>NC_058408.1:136112115-136248567 GCF_002201575.2 Neomonachus schauinslandi | reverse complement strand
TTTTAAAGATTTTATTTATTTATTTGAGACAGAGAGAATGAGAGAGAGAGAGCACATGAGAGGGGGGAGGGTCAGAGGGAGAAGCAGGCTCCCTGCCGAGCAGAGAGCCCGATGTGGGACTCGATCCCAGGACTCCAGGATCATGACCTGAGCTGAAAGCAGTCGCTTAACCAACTGAGCCACCCAGGCGCCCTGTACCATATCTTCTTTATCCTTTCATTTATTAGCTGACACTTGGCTTGTTTCCACATCTTAACTGTTGTGAATAATGCCACAGTAAACATGGGTGTGCATATCTCTTTGAGAGATATCTCTTTGAGAAATTGATTTTCTTTCCTTTGGATATATACCCAGAAGTCGGATTATTGGATCATATTACACAAATAAGTTCTGAGGATATTAGGTACGTCATGGTGACTATAGTTCATGGTAATGTATTACATACTTGAAATTTGCTAAGAGAGCAGATCTTAGGCATTCTTATCATGCATCCAAAAGGAAACCGTGTGAAGTGATGGATGTGTTAATTAACCTGACTGTGGTAATCATTTCTATATAGATAGATAGATAGATAGATAGATAGATAGATAGATAGATAGATAAATATCTAAATATAAAAATTTATATTTTGGGGCGCCTGGGTGGCTCAGTCGTTAAGCGTCTGCCTTCGGCTCAGGTCACGATCCCGGGGTCCTGGGATCGAGCCCCGCGTCGGGCTCCCTGCTCGGCGGGGAGCCCGCCTCTCCCTCTCCCGCTCCCCCTGCTTGTGTTCCCTCTCTCGCTGTCTCTGTCTCTGTCAAATAAATAAAAAAAACTTAAAAAAACTTATATTTTGTATATATATGTGTGTGTGTATAATCAGCATGTTTATGCTTTAAATATATGTACTTTTATTTGTCAATTCTATCTCAATAAAGCCGGTAGTGGGGGGAATATAGGATCCTAGTAAAATTTAAGTTGTACGTAGTCATGAAAGACTTCGAAGGATGTGGGACATACTTATACTACAGAATTATTTGTTATTTATCTGCAGCTCATATCTAACTGTGAATCCTGTATTTTATCTGGCAATCCTAGAGAGGCTGGGGGCTTATTCCTATTCCTGCTGAAGCATGGCTGAGGTTTTATAATGACCGTGTTTCTTTGACAACAGCTCTTGTTGAGACCCTTCTTCTATGTTGTCATCTTCTTCTATGGCTCCAGTTTTCCCTGGGATGGAAACCCAGTCCCCTCCCCTTCAAGCCTCCCACTATTTTCAGTATCTGAGAGCCTCACCCTCCCTTGCTGGAAACAATCCCTTTAAAAAGTTCAGTTTAATAAATTCCTTTGAAATAGGCCATTTGCTTCCTGTCTGATACAAGGGCCACCCCTGTTATAGGCCTGTGTCAGGCCCCTGGTGTGTCAGGACAGGGCACTCCAAGCTGGGAGCTTCACATGTGTCATTCTCCATGGCAGCAGGCCAAGTGAGGGGGTCCAGTGGCCAGTCACCAGCACATCAGCATCTACTGGGAAGCCTGGAATTCGAATAGAATATGGATGGAAATGATTGACAGAAAGGGTTTTCTAGGCTACATGTCAGACTGAGTACCCGAAATATAAGACATGTTAGTGTCTGGATGTGTCCATGTGGATGTGTACACACATGCACATACACATATGCATGCATACATATATAATACATATTCTAAAAAAATAATCTTTAAAAAAATAAACCTGTTCTTCCTCTGTGATAATCTGCCAAATCTACGATGAAGGAACAGTGAAGCAAACCAAGGAAGCTGATGACATCCCCCGAGGTAGGAAGGACCGAGTTTCCATTAGCTCGTGATGCTCAGGTCAATTTCAAGAACCGCTGAGGTGATGTATGTCATCTGTTGGGTGATCAGTAATCTTTGCCATGTCTCTTGATTTATCATTTCAGCATGTGTTTTTCAGATGCAGTTCTTTGTGTTTTTAATAAAATAAAATGCATTTGATTTCTTCAGTTTGTCATTTTTTTTGTTTAATCATAAAATTTAAATTGGCACATAAATCAAAGATAGTTTCCATTAATTCTGTGCAGCAATTCATTTGCACGATCATTTTTTGATGTCTACATTGATCTAAGTATGAATTATATCTCATGAGGCCCATTGGTATCCCATCAAGAATGCATTATAACATAAAGCATGTCCTAGAGGAAATAGATCAGGAAAATGCTGATTGAGTGCATTCTCACTGCCTTAGCTGCCTGGATGATCAAGCTGTGATCAAGGTCCCTCATCCCCATTGTGGGTCTCCACTTCCTCCTTCTGAGGCTGGCAGGATTGTATCAGGGGATGGAGACACCTCCTTTTCTGCCCTTCTCAGTTGCCCCACCCCCCCTCCAAAGGCTTTCTCTTCAACCCCACACTCTCAGCTTTCTTACCTCTTTATTTCCTTCCAGGGACATCTCTGTCATCTTTACCTGTGCTCAGCCCCTTTGGGTATAGGCACTCAGTAATTTTGAGTCTTCAAAGAAATTAGGAGCTACTCCTCCCTAAAAATCGATAACCACAGTATCAGAGATCCTGATTTTGGAGTAGGAGTTCTTGACTCAGAAGGAGTCTAGAGACCCGCATGGCACCCTACCTTACTCTTTCCCAAGTGTTGATTTCAGGCAAATGTCACCGTCCTAATGCTCAATCTCCTTATGTGAAATAGACATCATAATACCTACCTGGCTAACTCACAGGACTCTGGCTGAGGCCCAAGGAACTGATAGACTTAAAGGTTCACTGAAGTGTTAAAAGGCTGATGTAAGTCTACTCTAAGGTTACAGCAGATACATCACCCTGACTAAAATGAGCATGCAATTCAGGAAAAGAGCCAGTTTTTTTTTTTTTTTTTTTCTAATGGAACAAGTCATGGATTGACTGCTGGTTGTTTTGGTCTTGTGTGAGGGAATTAAATTTTCTTTCATTTTAACAAATCTGAATCGAGTACCTGTCATGTGCCAGGCACAGTGGCAGTAGGAATAAAATGAGAACTTAGTTATAAACGCTGCCATCCAAGAGCTCACAACTTAGTCACAACCCACCCTAACTAGGACATAATACAGTTAGAACAATCAACATGTCTGCAAAGCACTCTGGGAGTATGAATGAGGGAACAACACAATCTTCCTGGAAACCAGAATGATTGTAGGAAAATTTTGTACTGGGCTTTTTATTTGTTCACTCATTTATTCATTCAACAAATCTCTTTTGAGCCTTGGTTTTGTTTCAGGCTCTGTGCTGAGTGCTGGGAATAGCAATGAGCAGGTCAGATGTTTTCTTGTTCTCAGCAGCTTACAGGGTAGTGGGATAGTTCAAAGATTAACTGAGCATCTTACAATTATACAATTATAAATATAATAGGTGCACAGTAGTAGCACAGGATAGTTTTGCAAGAGTCCAGTTAGCATGGTGGTCCAGGGATGGAAACTGACCTAGCACAGTGGTTTAAAATCTTCTGCTAGGAAATAACACCCAGGCTGGCATCTTAAGGATGGGTAGAAGGGAGAGAGTGGGATGAGCAGAAGAAGGGACAGCATGTGTGCAAAGACACTGAAGAATGGGAGAGTAGGGATTGTTAGAAGAACTTAAAGGTACCTTGCTATATAGGAGCAAAAGCCTCACAAACGTGTCCTAGTCTTTCTGATTCTGGATTCATCTTATTTTCTGTCTTGTTCTGTCATCTTGTCTCCAGTTACCAGCTCAGGCATCAGTGTCCACCATTTTTCAGACATCCTGCACTCCTTTCCTGGAATGCAAACTGAGTCCTTTTATTGAACACATATTGAATCATTTCACAGAAAATTGGGGATGAACAGGCAAGATTGGAAAGACCAGGAACCCAGGAGCAGGAGTTCAGGGGCATTTTCTCAAGCTACCATGAATGTGGCTCAGAGTTCATGATTTGATTTCCATTTCTGGTTTACAGTTCTAAGTAGTTAGATTTTTGAGTGGGCTGCCTTGGGTGAGCTATGTGCCCCTGGATCAGTCTCCATGAGGTAAAAACAGGAGGTAACAACACATAGAAGGAATGTCTACTGTGGGCAAGGCAGTGCTCTGAGTGCTTCCGAAATGTATCTCATTTAATCCTCAAAGTAGCTCAAAAGTAGGTATTACCAAAATCTCCATTTCACATAGGAGAGAGTAAGACAGAGACAGATGAGACACTTGCCAAGGTCATAGCTGGTGAGAAGAGCCCGGTTTTGAGCTCAAAGAGTCAGATTACAGACACTGTCCTCTTAATCATTGTTCTATACAGGGACCGTTCTATGATAGACATGGCCATGGTACCTTTCCTTGGGTATTGAAGCAGTTTCCAGAAAAGGAGAAATTGTTATGAGCCGGGAAGACACCTCCAGGCTTGTTGACCATATATCCCAGTTCAGGTTTAAAATTCCTTTCTTCTTAAGACCAGGTCTTCCCCAGCTATCAAGACCGCAGCTGAAAATAAAGTACAAAATTCTAGCTAACTCAGATGCCTACTACCGAGAGCCTACACAGAAATACACAGAAAGTGTGGCAGGCGTACTTTCCCAATGAGACACAGGTCATTCTCTCATCAGCAGATCTGTAACACTGCAACCAAAGGTGGGCAGGAATCTCACATGCTTCTTGTTTTCTTCAGTTCCGTAATGTCCTCCAGCACTTATGTTTAGCTTTCCCCATTCCTGAATGTGGTCCCGTCTCACCAGTTCCCTTTACATCTTCCTGCAAGGAACTTTCTTCCTTTTGTCTTTAAATCATAGTGCAGAGAATTCATTGCCTCATTAGTTGGAAAGATTTGAGCAGGTCCTTTGGGGATAATAACGCTTCTATTTATTTTTCTCTCAGAGAATGACAAGGAAGCAAACACAATTGCCTGCAGTAAAAGAAGTTTTTAAGAGTTTGCTGGAGCTTCCTTAGTCGCAAATGCTTTTTTTTCCTTAGGCAATCTTAAGCAGAGGAGTTGGTGAATGATCCCACTGCCTAGCTCAGGAAGTATGTCAACTACTCCTTTTCCTTTGGAAATTCACAGAACCCTTGAGAGGACCTTTGGAGGGAACAGGAGCCAGGAATGGACAGTGCCTTTAAAGAGTAAGCTGGTCTGCCTTATATACCTGTTCTAACATCGGCGCTTTGGAAGCAACAATAGGCATGATCTCAGGAGTGAGGAGAACATAGTGGCCACTACATGGTAGCAACTCACCACTGTCAAAACACCCAGAAGGAATTGATAGGTCTTTTACAGCATCTGGGAGTTCACATAACTCTGGATGCAGATTAAGTCAGGGAAACATAGTTGTACAGTAAAAAGCTGTCTATAGTTAATGTATATGATTCGATGAATTTGGAGTCAGTATACATTAGTAAAACCATCACCATCATCGGTGTCACAAACATATCCTATAAAAAGTTTTCCTCGCACTCTATTTTTTAATTTTTGTGTGTGTGATAAGAACACTTAACATAAGTTCTACTCTTGTCAAAAAAAATTTTTTTTAAAGATTATTTATCTGAGAGAGAGAGAGGAGGGAGAGCAGGGGGAGGGGCAGAGGGAGAGAGAGGATCTCAAGCAGACTTTTCTGCTGAGCGTGGAGCCCGACACAGGGCTCCGTCTCATGACCCTGAGATCATGAGCTGAGCCAAAATCAAGGGTTGGTCACTTAACTGAGCCACCCATGTGCCCCTCTTTGCAAAAATTTTAAGTATGTAATACAGTATTGTTAACTATGGTAGATTTCTAGGACTTACTTGTATAACTGAAACTTTGTATTCTCTGATGAATACCTCCTCATTGCCCCCTCCTTCCACCCCATGGCAAGCACCATTCTCTGCTCCTACGACTTTGACAATTTTAGATTCCTCACATAAGTGGTATCATGTAGTATTTGTCTTTCTGTCTGGTTTATTTCATTTAACAATGTCCTCCATGTTCATCCATGGTTCCCCAAATAGATCTGCTTCTTTTTAAAGGCTTAATAATATTCCATTGTGTGTAAATACCACATTTTCTTTATCCATTTATCCATTAATGGACGTGTAGATGCTTCCATGTCTTGGCTTGTTTGAATAGTACGGCAGTGAATGTAGAAAAGCAGATATCTCTTCCAGATCCTGATTTCAATTTCTTTGGATATCTACCCATTAATGAGATTGCTAGAACATATGTTCTATTATTTTTTAAAATGTTAATTTTTTAATGAACCTCCCTACTGTTTTCCATAGTGGCTACACCAATTTCCTACTAACTCTATACAAGGGTTCCCTTTTCTCCTCACCAATGAGCACTATCATTTGTTTTTGCTGTTGTTTGCTTTGTTTATTTTGATAATAGCCTGCCTAACATGTATGACATAATATCTCATTGTGGTTTTGATTTGCATTTCCCTGATGATTAGAATTGTTGTTGAACTTTTTCAAATACCTGTGATGTAGTCCCACATGTCTATTTTTGCTTTTATTTCCTGTGATTTTGTGTCATTATCAAAGAAATCATTGACAAGGCCAATGTTCAGAAGCTTTTTTTTCTGTTTTCTTCTAGAAATTTTACAGTTTCTGTCTTACATTTAAGTCTTTAGTCCATTTGAATTTATTTTTGTATATGGTATAAGGGTTAAATTTCATTTTTTTGAATATGGATATCCAGTTTTCTCAACACCATTTATTAAAGAGCCCATTCATTCCCTATTGTGTATTCTTGGCACCTTTGTCAAAGATAAGTTGACAATATATGTCTAAGTTTATTTCTGGGCCCTCTATTCTGTTCCATTGATCTAGATGTCTGAGTTTATGTCAGTACCATATTGTTTTCATTGCTGTCGCTTTGTAATAAATACAGAAATCAGGACGTATAATGCCTCCAGCTTTGTCCTTCTTACTCAAAATTGGTTTGGCTATTCAGGATCATTTGTGTTTCATATGAATTGTAGGATTGTTTTTTTCTATTTCTTAAAAAAATGCCATTGGGATTTTTATAGGGATTTCACTGAATCTGTAGATTGCTTTGGGTAGTATGACATTTTAATAATAATTCTTTCTATCCATGAGCATAGGGTATATTTCTATTTATGTATGTCTTTTAAAATTTCTTTCATCAGTGTTTTATAGTTTTCAGTGTACAAATCTTTCACCATCTTGGTTAAGTTTATTCCTAAGTATTTTATTATTTGGGGGGTTATTTTCTTGATTTCCTTTTCAGATAGTTTACTGTTAGTATATAAAAATACAGCTGATTTCCATGTTAATTTTGTAGCCTGCAAATTTACTGAATTAATTCCAACAATTTTGGGGGAGTCTTTAGGGATTTCTACATACAAGATCATGTCATGGGCTAAGAGAAATAATTTCACTTCTTTCTGGCTTATATACCTTTCATTTCTTTCTTTTTTTTTTTAAGATTATTTATTTATTTATTTATTTGACAGAGAGAGACACTGTGAGAGAGGGAACACAAGCAGGGGGAGTGGGAGAGGGAGAAGCAGGCTTCCCATTGAGCAGAGAGCCCGATATGGGGCTTGATCCCAAGACCCTGGGATCATGACCTGAGCCGAAGGCAGACGCTTAACGACTGAGTCACCCAGGCACCCCTGGCTTATGTTCCTTTCATTTCTTTTTCTCATCTAATTTCTCTGTCTAGGACTTCCAGTACTATGTTGAATAGAAGTGGTGGAAGTGGACATCCTTCTCTTGTTCCAGATCATAGAGGAAAAGCTTTCAGTTTTTCACCATTGAGTATGATGTTAGCTGTGGGCTTTTCATATATGATCTTTTTTTATTATTATTATGTTCAGTTAGCCAACATACAGTACATCCTTAGATTTGATGTAGTGTTTAACGATTCATTAGCTGTATATAACACCCAGTGCTCATCACAACACATGCCCTCCTTAATACTCATCATCCGGCTACCCCATCCTCCCACACCCCTTCCTTCTGTAACCCTCAGTTTGTTTCCCCGAGTCCAGAGTCTCTCATGGTTGTCTCCCTCTCCAATTTATTCCCATTCAGTTTTCTCTCCCTTCCCCTATGGTCCTCTGTGCTATTCTTTATGTTCCACATATGACTGAAACCATATGATAATTGTCTTTCTCTGCTTGACTTATTTCACTTAGCATAATCCCCTCCAGTTCCATCCAATGATCTTATTTGTGTTGAGGAAATTTCCTATTAAGCTTATTTTGTTGAAAGTTTTTATCATGAATGGATGTTGAATATTGTCAAATGTTTTTTTCTACATTTATTGAGATGATCATATAATTTTTTATCTTCCATTGTGTTAATGTCACATTGATTGATTGGTGTATGTTGAATCATTCTTGTATCCCAGTGATAAATCCCATTTGGTCATGGTATATGATCTTTTTAATGTGCTGTTGAATTTGGTTTTATTGAGGATCTTTGCTTCTATGTTAGTCAAGGATAATGGCCTGTAATTTTCTTTCTTCTGGTGCCTTTTTCTGGCTTTGGTATCAGGATGATGCTAGCCTCACAAAATGAGTTTGGAAGTATTCCTTCTTTCATATTTTGGAAGAGTTTAAGAATTACTGGTATTATTTCTTCTTTGAATGTTTCACAGAATTCATATGTGAGGCCATCTGATTCTGGGCTTTTCTTTCTTAGGAGGTTTTTGATTACTGATTTTATCTCCTTATTTGTAATTGGTCTGTTCAGGCTTTTTCTTTCTTTTGATTCAGTCTTGGTAGGTTGTATGTTTCTAGAAATTTATCCCTTCTAGGTTGTTCAATTCATTGGTGTATAATTGTTCATGATAGTCTCTTATGGCTCCCACCCACCCCGATTCATGGTATCAGCTGTAATATTTCTTCTTTCATTTATGCTTTTATTTATTTGAGTCTTCTCTCTTTTTTCTTGGTTAGTATAGCTAAGAGTTTTTCAATTTTGCTTATCTTTTCAAAAAACCATCTCAGTTTCATCAATTTTTCTACCATTTTCTGTCCTCAATTTTTTTGTTTTTGTTTGTCTCAAGGTATTTTTCCCTTTTGGTTTCTTCTTTAACCCAAGGGTTATTGAAAAGTGTGTTGTTTAATTTCCATGCGTTTGCAAATTTTCCTGTTTTTCTTATGGTGGTTTTAGTTTTATTCTCTCATGGTCAAAAAAGAAGAACTTGGGAAGATTTTAAGTTTATTAAATTTGTTAAGATTAGTTTTGTGACCTCATGTGTGATCTATCCTGTAGAATGTTCCATGTGTGCTTGAGAAGAACATGAATTTTGCTGTTGTTAGGTGATGTGTTCTATATATGTCTCAGTATTGTTTAGGTCTGCTATTTCCTTATTGATATTCTCTCTAGGTGCTGTGTTTATTACGAAAATGGGCATCAAAATTATTCCCAGTCTTCTGGATTATGGTGTCATTCATCAATACTGGTGATACAAAAGGAAAGGGTTTTCAATTTGGGGAAGGAAAGCTGTTGTTGTTTGATCAATTTCATTTACTTGTTTATATTTATACACTTGCCCAAAGTTTGAGTATGGCCTTTTTCAGCGCTATTGTTAAGGAGGTTTTTATTCCCTACAACATGCTTGAAAAACACACATCATCCTGGAGATGTCTTCTCCTGCTGTTTGCAGGGCACTGGGAACTGTGTGTCTCTCCCTGCTTTGCTGAGAGCACTCTGAGTGCTCTGAGGGGAGGTTTACCTTCTTATTTCAGTGCTTGCTGCAGAGTTGGAGTAAATGCATATGTGGTTCTAATGTTTTTTTCCTGAAAAATTAACTTCCCAGTTTCAATCTGAAACATACTACCCCATAGAGCAGAATCATCAAATTGCAATAGCATCTCAAGTGTGCCAGGATTAAAAATTTCTTTTTCAACCCATGGAACGTTTGTATCATTCTTCTCACTTTTATGTACAACATAATGAAGCTACAAATGTTTTCATTCTAAGTAAACAGTCCACAGGGCTTAGGTTTTTTTCTCTGCTGCCCACATTCTGCTTCTAGTGTCTTCCAGCACATTCAGGGATCTGTGTCACAGCTGGAAAAAGAATCCCGGTACTCAAATATCCTCTTAGGTTACATATTTAATTTTATGTCTCCCTCTCAGATTAATTTGTACATTGTAACTATTTAATGGGCTTATATAACCCTAATAAGAAAGGAAGATAAAGTACAAGGTAGCTTTAGCAAACTCATTGACAGAGTGTCAGTTGCAATTTGAAAAAACCCTGTGTATATTTTCTTCCCATCCCCTTCCCTTCCTTCCTTTTTTTTTTTTTTTTAAGATTTTATTTGACAGAGAGAGAGACAGCGAGAGAGGGAACACAAGCAGGGGGAGTGGGAGAGGGAGAAGCAGGCTTCCTGCTGAGCAGGGAGCCCGATGCGGGGCTAGATCCCAGGACCCTGGGATCATGATCTGAGCCAAAGGCAGACGCTTAACGACTGAGCCACCCAGACGCCCTTCCCTTCCTTTCTTCTTTTCTTGATTTCCTTTCCTTCTCCTGCCCTTTACGAATGTGTTAGAAATGAGTACACCCCTAAATTAAAAGCAGTTTTGAGAAGTTACTGTTAATGTCTTTTTAACAGCTGGCCAAGTCTCAGGATTCCTCTTTTTCACTGTGATGGAGATTTACAACAATTAATCCTCAGGCATGTGCTTGCTATTCTGTTCTTTAGAGAAAGATTGGACAATATGGGGAGAGAAAACTTCTGCTTTTCTAAAGCTTCTGCTTTTCTAAAATCTCCAGTGCAGTTTCTACTAGGACATCTTGATCCCAGATTGAGGGGTTAGCATCAGTTCGTACGATGCCAAAGATAAAAGGCAATCCAGGTTTGAATCATGCCCCGGTGACTGGGTAGAGCAGCACTGTGCTCATGCTTTTGGAAGTACAGAAAGTCTGTTTACTCAGTTTAATAGCCATGGCCATATTCTTGACATGAACTATATTTCATGTCCTGAGAAGCCTTTAAACCACATTCTCTCTAGTGACTTGCCATGCTTAACCCATCCCTGTGGCCATAGGACCCTCTCCACTCTTCTTGCCTAAGGCTCCAAGGTTCCAATGGCCTCTAAATACATGTGTCCGAGAGTTTTTTTTTTTTTGTATTGACTATTAAGTCATGTTATAATCAGAAAGTAAACAACAGAATTATTTTCAAGCGCATTCCTCCTTCTGATTCTTATTGTTGAACAGATAATTCTTACAAAAGCTGCAATCATTACGCACTCTTGTGTACACATTGCCTTTGTTTCCTCTTTTAAAATAAAAGTTCATTCTTACTGTAAAAATGTCACATGCAAATAAGAGTGTACACCATGCAAAAAAAGTACACAAAGCAAAAATAAACACATAAGATTGTACCATCTAGAGAAAATGACTTTTAATGTTTTCATGAACAATAGATTGCATTTAAAAAGCCATCTTGAAAATTAGGTGTGGTTGGGTTATGGTGTGTAGCAATGTGTGAGGGGCAAAAGAACAGGCAAGAGCTACCATTAACATTTTCTTTAGTTAAGAAGCACCAAAGAGGGGCACCTGGGTGACTCAGTCAGTTGAGGTCTGACTCTTGATTTCAACTCAGGTCATGATCTCAGGGTCATGAGATTAAGCCCACATCTGTTTGAGATTCTCTCTCTCCTTCTCCCTCTGCCCCTCCCTCCCACTCACGCTCACGCTCTCTCTCAAATCAGTCAATAAATCTTAAAAAAAAAAAAAAAGAAGCAGCAAAGAAACCACATGTTCAGAGAAAAAGGGAGAAAAGTTGAGAGGATAGAGTGTGTGTGTCTGTATGTGTGTCTGTGTGTGCATTTGTGAATAAAAAAGGGAGCACCTAGGGTGCTGGACATGGATGAAGGTATGCAAATCTAGACAACACATGTGGTTAGAACCCACATGTGAAGAAATTTTTTCTTTGGAGAGGTTTCCCAGGCCTGCTGCAACCAATAACATCCACAGGGCTAACCTGTATCTGCTCAAAAACAATGTAAACAGTTTTGGATTGGACTTCCTAATTAAAATTTTAAAGTCTCTTTCTTGAAACTGCTAATTAAATTCAATTGAAAATGTCCACATGGGCTTGTCTACGTGTGTGTGTGTTTCTATAATTGAACCAATCAACAGAGATACAGATCTGTTGCTTGGGTCTCAATTAGAGAAATAGAGAGTTCACACAGTTTGCAACTTATCCCTGGGGAGAAGGACTCAGAGACCCTTCACTCCCAGCCAGTTATCAAGTGGATCTATTCTAGGTTTATCCTTCAGTGCCAAGAGAGCCCATAACCTCCTTTGCAACTCAGCCCAGATCCCAGGTGCAAAACAGTTGGCCCAGGATGGTTCACTGAAATCCACAGAGACCAAGAGGCAGAAACCAGCACATCCACTTGGAATACCAAATAGTTTTTTTGTTTTTGTTTTTGTTTTAGCTTTTTTTTCTTTTCCTTCCCCTATGAGGTCCTGTCTAAGTCACAGGGAGCATAATAAACAAATCTTAGATTTAATCAATTTCAGAGACTCTGGTCTGTTTGTCGACTAGTTTAAACGTATTGAATTTCCTCAGCAGGCTGGGAGGGGGGGAACAGTGGCTTATAGCCCAGGATGGATCTTGACTTCTTGCATGAACATCTCATCCTTTGTGACAAATCCAGTAAAGATTAGTTTTGTAACTCTGCTGAATGGCTTCTTGCCTGCTAGCTACCCCCAGACAATAGTTTTATCACACCAAATCACCATTATAAGAATCATTGCCCATGTTTCCCCAGGATAAATAGCTGCTTTTTGACTAAGCGTGCCTTTCGGGGTAAATGGTTAAAGACCTGCATGTTTCATGTCATTAACAAGTTAGCAGATAAATAGTCCTATTCAGTAATTTTCTTTGCTGATATAGACAGTTATAAATTCACATAAATGAAGGAGACAGTTTCCATTTGGAACCCCCACTTAGCATTTTGTGTTACTGAACCTTGCCAGATAAAATAAAATACAACCTCTTTGTTTGCTTGGCAAGCAGCTAGCACCCTCCCACTTCAGTATTCTTTCCTTGTTACTGGTGTGGAAGTCACCCTGAAGTCAGAACATTTTTAACTCAGGAACCAGTTGGCCTCCTAGGATTGACCTGGTAGGATTGCACTCTTTGAGTGTAGACAGAACTGTGACAGAGAGAGAATAGCATTCAGCTGTCTATGCATGGCTCCCTGCAAAATCCCTTCTACAAGAGTAATTAGATTTGAATCAGGAAAGAATAAGAACCACTGACCACCAGCGAAGGAAAGGACTGTAAAAAGGTGCAATCTTTTCATGTTACAGTTGGCAAAGTTGATCCAACAGCAGGAACATGTCTTGCCTGGGGCCACACAATTAATCTTAAGTTGGAACAAAAGAAAAAGTTCACATACCAGTCTTCTAAGGGATGGGACTCCCTCCACCACCCTTTACATGGGTTCTTTTGGGTTAGGGTGTCAGTTTCCATACAGGACCTATTAAAAAGAAAAGGCTGCTTGGAAGAGAGAACTTTGAATGTCTTGTCCTTCCACTTAAGCAATTAACAAGAGTTTCTTTATCTGGGGAATTACCAATGACAGCTCAACCAAAAAAATAACGGGGAACCTCTCTAACTTCTGTTGAAGTTGGACTCATCCCAAACTCTGAGACTAATGCCAAGAGAATAAACCAAACCCTGGGAGCTATGCCCTTGTCTAGTGCTTCCCTTTGCTCGTCTGGGAGTCTTCCTTCATTCCTGTAGCATTTGACACTTTTGAGCAACCCCTTCCTTTTGGACTCTTTCCTGTGTGATGACCCCTTTGCCTCCCTAATAACCTGTTCCTGATTTCTCTTCTTTGTAAATCAGGTCTTCCCCCTAACTTGTATTTAATTCTGATCTTGATAAGGGTTGTTTGGGAGAAACTCAGCAGCTCAGCACTTCATCAGCCCAGCTGCTAGACCCATACTGACCTTGTGCCCAACTTGAATGACATTTACAATGACCAAATCTCTGACTGATGGATGGAGAACAATGAGATAGTTGCAACTCCCTCTGAAAGAGTTCAAATTCAGGGCTCTGCCTCACTCAGGATTTCCCTCTACAGGAAACTCTGTGGATAGAGAACTGGGCGTGCCTGTCTACCTGGCCAAGTCCATCCACAGCTCGAAAGACAGATGGCCAAGGTGGATGGAGCTGGAGGAGGCAAGAAGCTGAGAAGCCAGGAAGTCCCATGCAGGGAGGTAGAAGACAGATTTTCATGCCAAATGTCCTTGGCCATCCAAGGCCAGGAAACTCAGAGCATGTTGGGCAACTACCAAAGGGAACTATAAAAATATATCTTTGAAGTCTATGCTGAAGGACAGAGGACCCAGAAGTTGCCTTTAGCAGGAGAGCCATGGGGTCTTCTCCAGCCATCTCCTCCATTTCTAGGACTAGTAAGGAGGCTGATTTATGAGATGTCAATGACCTACCATGTAAAAGGGGTAGATAAAAGAAGAAAGAATATCTGAAATCAGTCTTGGCACAGCTGATTATAGCTTAATTTTTCTGTAGAAATTGTTTTTTGTTTTTTGTTTTTTTTGGCACTCCTTGTTTCTAGCTTAGGCTAGAGTTTCATGCTGACAGGAAAGACCATCTATTTGGAGAGATTATTGTTATTATTTGTTTAATGTTGAGAGCTAAAGGGCTTACTTTGACATGCTCCAGAAGTTTATATAATTCTACTGACAATCTGACAATCTGGCCACCCGAGGATCTTGAGATAAGATCCCAAGCAAGCAAGAAACACCCTCAGTGCCCTGTTACTGACATTTCAGTGTGGTTTTTTATATTTTGTGAAGGACAGAACAAATGCAAAAGGGGTGTCTTAGTCACTTTGGGCTGGCACATCAAAATATCATTGACTGGGTGGCTTGGACAGTAAACATTTTTCACAGTTCCAGAGTCTATGAAGTCTAAGATCAAGGTGCCAGCAGAATAGTGATTGGTGAGGACTCTCTTCCTGGTTTGCAGAGGGCCAGCTCCTTGCTGTATCCTCAACATGGTGGAGAGAGAAAGAGTTCTGGTGTCCTTCTCCTCCCATAAGGGCACTAATCCCATTGTGGGGACTCCACCCATATGACCTCCTCTAAACCTAATTACCTCCAAATATCATCACATTGAGAATTAGGGCTTCAACATATGAACATTAATTCCATGGCAAGGGATTCAAAGTTTGACTTCAAAAAGCATGAGGGGGACACTGGGGGTGCTTAGTCTGTTGAGCATCCGATTCTTGATTTTGGCTCAGGTCATCTCAGGGTCTTGAGATCAAGCCCTGTGTTGGGCTCCATGCTCAGTGGGGAGTCTGCTTGAGATTATCTCTCTTCCTCTCCCTCTGCCCCTTCCCCCCTCCTTTCTCTCTAAAATACATTAAAAAAATCTTTAAAAAAAAGGCATGAAGGAGGGAGGCAGGAAGTACCTTTTTAATGCTGAATGCTGGTGGTGTTTTCTAAAGCATCTTATTTCAGATTTGGCCTAATTGAAGAATCAGTTTTATTTCTCACATATCATATAAGATAAATAGTCCTATGTTGATTATCTATTACTATAATTGTACATTTTAATACTCGGTGGCTTAAAAAATAATCATCTATTGGTTATGTGTGAGGAAATCAGCTGTGGGAAGAGAAGATGAGTTCATTGGATAGCAATTTAGTTTATGCTGGGTTAGACTACTCTTCTAGTCTCAGCGAGGCTCCCTCACATGTCTGGGCTTGATTGGCTATGGTGGATCTTAGATAGCCTCATTGTAGTTGGCTGTGGTGACTTGGGCCTCTCTCCATGTGTCCCTCCAGCTGGCTGGCTCAGGCATGTCCTTCTAGAAACTGTGGAGAATCAAAGGTGAAAGCAAAAAATGTGTAAGTGCTTCCACAAATTTCTGCTTGCTTTGTTTGCTACGGTTTCATCAGTCAAAGCAAGTGACATGGCCAAACTGAGAGTCAGTGTATGAGGGCATTTCCAAAAGCATGAAACGTGAAGGCTATTACTCATAGCAATTAATGCAGCCATTCTACAATACCATGGGAAAATCCAGCTTGATCTGTACTGATACTGCTACATCCTTACCAGTTTTAGGATACTGATGGCATTTAGACAGATTGCACCCATGGGTAATTTGGTCTCTACTGCATTGAACATTGATTGTAAGGCTAGTTTTCCCAAGAGAGCTTTGGTTCCTGCCCACTCTTTCCTCCCAATCTGACTCTAATTGACTTTTAGTCCTAACAGCAGCACCTGATTGCTGGAGCAGGCACTCTATAGTCAGAGCCCAAAGCAAGGGCCCTTTATCACTTTGTGCAACTTTAGCTTCCTTTCTGTGGGTTTGAGGGAGATGAATGTTCAGAGAAGCCCAAGGATGAAGGGAACTTTATTAGTCAGGGTCCTCCCAAGAAGCAGAACCAATAGGATATATTATATGTAATGTTATATCACATTATATAATCTGAGAGGGAGGGTGGATATATCCATCCTTACAATAAATCATTTTATAAAAAGGATTTGATTGACTTATGTGATTATGGAGTCTAAGAAATTCCACAAACCACCATCTGCCAGCTGGAGACCCAGGAAACCTGATGGTGTAGTTCCAGGCTGGGTCAGAAGACCTGAGAATCAGGGGAACTGATGGTGTAAATGCCAGTCTGAGGGCAGGAGAAGGTCCAGCTCAACAGGCAGGCAGAGAGAGCGTATCCCTTTTTTCTCCACCTTTTTGTTCTATTTAGGCCCTCACTGGATAGGATGATACCCACCAACCCTGGAGAGGACAAGATGCTTTACTCAGGGCACTGATTCAAATGCTAATCTCACCCAGAAACACCCTCACAGACACACTCAGAAATAATGTTTAACCAAATATCTGGGTACCTTGTGGCCTAATAAAGTTAATACATAAAATCAGCCATCACAGGAATAATAAGTGGAAATTGGAGAGTGAGAACCAGACTACCTTGGAGGTTCCCCCAAGACTCTGTTTGAGGCACAGGTGATCAAAGCACGGAGGGGCCTTCAAGGTCACATTCCCAGTGTCAGTGATCTTCATGATGTGTCACCATAAAATATTCAGGGAATCTCAAGTTATGGATTTTAGCCCAAATGATATATGGGAGAAAAGTTGTGCAAGGTGTCTGGGTCCACAATATTGAGGAAGAGAGTTGATTTTACATTCTGACTTATTATCTCTCAGTCTCCCTCCCCACTCTATACAGGGACCTTCACCTTTGGCATACTCCTAGATGCACCATTCCTAGCCCCTTTCTACTTCTTCTTTCCCAATCTAGACAGAGTTGGCTTCATCCTCCTGTCTTAACTTGCTACTCTTCCAGCTAGCAGAGAGTCTATTCTGTCTTTTTTCCTCTTACTTGATCCTCTTTTTCCACTCCTTTCTTGCAAGATTTAGGCTTAACCTCTTTATTCCCAGACAAGCACCTCTTGGCTAGTCCCCCATTTAAGGTAGGTGGCAGAGTGACACAGTAGTTGTATTCTCTTACATGGTCCTGAGCAGGGTGGAGAAAAAAAGGAATAATCTTTGCATATTAGGGATTTGATGTCACTGAAATTTTATAAATGCCATATCAGAAATTATTTAATTAATCTTCCTTGCTTTGTGGAATAGGAGCATGAAATTCAGCCAAGTAAGGGATTCTATACCTAGATATATAGTCAATTCCTTAATAGAGCCTGGACTATCAAGTCTTCTGACTCCAAGCTCTGAGCTCTTCATCCAGTGATGACATTTAGAGATAGCAGATGTCTTCTCATCTCTGAAACTATTCAAGCATCACATCAAGGAAAGATTGGGTTAAATGGCCCCTGAGGTTCTTTCTAACCCTGAGATTCAGAGACAGTGAGTCTAACCTCTCAATTTACAGATGACGCAGCCAAGAGAAGTTAAACAAATTGCCTACACCCCATTGTCCTTGAGGTTAAAATGTAAAACTGGGTCTTCAGTCCCTATTCAGTGTCCGTTCCCTGCACTGTCTTTGGTGTGTCTCACCTAGAAGAGAACCACTGTCTTGGATTCTTCACATTTCTTGAATCTAAGTGCTACAGAGCAGAAGAGAAGAACTTGTGCTCCTCATTTGCATTTGTTGGATTCGTTTAAGTTGTTCTTGGGCCAGAAACCCATTTTTTAAATATTTTCTGTAAAGTTGCCCAGGCGCACTGAGCTCTAGTTATTTGGATCATTTAAAGCAATTGATTTTTTTTCTTTACTTTTTTCTCTTGTTCTTTCTCAATTCCTTTGGAAGACTCCAAATGAAAACACAAAGAGAAAAGCAATTTTTGAAAGAATTGAACATCTTGAATTCCTTTCTCAGATGATGGTTTTCTTATTCCTAATGACCCTCTTTCTATTTTTTAAGTAGATGCAACTAAAATTTTCCACCAAATATCCTCAATAGTAAAGAAGAATGAGCCTGTACCTCTGGAGGTCTGGAAACATAACTCTAAGTTCTCCCCAGTTACCTTGAAATTTCCTTGAAGCCTTTGTCTTTTTTTAAAAAATGAGAATTTCACATTTAATTCTCCAATCTATGCATTTTATTTAAAGTGTTTCAAATTACATACCATGAACTAAAATTGATTCTGCAGGAAGGGCTGTCATGTTTATCCTATGACATCATCTATATCCCAATGATACCACCACCTATCCTTTTGACATTGTAAAATTTGGCATTGTAAAAAAAAAAATTCTTGATTAAAGAAGTATGGCTTTACACACCCCATAGAGATGGATATTGATCTTCCCAGCTTGTCCCCGAAAACCATAAAGTCACCAAAGGATGAATTCAATAACTGCCAATATTTGATCTCCCTCAAAGATATTAAAATTACATTCTGCCCCATTAAGGAATAACACCTTCCCCAAATGCATGTTATAATATAATATTGTACAAGATTAAAAACTAACATTTATTGTTTTATGCATAATCTCACTTCATCCTCACAATGCTATACAATAAGAACAGTATCATCAGCTCCATTTACAAAGATGAATCAGAGCCACAAATCAGTTCAGTCACCTGCCCAAGGTCACATAACAAGTAAAGGGCTGGAGGTGAGGGTTGGAATAAGACCCAGGCAGTGTGTCTCATAACCACCACACTTTCTGGCTCTTCTCTGAGTTTCTTCCAGTTCTTGGCAAATATTTGCTCCTTCAGTTAATATACCTCCCTCCCAAGAGGCAAATCTAGAGGAAAATCCCATAACTTGTGTTCCACAAGACAGTTGTTTCTTATCTGTCCCTCCAGGAAAGAAAAGAACAAAAGAACTCCTTGGCCATTTTCTGATATCTTTTGTATTTTTAAGAAAAAGGAGGACATTTGTACCAAAGACAAAAACCAAATCAAACCAAAATGAAAATGCAGTGACACAGACACTGTAGGGAACTAACCCTGGAGAAACTCAAACTGACAAGGATGAGGTCAGAGAGAAGCTGTAGGGAGAAGACTCAATCAGTATGGAAAAGGCTTCTGGGAAGAGAATGTCTCAAGATGCATTCTGGTGTTTTCTTGCCTTCTCCCTGTGCTTCGTCTATCTGCGTGCATTCCCTTCAAAATGTTCTTTTTTAACCCCTTCAGATGCTCAGCCATGCTTCCTGGCTTGTGTCATGTAAGGATGTTTTGGCCACTGGGAACAAAGATGGTGCTATCACTTTGATCCACTTCTTCCTAGAAACGACTATAACTTTCCCCAACTCTATACCCTTGAACGTGGAGATGTCTGGTACCATACTGCCAACACCCCAAAAGGGAGCTTTGGTTCTCTCAGCTCTGATTCTCTAACAGTCATGGAGCTTCTCATCATCCTACCTCATTTTCCCTTCATTCAACAGTATTTATTAAACCTCTACAATGTGCAAACCCTGGGATGGGAACTGGAGATAAGATCATAAGGAGAACAAATATGCTCCCATTATCTGGAAGAAAGGCAGACCCAGTTAATAAATCATACAAATATATGAAAACTTAAACTGGCTAAGTACACTAAAGAAGATGTATGTAATGGCATATGAGAACATTTAGCAGGCACACCTGACCTTGCCTGAGAGAGCTGGAAAAGACTTCTGCAAAACCTGAAGAATGAACAGATGTAAACTGGGGGAGGGTAGAGGGAGGACAGAGCATTCCAGGAAAGAGAACAGCACAGAATACCTTTGAGGCCAGAATGCAGAGACCACAAAGAAAAGTGATAGAGTATGAGACCACAGAGTTGGGCAAGATCATGCAGAGTCTTCTGCGTCATGTGTATGACTTTATCCTAGAAGCATGGGAAGCCACTAAAGTGTTGAGTGTTGAGGGGGGAGCTCAGTGGCTCATGTAACCAGAGTGATGGTCTGGAGAGAGTACTCTGGTCTCAGGGAAGGGGAGAATGAATTAGAAGGAGGGCAAGAGGGGACTAAGGGAAATCAATAAAAGGCCATTAATAGATTCTACCCCTGAAACTAATGATACACTATATGTTAACTAAATTAAATTTAAATAAAAAATTTAGAAAAAAACAAAAGTAAATTTTAAAAAAGGCTATTAAAGATGTTCAGGCAAAAAGACTTAGACTGAATATTGACACTGGAGGTAGAGATAAATGTTTAGATTAGAAAGATACTGGAATATAAATTCCATAGGAATTATTGATAGATTGATGTGGAAGAGTAAAGAATGACCCTGAATTTTGGGTTTGAATAACTGGATAAATGGTAGTGCCTTTCAGTGATAGAGGGAATATCAAAAGAAGGCCAGGTTTGGGAATGCAAATCATGTTCAGTTTCAGACCCTTTTTTAAATTGGAGCAACTTTGAGTTTGAAATAAAGGCATTAGGTAGTCAGTCAGATATACAGGTCTTCAGTTTAGGAGAGAACTCTGAATCAGAAAGATAAATTTGAGTCATTGGTATAGAGAACGTAATTAAAACCATAAACAAGGAGATTGCCTGAGATGCACTGGTATCAGATGAGGTCAGATTGGAGTGGATGGAGGAGTGGCTGGGAGATAAGGAAATAAAGACAGCAAATGTAGACAACAATTTTGAAAAGTTTGGCTCTAATGGGCAGAAGGGAAGATAGGGTGATAGCTAGAAAAATATGTGGAGTCTTTCCCGCACCTTGGCCTTAGCTCCCATTCTTACTTCTTGATTTCAGACATTTCCTTGCCTTCTTCAGCCCAGACTCCTGTGTGTGTGTATGTGTGTGCATGTATGTGTGTGCACACATGTGTGAGTATGTGTTCCTGGCCATAGTTCCAGGTGACTGCCTATCATGGTCCTACCCTCACTCATGACCCCTCTCCCACTAGCCTGGTTATTGGATCCCCCGATACTGGCTCTGCAAGTTTGATAAAAACAAAAATAATAGTGTGTGTACCTTGAGTGGAGGGATGAGAGGCAAAGTTGGGTTGATCCCAACTCCTTGCTGTAATCAGCTGAATTCAATCACCAGCCCCATCCCACAGCTGGAATATGCTGGAAATCATAGCCTTGACTGTAATGACAGATAGCATTTACTGAGTTATTGCTATGAACTAGGTGCTATGCTGTGTTTCATACAGATCTTATATTTTAATCTTTACAATGATAAGGTAAATACTATTATCATCATCCCCATTTTACAGAAAAAAGCCTCAAGGACAATGAGATTTAGAGACATTAAGTGATCTGCTGAACATCACATGGAGCTGGAAGTGGTAGGGCCCATGTGTCCACTCAGTCAAGCTCTAGAACTTGGGCTCATCACCACCCCCACTCTACCTCTTCTCAAACCTCCCATCTCAGAGCATTTAGGTAGATTATCTCCTAATCTTGAAATAGCTACATCCCTCTATCCGGTTATAAAAGAAACAAGTACCCAGGAGATTTCTGATGCTTTCTGTTCTTGGCGGAGTAGAAGGAATGAGCTTTAGTGGAAAGGGTGCTGGACTCAGAAGAACTGGATTCCATTTTGACTCTGCCTCTTGCTAGCTGTGTAATCCTGGGGAACTTAATTCACATTTCTGAGCCTCAATTTGCCATTGGTTAATTGGAAATAACACTCATTGAGTGCTGAAAATATGCAAGATATTTTCGTATCCATTGTCTCATTAAACCCTTACTCCCCCCAAAATCCCATGTAAAGTAGCTATATCAGTAGTCCCATTTTACTGTTGAGTAAATGAGTCTTATTGAAGTAAATACATGGTACATTTCTCTGGACATAACGCCCACCTGCATGCAGGGCCAGCACCTCATTCCTGCCTGCAGAATCCACCAAACCAGCCCCTTTCCATGACCCTCAGGGAAGTTACCTAGTTTGCAAGCTCTCAGTCCTCCCAGCCAGCTCTTCAGTCAACAGATAATAACTGAGCTCCCACTCTGTGCAAGCTCCTGTAGCACTGGGGGAAAGGGGACTTTCTCAGCACCTTTTGAAGCTGGTATGATGGATGGCTTGGTAGAACTGTCATCTTTTTAGGGAAGCTGAGTCCCTCCAGCTAATTCCACTCCATCTCAGTATAGCCTGTTGTTATTTGCATGTCTCCCACAGAAGAGAAGGGAGGAGGATGTGGCAGTGGATCGGTATCAGGGAAGGATCATTAGTCCATGCTAATGCTGTCTGCATAGAGACGGCCTCCACACTGCACAGTGGGCCTGGGGTCCTTGGTATTCACTCAGGGCACCCAGCTGGCCAGAGCCTCCATTCCATGGGCAGAATGAGTCTGATGATCATGGTTATAAGAGGCTAATGTGGTCATTAAAAAATCGGTCCCAAGCAAGCATGACTTCCAAATGGTAAGAAAACAAGAGCTGTTTCTTGTGGTGACATCATTTTTTCAACTTGGAAAAGCATTGTCATGACCACAGGTAACCATCACCCTTAAAAAAAGTATTTGTCCTTAGATATTCACATGGTAGTGCCTTCTTCTTGAGGCCATGGATATAGGGAGCTTTCCTCCTCATGGTGGGGGCAGGAGCCTACTGGAAAGAGCTTACACTCAAGGCAGGAAGCCTTGGTGCAGTGTCCTCCTCACCTCTCAGCTGCTGCTGACCTTGACTAGCTTCCCTCACTTCTCTGCACTGATGGTGGTAAGAGCTGACATCGCTCCCTGGTCTTTCCTGACATCCTTCAAAACCAACTGCAGGAAGGAATGGTGTTTTTTTTGTTTTGTTTTGTTTGTCCCTTTTCAGGTTTTTAACTGCACAAATTCCACATGACAGTACTTCTCAGCCAAAACCGTGAAGCAATTTTAAAGATTTCTCAGTAAGACTAGACTATGTGCCTAGTCTGTGTCTATATTCTTACACTGACCGCTTTGACTTTTGCTTTGAAAAAAAGTTTGACTTTGGCAGGGCTCTCTAGTTAACAACTAGGAATGTTAAAGTTCACATCAGTGCCAAGCCTTTCAAATTAATGCAACTTTAACTTTAAACAAATTTAGGTGAAAATAACCTAAAAACAATTGATGGGGGTAAAGTGCTGATTTTGTTTTCTTCTTGAGGCTGACCTTTCTAGGCATTTAAGAATGAGCGGGAATTGCAGTCAAGTAAAGGGGACATCAGCATCAAAGGGCAACGGTCCCACATGCCCCCCCTCCTTTGCTGGAGAAGCAATGGCTTACTACTAAAACTTTTGGTTGTTATTATCCAAAAAGTCTTCCAGCCTGGAACAGCAGTCTGTCTCCAATAGAACTTGATGGTTTGCTGTCTTTGTTTTCACTCCAACCTTAAAACATGCATGCATTCTCATTTAACTTGAACTTGGTAGTTTCTTACCCTTCCCTTCCCTTTCTCTTCCTTCTCTGTGTTTCCATTTTCTTCCTTCTTTTCCTCCTTCCTTTATATTATGGCAAATTTTACTATAATTTTGTCCTATACAGCAGATGTCTGAAAAGACTGATCGATTTGCTAAAAATATTCATTTGTGCATTTGTATGTATACATGTATTTGCTGTTGCTTTTTCAGTATTTCCCACCATTATTCCATGATTCTCTTTTATCAATGGCACACAGAGGGTTCTATATACTAACCAGGCTACAATTTGGGATTCTACCTGAAGGTCGGTGTCATTCGTTTTGATAAATATTATTCTTGTTCTTTAGAACAAGCTTCCTGATCTGCTTTCTTGGTGTGGTGCTATATGGTAGGCACCCCAACACTCTTTCCACTGCACCCCTATTTCTCCTTGCATATTTTTCCTTTTAACCTTTTCCCTTAGGTCCATGGACACAGGCTGGGTATCATCTTCATAGCCTGGGCCACTGTTATTAGGCAGACTGAGAATTAATGGGCACTTGGTTGAAATCCTGCATGTTGGAGCTATAGGAAACCAACTGTTTCATCAATGTAGTTCTCAAAACACATATGCTGACCAAAGGAACCTTGTGCAGTGTCCACGTTATCCATCTTGCCGTCTTTTCATGACATGCTTTGGCCCCCCTCCTATATATATTTGGAGTTTCTTTTATAGTCAGGAAAAACTTGTCAGTTTGAAAATTCCCCAGGTTCCAGTAACAAGTGCACAAACTCTGCACAAAGATTTTGGGGACTCCTCTTGCAAGATATTCACTCACATCTAAGAGAATTGTGTCCTCTCTGCTCATCTCTGACCCTTTTGTCCCAACAGTGAAGATACCATGCATTTTCAGATTTGAAAATTCTAAAATGTGCCAGGAAGTTGTCTTGAAAGCCATTGCTTTATACTCACCTAGAAACCATCCCAATATATGCCAGAAATCAGGTCTCTGTCTAACATGATTGTTCAAAGAAACCAGACTGGAAAAATCTTACCTCTAGTCTTGACTTGCTCCTTTGTGCAATTCAGATCTCAGCTTAAATATCACTTTTTCAGAAATGCCTTCCTGACTATTCAGTCTTAAGCAGTTCTCCAGACATTTGCTGTTACATTGCCCCATTTCAATTCTCTGTCTTACCATATCTGATATTTCCTTCCTTCCTTCTTTTCTTCCTTCCTTCCTTCCTTCCCTCCCTCCTTCCTTCCCTCCCTCCCACCCTCCCTATCTATCATTTATCCATCTATCTGTCTATCTATCTATCTATCATTCCCCCCCGCCCAAGGAAAAGGTTATTTTATGAAAGCAATGACATTTTCTGCTTTATTTACTGTTGAATTTCCAGCACTGGTTCAGTTAGCTCTTGCTGTGTAACAAACCATCTCTGAAACTTAGTGACCTAAAACAACAAACCATGTATTTATTTACTTATGATTCTGTGGGACAACAATTTGGAAGCGACTTTGATGAGACAGTTTTTCTCTGCTCATCATGGTGTCCACTGGATTCATTTATGCATTTGCTATCAGCATATGGTCACTTGTCCACTCATAGATCTGGGGGTTGGCTCATTGTCAGCAAGAGGAATGGAGATAACTGTATGCTCTTCATCTGGCAGATAAGCCTGGACTCATTCATAGGGTGATGGTCAAAGAGTTCCCCAGAGAAACCAGGGAGGGTAAACTCCAATGATCAAGCACTTTTCAAGGCCCTGATTGCATCATTGCATGCTAATATCCCCATTGGCCAAATCAAGCCTAATACCCAAGCCCAGATTAAAGGAGTGGAGAAATACTCTCTTCTCTTTTCACGGAAGAAGCTTCAAAGTCACATTGCAAAGGGGCTATAGGATGGGAAAGCAGATACAAAGATGGGAGAAATTTATGACTATTTCCACAATTTATAATAAGCACATGGTGCATGGTGGGCACTCAGTAAATACTTGTTGAGTGAATGAGTGAGTGAACAAATGAAAAATGAACAATCCAAATCTACCAGGAGTAATCTCAAGTCCCTCATGTGAGTTCTCATTCATGACACTAAGTATCACGTTTATTAGGTCATGGCTTCTGCCTCTAAAGAGTTCATGATCTAAAGCTGTCTAAAGTTCTGCTAGAACTTATCCTCTGGGGTGTGTGCTTATAAAAGTTCCTGTATCCACAGTGGTGGACACACTTCAAAGAGGATGATAGACATGCGTGTTTGGACCACATCACTAGAGGCATAAACCTACCAGTCTGGGAGATGAACAACAGTGAATTCAAAAAGTCAGTTGCCAATGGGCCAGGTTTTCTCAATCAGCAGTAATTTGTATTTATGTCCTTAAAGCCATCTATTTGCATATAAACAGATGAGAGGAATCCCCACTGTGTTCCAACAGCCCTGTGATCTCAGTCATCTTGTCCCATTTCACAGTGGAGGACTCATGATAGGTCAGGTCAGGTTTTAAAACATATGCCATACTGCTGGCCTACAGAGATGGGGAACATTTGGATAAACAAAGAGACAGGTGGGGGGAAAGCCTTCCACTGCTTAGCATTTCAAAATTCTTCCATTCTTTCTCCCCATTCTCATCTTATTGACCTCTCTTGTATGGAAATCTTGATGATAACTGCATCCTTTCCAGGTCCTGATAAAAATGATCTTTGGACCAGCCACGTTTACCTCTTACTTTGATTCCATAGGCCAACCCTTATTTGGAGGTTTTAGGGACACCCTTTCCCTGTCAGACTGAGAGGCAACAAAAGCAGATAGTTGAGCTGTATTGCCAATGAATCTGCATTGCAGGACATGGCTCAGATAGGTAGCCACATGGACTTATGGATACTGAGCCCTCAGAATTAGACTCCCCATCTGGTTTGCAGGCTGCCCTGCACAATCAGTCCTCTCCTCGTGGGGACTTGCTCTAAACATTAAGGCCAGGATGAGCAAACCAGAATTCTAGTTCCCAACAGAAAGAAAAGAGAAGTTAAACCAAGAATGCTCCTCTTCTTTTCTGCAAAAGACCCTTTCTTTTTATTTTTTACAGAGAGAAGTTAGGATAAGAGTGGAAAATTAAGAGAAGCAAGTCAAAGAGATTTCCCTCATCCCAACACCTTGAACCCACCATATGTTTTCTAAGGTTTGCCTTGGAAGATCCAGGTCTCTCATTCTGAGTTCCCCAGAAGAAATACCAGTGCCACTTAAGTAGCCCCAGCTACACCAAATATACCAGTCCCTGTGTTGAATCTCATTCTCGTAGGTTCAGGATTCAGAAAAACTTTGAGGCTTTCTCGTACTGCATTATCTGAATTGTTGCTTCCTGTGTCATTCAAGCCTTTTTCCTGCCAGGCTGCAGCAGAGGGAAGAAGACAAGAACCCCATGGCTGGCTGACAACATTTTTGGCTGCAGCCGCTGAGTATTCCAATTGTGCTTTGAACTAAGGACTCCATCTCTCTGAGGTCCTTAGCTAGACTGATCCATCAAGCCAGGACTTACTGAGAGGCTCCTTTGCACCAAGTGAGGTACAAGCACATAGAAGTGGTTGCTAAGTTGGTAGGGATGGCTTTCATCATGGTCCCCTGTGCTGTGTGATTCATTACAAAAGGGGGGCAGACATGTCCATCCCCCATCTCACTCACCAAACTGACAAGGATATCATTTCCGATGTGTGGTCAGTATTAACATTTTAAAATAAAATTGTTACCCTGTTATCTTAAATGTATCCAGAGGACTCTTAATACTTTAGCAATGTGATACTCACTATCCTCAGTGTAAAACACACACATACACACAAGAATAAGTTCTTTAACAGTTGGAAATTTTACATCAGTTCCTTTTCTCCTTGAATTTAAATTTCATTCCACTTCCCACACAGAATTTTATCCTAATGTAATGTATTTTAAGCCTGAAACTGTTTTATAGAAAACCCTATTATGCTTTTCTGCATCAAAAGTATTACATATAAATGGATATGTAACTTTTTATTGCCTGTGAGCATAAGGTTGTAAGCATTAACTTTTGTGTGTGTCTGAGATATCATTAAAACTATTATTTTGTACATTAATCAAAACAACAAATATATTGTAAATTCTGAAAAATATTTTTAAACAAATAACATTGTTAGAATGAGGCAGGATTAAGATTCTATTTCTCTCTCTTTGTCTTTAAAATGTTAATAATGACAAGCCATATTTCAGATTTGTTATAACAATGCCACTCAATTCTTTGCACTCTTTCTGAGTTACATACTAAAAATCACAGGGATTTATCATTAACAATAATTATTAATGATCTATTTATTGATAGATCAGGTTGAACTGTCCCTTAATTTTGTCGAAAACAAATTTTATTAGAAACATCTTATAAAAGGATGGATTTCTAAATTATTAGTCATTCACTTTCTCCACACCAATAACAGCATTTCAAAATGTGTCTTTGTTTAGTTCCCTAGAGGTTTCTACTCCCTGGGGCAATGCTTCTTGGTAAGAGTTAGAGTAGTGTGAGATGTGTTTTTCTTTTGTCAAGTTGGGGGAGAAAGAAACATCACCACTCCCTCAGCCACTTTATCAGACAATCTTCAACTTGAAGATTGATTTCCATAAGACTACACCTGCCCTGATAACCAATGTTATTCTGATAAACCCACTCTTTGAAACAGAAAAGCTCAGATTTGTGGTATTTGCTGAGTTCCATCTTATAAATATTCCCATGATACTAATCTGAAGTTACTGAACTGCAGAGATGAGAAAAGATGCACATGAGCCGAGAACCAGATTTTCTACTTACTGAGTCCCTAGGTTAGTTTCTTGTAGAAACCTACAGTCTCAGAGTCAGAAGGGACCCTATGGAACATTTGGTTCTATGTCTGTTACTTGCAGGAATGCCCTTCTATAACATTCCCTAGGGGCAAACATATAAT
Organism: Neomonachus schauinslandi; assembly: GCF_002201575.2. Taxonomy (NCBI): domain Eukaryota; kingdom Metazoa; phylum Chordata; class Mammalia; order Carnivora; family Phocidae; genus Neomonachus; species Neomonachus schauinslandi. Next base: position 136,219,944 of record NC_058408.1, on the reverse strand, counting down.
TTCTGGTGAAATGTTCCCAGAAATGTTGGCTCTTGCCATCACAGTGTGTTCGAGTTTGACCAGTGTTAATTATTTGCTTTATCTTTATATCAATCAAATTCCATTCCATGTTAATTTCAATAAGCTTTTTCTGATCTGCCTTCTGTAAGCTCCAGAATAAATCTAACTCCTCTTTCATGGGGCGGACTTCAATTATTAGAGGATTTTAATTATAATGCAGCCCCCTCTCTTATACCTCTCAGTATATAAAGAAGCAGAGACAATGCGGCCAGCAGTTTACTTTGCAGTCCATGGGCTACGAAAGTCCTTGGTCATTGAAGGAAGCCGCATCTGATATTGTTTATGGATACACTATTTTACTTTTGGCGTTGGAGCTTTAACCCTCTACATAGATAGACAGACATTGGCATAAACATATCCATAATCACACACGGGAATTTAAGAAGCCATGTTGCTTCTAAATCATATCTAAATCATTAATTACCCCCAAAGCATATCTACTATCTATATAGACAGAAACCCTCTTGTCTTTAGTTAACTGGCAGACCCTAGTAAGGTCTACAAGTTCATCAACTTGTACAGGATCATCTTCTGGGAAAGGATTGGATACAAGCAAGTTTGAATGGGTTATGACTGCATATCCAGTTTTATAACCTTCTTTTTGAGTTCTTAAATAGGATCATTTACAAACAGTTATGAGTCTTTGTTTTCTAGATGGGTTTCAAGGAGGTCAGGCAAGTCAAGAAAAACTCCTGAGTAAGAGCTTGGCAGACATGAAACTATATCTCCTTTGAGAGTAGAAGGAGGATAGTTGGGTTGAGTGTTGCAGTGATGGAGAGAAATATATATGGATTTGGGACGGCTCTAATAAGATATCATTCTGGAAGCAGAAAACTTCTGGGTATTTTCAGTCAAGAGTAAGGTCTGAAACATGAGGGATCATGTGGCTAAGTGTATCTCCTAAGTCAGCAGAGGCTTCAGTTAAATTTGTGGTTGCTGCCACTGTACCAGGCTTTGTTTCCTGATACATAGATAATAATAAGTGACATGGATCGCTGATGTCCACTGTACTGTTGTGTAGAGCCCCCAAGGTTTATCTCGATCTTTAATGTACAAATAGAAAGGTTAATGATAATTAGTGAGACCAAGGCTAGCAGGTTTTCAAAGGAGTCTTTTATGTTACAGCAGATAGTTTCAAAGGAGTTTTTCAGCACAAGGACTCATCTTGTATATCATCCTTCACTGGATTATACAGAAGGGAAGCCAATTTGGAAATGTTACAAATCAAATTCCTATTTATCATATAACACCAAATAATTATTTAAGTTTTCTGCTGATAATTGGCCCAGGAAAGTCACAAATACTTACGGTCATTGAGAGAAAAGGGTCTTTCCATTTTGCATTACATCATGGCCTAATAATGTATTTGGGCTTGACAAAATGGAATATAATCCTTAGAGATTATGTCCCTCATATGCTACCACTGTCAACAAATAGAGGAGATCAATTCTGCTAGACTTTTAATTTGGAGAACGTAACAGATCATCCACATATTTAAGAACAGAGTCCTGAGTGATTTGGATGTTTCTAAAGTTACAGTTAAATAATTCTAAGAAGTAAGAGGGTACTTTGTAAAGCACTGGGGCAAACTGTGTGTGTGTGTGTGTGTGTGTGTGTGTCTGTGTATGTGTGTGTCTGTATGTCTGTGTTTATTTATTATTGATTTCCCCAAGTAAATACAAATAGATATGTGAGTCTGTGTGTCTCTTCACTTTCCTACAACCCCAGTCCCTAATACCATCAATCTGCCAGATGGCTGCTTACTTTACAGTGACACAAATCAAGTCAAGAAGACTTTACCAAAAACAAAAACAAAACAAACAAAACAAAAACAAAAGAATACAATGGAATATTATGCAGCCATCAAGAGGAACGAAATCTTGCCATTTGCAATGAAGTGGATGGAACTGGAGTGTATTATGCTGAGCAAAATAAGTCAATCAGAGAAAGACATGTATCATATGATCTCACTGATATGAGGAATTCTTAGTCTCAGGAAACAAACTGAGGGTTGCTGGAGTGGTGGGGGGGAGGGATGGGGTGGCTGGGTGATAGACACTGGGGAGGGTATGTGCTATGGTGAGTGCTGTGAATTGTGTAAGACTGTTGAATCACAGACCTGTACCTCCGAAACAAATAATACATTATATGTTTAAAAAAAAAAAAAAGAAGATAGCAGGAAGGGAAAAATGAAGGGGGGGAGGAAATCGGAGGGGGAGATGAACCATGAGACACTATGAACTCTGAGAAACAAACTGAGAGTCCTAGAGGGGAGGGGGTGGGGGGATGGGTTAGCCTGGTGATGGGTATTACAGAGGGCATGTGCTGAATTGAGCACTGGATGTTATACGCAAACAATGAATCATGGAACACTACATCGAAAGCTAATGATGTAATGTATGGTGATTAACATAACATAATAAAATAAAAAAAAAGAGGACCATACCAAAGACAACAAAAAATTAAAATAACAGCTTACATAGCACTTCAATGCAAAGGAAACCGAGTGCTTGTTTATCAGGAGTGGGACTTACTTATTTTACCAGCCATGGAACTCCAGGGAGGGGAGACATCAAAGAGTCTTTGATACCCTCTATTCTTATCTAAATGACCAAGCCTGTGCAGAAGTTCAGCTTGAGCCAATTGACTGCACCAAACTCTTTGGAGGAAGATCAACCAGAGCATGGTTAAGATAAGCCTTTATTCAAAAGGGCATGAGAGGGCTCCAAAAGAACATTATGAATTAAAAGAGAAAGGTTCAGAGATTTTTAACACTTTAGCAAGAGAGATCAACAAAGTTTAGCCTGTTTGAGGGATAGTTGGACAAAAAAATGGTTCTGAAAAGAGAGGGAAATTATTCTTTCAGATGAGTAGCCTTTGGTTGGACAATTCAAGTTCATTGAGTGGGGTGGGATATCACTGTTAGGGGCTAAAGTCAATTACTTTAGGGAAGTTACATAGGGAAAACAACTATGGGGAACAATGATGACATTAGAAGTATGATCCCTATGCTCAAAGTTGTAGTTAAAACCATTTGGTTGTAAAAGAAAGCATTATTATTCCCACTTACTTTGGCTTTTCTCTCCTTGGGTTTCTCTAAATGGGACTAGCATGAGTTTGTTTCTCATTCCTTTTGCTATATAATAAAGGCCAACCTGCCTCACCTTTCCAATGTGGCTTCATCATGCTCTTCATCAACTGTAGCAGACACTTGGTACCTCAAGTCCACCTCTTGGTCCACCTCTGATTCTAGCCTCTGTTCTGATGAATAGTTCCTGGGAACTAAGTCTGACCTCATGATGACTTACTTGCCTCAAGCACAAGAGACTCGGTTTTCTTTCTTTCTCTCTCTCTTTTCCTTCCTTCCTTCCTTCCTTCCCTCCCTCCTTCCTTCCCTTCTCTCTTTCTCCCTTCCCTTCTCTCTTTTTTCTTTCTCTTTCTTTCTTTCTTTCTTTCTTTCTTCTTTCTTTCTTTCTTTCTGCCTTGAGATCTTACAACCTTGCAGAAGTCTGTTTATAGTTCAGATAAATCAATGCCCTCAGTGCAAATCTCCATGTGTGATGGGAGCCGACAGGTAAATGTAAATGTCTATATGTTTCTTATTGGGTACCAGAGGAACTGGGCCTCTATTACTTACAGGTGTACTTTAGATGATGCATTCTTAGATTGACTGTCCTTACTTTCCTATTTCACTCTACCTACTCCCTCCCTCCTGCTTCTTGGACTTAGCTCCCAAGTAAACTACCTGTACCCAAGTCCTTGTCTCCTGTTTTGGGAAGAATCCAAACTAAGATATCAACCACACCTAACATATATTCATTTAATGATTATTAATTATTGAGTACATAAAATGGATCAGACAGTGTTCTAGATGCTGGAGATACAGCAATGAAAGAGACAGAAAAAAAATGCCCATCCCTAACGCCCATCCCTAATTTATAAACATCCAAAAAAACATTCAAAATAGAAAACATAAAATACATTCAGATTAAGAATGTAAATTCCGGGTGCCTGGGTGGCTCAGTCAGTTAAGCGTCTGCCTTTGACTCAGGTCATGATCCCAGGGTCCTGGGATGAAGCCCAGCATTGGCGGGAGGTGGAGGGGGGTGTGGGGTGGGGGGGTGGGAATCCCTGCTCAACAGGGAGTCTGCTTCTCGCCCCCCACCTGCATTGTGCTCTCTCTCTCTCTCTCAAATAAATAGATAAATTCTTTAAAAAAAAATAACGTAAATTCCATGCAATCCCATGGAGCTAATATTTGTATCCCATCTAGTTCTTCATAGATTTGTCACAAGCTAGACTGCCTCCCTTCTCTATCTGCGTTCTATAGATCCTTTAAAAATGAAATTAAGGGGGCGCCTGTGTGGCTCAGTCATTAAGCGTCTGCCTTCGGCTCACGTCATGATCCCAGGCTTCTGGGATCAGTGGGAAGCCTGCTTCTCCCTCTCCCACTCCCCCTGCTTGTGTTCCCTCTCTCACTGTGTCTCTCTCTGTCAAATAAATAAATAAAATCTTTAAAAAAAAATATTGACCACTGGTTGAGCACGTCTACATTTCAGGCACAGCTTTAAGAACTTTATATGCTGCATCTCACTCCATAATGCTCAAAATAGCTCTCCCAGGTAAATATGATAATTATCCTCACTTCCCAGCTGAGAAAAATGAAGCTTAAGGTCAAGACCATGCCCAGGATCTTCCAGCTGGTGAAGATGAAGGCTGGATTAGGTTTCACATTTGTCTGTTCCTTCCACTTCTGGTCCACACCAGTTTCTGTACATTTATTCTCCCAGTTGCTCACTCATTCCCTCTTTCAGTCCATCCCACATTCAAACAACTAAATACTTGCTGGTTTACTTTGCCAGGAACTGTACTAAAAGATAGGAACATAAATGTGACTAAAACATAGCCCCTGCTTTTGGTGACCTTCCAGAGTCCAAGGGAGCCTTTTCTTTGACATACACCAAATTTTAAAATGTTGCAGAATGTGCTAATTGTATCTGGGCTTCCCTGCAGTTTCTCTGTTTCTCTGTTCTCTGCTCCCATGATATTCAGGTGTTTACTTCAGGGTCCAACTTATCCAAGCTGATTGAGATCCTGGCTGCCAAAACTGGGGCAAGCAAAGTCATTGTATGCTCTTTGTATGTGCAGAAAGAACCCAGGGCTTTAATAGCCTTTCTCCACCCACCTTCAACTTGGGTTCCCTCAGGACAACAACATAAGCTTTAAAGCCAAAGACAATTATAACAATGTTGTTATTTCTTATGGGGAAAATTGATGTTGCCAGCCTGAAGTAGGTGCCAGACTTCTGAAACTTACACAGAAATCATTCTTGGAGGCAGGGAAGACAAGCTTCAGAAACATGTCTTTGCTCAGACCGTTTGGTTATTTGGGCTCAGAATAGGCTTCGTGGACTCTCATCCATAAGATCTTTGCACCCGGCTCAGAGCCTACACAAATGCCACGCCACGGCAAGGCACCCACCATGCAGTGCCTAGAGGGACAAAGCTAAGACCAGAGGATAAAAATGAAGGGGGCCTGCTGGACCCTACCTCTCGGATTTGAAGTCTTCACAGGTTTATAAATTTTGCTAGGGGTTTCAGCTGACCAGATCGTCCTCACCATGGTCAGTGCCAACCTCATACTTTTCTGTCCCTTCACTTTACTTTTGTCTCACTACCTAAAACTCATCTATGTGTAGTTTTTCTCTCAATAAAAAAAAATAAGGCAGTTACTTTGTTTTGTTTATTAATGTATCCTTAATGCAAGAATGGTGTCCAATATAGAGTCTGCTCCCAACATCTATTTGTTCAATGATGGAATGGATCATGAGGAATCGTCATGACCAGACGATACTTTTGTGTTCATCTTATTTACTGCCACCTTCTCCAACTTCTTTATCATCACAATCATGATCTTTACCATCATCAGTGTGTCAGTGGTGCATCACAAATCCCATGCTGCCCTCCTTCTGTCACCTCCCTGATATCCTCAGCTCTTACTCCTGTTCGAGGTGAGGTACACGGGGAAGATGAACACCTCCAGACCACAGATGAGGGAGCTGAGTTGCAAATTGGTAAATTAACTCACTTTGGGTCAAAGTCTGGGCCACTGCCCTGTTTGTTCCTCTCTCAGCAAGGGTTATCTGTAAATGGCTTTTTAAAATTTTTATTTTATTATTATTATTAGTAGTAGTAGTAGTAGTAGTAGTAGTATTTTGTAAAGCAAAGTCATTTCCTTCTTGTTCCCTTACAGTCGTTGACACAGTGCCTGGTGCATTGGAGGCTCTTCAGAATATTTACTGAAGGACCAAATGGCACTAGAGTCCTCCATGATTTGGCCTCTAGCTTCCTCTTCAGTCTTTGCACTCATGCATCCCAGTACCCCGTCTTGGCAATTCTTGCTGTTGCCCATTACCTTTTAGCACTGATCTGCCTGTACCCTTCCTTGCACCCCTCTGTTGCTACCCAATCTGCTTATTTAATGAAAGCTTTTCAGGCTCCCCCAGCTTAAATTGACCACTGTTCCCTTGAATGATATCATACCCTATAACCATTCCTTAGTGCCTCTTTGGAAAATTAGTTAAGTGTGATAGACTGTAAGACCCTAGAGGGTGGCAGGTATGTCAATATTACTCATCGCTCCATCCTGCCTCGGTAGCTAGCAGTGACTGCTAATAGCAGGTAGCATTTACTGAGTGCTTACTGTATGCCAGACACTAGCTTTGTTGATGTATATAGATTATCTAACTTAATCCTCATAATAACCCCAGGAAGTATCAATATTGTCCACATTTTATGAATGAAAAAGTAACATTTAAAGTTGTTATAAAAGAAGTCAAAGCCACCTTCTAGTACTATCAGTAAACAGGGAATACATGCAAACACTTTTACCAATGCTCAATCAATGTGGATTAAATCATGTAAAAATTACATGGAATGATCTCTAGTCTCCAAGTCATTGTGCTTTATGCTTGACCTGACTTGGGACACGTATCTTCCACCCACCTCACTGAGTGATGTACATTGCTCAAGTGGAGGTCCCCTTCAAATCTGAGACCTCCTTCTTCCTTTGTGTTTAAAATTAAGGGAAACTGGCTTCCATACTCGTTAACAGCTCTCTGTACCTGTTCTGGTGGGAAGGTATGGTGGGTGGTATTCTCCACAAGGTTACATGATTAACTTGTCTTTCTTCTCTAAATGCATTTCCTGTCTTACAAAGGCTGCCCAGTGGCAAGTCTCAATTGCCAGGATTGTGTGCCATTTTCTGACTCCTCTGCAGGCTGCCGTCACACAAATATAATCTACGAAGGTAGTATTACCCACACAGGATATCTCCTTCAATATACTTAACCAAATCATAAAGCCTTTGGCCTGTTTTCTTAGAGTCTAGCCTAAGAAAAGTAGCTTCTTAATAACTTCTCCAAACCCATAATTATAATAAGGATTTCCTTGCGTTCGTGGCACTGTTTTTAGACTTGCAGAATAAAATAGATGCATACAATGGTAATTCTTTTCCCTTGACTCCTGGAAAAATCAAGAAGTCATCAAGACTTGGGATGAAGAGAAAGAATACACCTGCTTTGTCTGTTTTTGCTTCTTCCAAATATGGCCCTTGTCAAAACACAGCGAGTGTAATCAGGGCCCCATAGCTCTCGAATATCCCTGTCTTTTTTTTTTTCAAAGATTTTATTTATTTATTTGAGAGAGAGACTGAGAGAGAGAGAGCATGAGAGGGGGGAGGGTTGGGAGGGTCAGAGGGAGAAGCAGACTCCCCGCCGAGCAGGGAGCCCGATGCGGGACTCGATCCAGGGACTCCAGGATCATGACCTGAGCCGAAGGCAGCCGCCCAACCGACTGAGCCACCCAGGCGCCCTCGAATATCCCTGTCTTGTGCCAACCTATTTACAGGGGATTTGGGACTGTCTTTGAGATTCTGTAGTCTAATTAGCCATCAATAATGAGTGAATAAATAAATTGACAAACAAAACTGCCACGTGTTAAGAGAAGATTCTATATCCCCATTTTATAAAAGAGACTACTATAGCTCTGAAAAGGTTAGTTATGTGCACTCTGCTCTGAAGCCTGGTGGTTTGGGGCATAGACTTTAGAATCCAGAGTCATGGCTCTGCCACTTACCATTTACATGACCTTGGGTATATAACCTCTCAAAATGTTGATCTTCTTATCTGTGAAATGGTGACAATTAATGGCACCTATCTGTAAAAATAGAATTCGAGACAGAATAGGCCATTTCTGTCTTATTCAGCTACACCTCTAGGGCCTAAAATGATGCTTACATGTAGAAAACACTCAGAATGTACCTGAACAAAGGAGAGCAATGACTAGCACAGCGCATGGCATATCGTAAGTCTTCAAAAGACGTTGGCTACTATATCATTATTGTTATTATTATTATTATTATTATTATTATTATTACTGTCCAGGTGAATGGTAGAAGCAGGAGGCAAAAACAGGTCTCTGTTGACTCTGAGAGCAAACACAGGTGGTTCTTCCTTGATGTTGCCCTCTCCCTCTCATTCTTTATCTCCTTCCACCACCCATGAAGAACTTCATCCCTCAACCACCGAAGTGACTTTCCAAATAGACTCCCTCACTTAATTCATTCTGTACCCAATTGCCTAAAATAAACTCAATCAACAACCTTGAAGCTTTCCAGTTATCTACATGGAAAAAAAACAGATTCTGTAACCTAAGTCTCACAGTCCCTCTTTTTTTCTAGACCCACTGGCACCTCTCCCCTTCCTCTCCACTGTCTCTGCCAGACTGAGCAGCTCCATGTGCCCCAGAGTCCTGCCTCTGCCTGCCCTCCATCGTTGCTTCCACCGTCCTGTTTTTAACCTTTTCCTCAGTCACACCAAACTTGGCTCACTCTTTAGGCCTCAGCTCAATGAAACATTCTCCAACCACCTTACCCACAGCTATCATGTTCTTCTTTCGAATTTGACATTTCAACCTATGCTACTCCTATGGCCTTTCTTTATTTTAAAACATGCTTGTGGTCACATTTCCCACACTACGTGTATTACTGATTTTCAAACAAGTGTGACTTCCTATTCCTTGAATACGCATATGCTAGTTTTAGCTGTAGAATAATGATTAAGCAAGCTATTCTGTAAACATCCATTTCCTCATCTATAAAATGGGAATAGTAGTACATTTCTGGATTGCTGTGAAAAGTACAACAATAAATGTAATGTGTTCCTTCCATCCTTGCACATAAAATGTAATAGCTACAGTTGTTAAATATTATTTGTTTGCTAAATTTGAATAAAGATGAGCCGAGCATGTTCTAAAAATACCAAGGAATGTTGGCAAATGTGTTTTTTTGTTTTTTGTTTTTTTTTTTTTAGTTTATAAAACCAGCCCTGTGTTCTCTCTCTTGTCTTTGGTAGAACCTGTTTTCCTATATACCAGGTGCCCCTAAATTAAGGATTACTCCAGTTTTATGTAAAAAATATAAAACCCGTCATGACTTCCCTCATTAATAAAACTCTTTCACCCCCCTCCCTAGCTCTTCTTTCTTATTTCTGTACTATTGACCCAGCCGAGGACCAGTACGTGCAGGAAGCAGACCAGATGGTGCTCTGGGGTTGGAGAACCCACAGACACTTCACCTCACCTCAACATACCTCACCTCACCTCACCTCACTTTCTGCAGGGGGTGCCTTCCAGAAGGCCTGTCCAGGGTGTCTCCTTTTTTTTTTTTTTTTTGGTTCTGCCTGTTTTGATAAGATTAGTTTTTACACTAAGCCTAGAAGCGGAAGGGCCAGGATAATGTCAGGAGGTGGCTGGCCCTTATGCAATTTCCTATTGTTGACTAGCAATGGAACAGAGAAATCTTCCTGGCAGTTTTATGAGATTGAGATTTCTCACTCTCAAAAGTCAAGGAGGAAGAGCTACAGGGGTGGGAAAGAGATTGCGATGAACTCCAACCTGGGACGGAATCACAGTCTCCCAGGCCTGGCGCCACACTTCCTGATGCCCCTCTCTCTGGAAGACAGAGGGAAACGTGTAGGTCCCCTGCACACCTGAGAGTGTACCTGCTGGAGCGCTGCTTGAGCAAAGCACTGGCTTGAGCCATTAACCCTTCAAGAGCCTTCCCCCACTATGGTCAACAATGAGCATCTTAACAATGCTTTCCTACCAACCAGGGCTTGACAGCTCTCACCTTCCTGTGAGTCATATGGGGAAAAGGTATTCAAGTCAGAGCAAAGCGTATTTCTGTTAATATCAATACTAGTAGGCACCAGAGTGTTGGGTTGCAGGATTTAAGGTTTACATCAGGCCTTGACTGCTTTCTTCTAGTGGAGAAACAAACCTTTTGGACAGTCACAGTCTTAGGCTCTTGAAATCATTTATATGAGAACCACTTGAGGTTTAAACCGCTTGATTAAAATGTAACTTTCTGGGCCCCCACTGCAGACCTTCAGGATTGAACTCTCTGAGGGACTGGCCTAGTAATCTGCATTTGACAGACTCCCCCAAACTTCAGTTTGGGGGTAACTGAGGTACCCCAGGCTGCCGAGAACTGAGTTCTTATGACCTTCTGTGTTATGAAACTATGGCTTTGTTTTTCTTCATTATTCGTTGCCTGGAGGAAATTGACTCCCAGTTTTAATCTGATCTGGAAGAATGCACACATTTTAAAAATTGTATCACTTTTGCATTCATTCTTTAACACATACACCTATTGAGCACTTTCTATGTGCCAGGAACAATACTAGAAGCCCAGCTATGAAGAAGAATAAGACGTGGTCCTTGAATTCAAGGAACTTCTAATCTCTTAAGAAAACATATATGTGCAATTAGGTGTTAGAGGAGCTCTGAAAGAGGTCCACAAGGATAAAATAAAACCAGAAAGGAGAGAGCAATCAATTATACCTGGGGAACATGGCAGTCATCAGAAATATCTTCACATAGTGGAAGATGTGTAGTTATTCCCCAACCAGACGAGTTGGAAGAAAGGTAGCATTCTAAACTGACGGGACTAAAACATAAATTCTAAAATAACCAGACAGTTCCTAGGAACTGAAGGTAGTTTAGCATAGCTGGAAGACAGGATGATGGGTAGAGGAGAAGGACAGAGCAATAAATGATCCCTGGGAGACAAGGAGGAGCCAGATTATAGTTATCCATGCTAAGGAATTTGATTTTTTTAATTGAAACATACTTGGCATACAATGTTACATTAGTTTCAGGTATACAACATTGTGTTTCACAACTCTGTACATTTTACTATGCTCACCACAAGTATAACTACCGTCTATCACCATACAACACTAGTTCAATGTCATTGACTGTATTCCCTATGCTGTACCTTTATCCCTGTGACCTATACAAGGAATTTGAAATTTATCTTCTAGGATTGTTTTCTCAAAGTATGGATCTCAGGATTTCCACAGTAGAATCACCCAACTGAATCAGAATTTCCGGAGGCGAGACTTCATACTAGATATTTTTATTTTTATTTATTTATTTTTTATTTTTTTAGATTTTATTTATTTATTTGAGAGAGAGAAGGAGATAGAGAGAGAGAGCATGAGAGGGGGGAGGGTCAGAGAGAGAGGCAGACTCCCTGCTGAGCAGGGAGCCCGACGTGGGACTTGATCCCGGGACTCCAGGATCATGACCTGAGGCGAAGGCAGTCGCTTAACCAACTGAGCCACCCAGGCGCCCCATACTAGATATTTTTAGAAGCATCCCACATGACTAGCACATTAAGTTTGGAACCCACTGTCTGGTAACGTGGAGCCATTGGAGGCTTTTGTGCAGAGGAGAGAAATGATCAGGATGGACGATGGATGAGTTGCACTGAGTCTGGAGGCAAAGAGAGTCCAGGAGGCTAGTTAGCAGACCATAGCAATTCTCCAAGTGAGAGATGCTAAGGGTTTTAGCTAATAAGGATGGGGATGGATTGAAAGGTGTGCTAAGAAGATAGGATTTATAAGGCAGAGCCCAAATGGAAAAAGAAAGATTTCTGAGAAGGTATTGCCGTCAAGTGCAAAGCTTAGTATTTGTTGAAAGTCTTAGCCACTTTTTCTGGGGTCATTTCTATCTTGTTTGAAAAAGAAAAGAAATGTTCTTTCATCATAACTTTCTTTGTAAAGGTAGACACCCTTATTCATTCTTGTGCATGCACATGAATGTGCAGGAAAAACCACAGTAGTTTCAGAGCAATTGCAGGTGATGCTATGGATGGTGCTGAAAGCAACTGTCTCTTCTCAGAGACATATTTCTGCCTCACACTTCCAAGAGGGATGCGGTTGAAATGTTGTCACAGTAGGCTTGGGCTGCCATAACAAAATGTAAGACTTGGTGTCTTAAACAACAGAAATTTATTTTCTCATAGTTCTGAAGGTTAGAAGTTCATGATCAAGGTGCCAGAAAAATTTAGTTTCTGGTGAAAGCTCTCCCCTTGGATTGCAGACAGCTGCCTTCTTACAGTGTGCTCACTTGGATTTTTCTTTGTGTGTGTGCTCAGAATGAGAGTGAGGGAGAGAGAGGCAGAGACGGAGGGAGGAAAGAGAGAGCACATGATTTCTCTTGTGTGTCCTCTTACAAGAACACTAATCCTATTGGATCAGGGCCCCACCTTATGACTTCATTTAACCTTGATTACTTCCGTGGAGGCCCCATCCCCAAACACAGCCACATCATGGGTAAGGCTTCAACATGTGAATTTTCAGGGGATACAAACATTTAGTCCACAACATTCCACCCCTGGTTCTTCTTATATGCAAAATAATTTCATTTAATTCTAACAGACCCAAATGTCTTAATTTATTCCATTATCAACTCTAAAGTCTAAGGTCCAAAGTCTCATCTAAATATCATCTAAATCAGGTATTGGTGAGACTTGAGGTATGATTCATCCTGAGGCAAAATTCCTCTCCAGCTGTGAAACCATACAAATTATGTGCTTCTAAACTAGAACACTGGGACAGACTAAAGATAGACACTCCCATTTCAAAAAGGAGACATTCCCATTCCAAAAGCGAGACATAGTCTAAGCAATTCCCAAACCTAGCAAGGCAAAAAATCTATTATACTTTAAACCTTGGTATTAGGGGCGCCTGGGTGGCTCAGTCGGTTAAGCATCTGCCTGCAGTTCAGGTCATGATCCTGGAGTCCCGGGATCGAGCCCCACATTGGGCTCCCTGCTCACTGGGGAGTCTGCTTCTCCTTCTGCCCCTCACCCTGCTTGTGCTCTCTCTCTCTAAAATAAATAAAATCTTTAAAAAACAAAAAACCTTGATAATAATCCTCTTTGGCTTAATGACCACCTTTCAGAATCACTGGGGCAATGATCCTGTTCCCAAGGCTCTCCAGGCCATTCCTGGCTCCCAAGTTTTCAGGTGTAGGCTGGCTGGTATTTTGAAACCAAGGAGATGGCTCCACCCTTTGAAATAGAGGGAACAATCGTGATGATCTCTGAATCACCTTTTAGGTCTTCCCTTTTCTTGAAGAATAGTACACATTCATAGCCAAATAGCTTTATTTTCCATTCTTTAGAATTCAAAAAATTAAAAAATTTTGTCCTGTCTCCGTCTGGGTTTGAATCTCTCATGCGCTAATTGCTAGCTGTGTTGGGTTGGCAATCCATACTTAGTTCCTCATTTGCAAGTTGTGTATTTATACCTACTCCATAGGACTATTCATTCAGCCATCGACTCATTCATTCAACAAATATTTACTTATGTTTCATTTCATAAATGACATGGTGGAGAAAAACAGAGTCCCTGCTCTCATGGGAATTCATATGGAAGGATACAGACAATGAAACAAATAAACATTTGATAACAATGCCGAGGAGAAAAATAAAAGCAAAATAAAAGAGACAAAGAGCTATGGAGAGAGGAGCGATAGCTTTGAGAAGGTAAAGTCAGGTAAGCTTCTCTCGGAATGTGACATTTAGACAGAGATGTGAATGAAGTAAGGCAGTGACAGAGCCGAATGTTTGGGGGATGAGTATTCCAGGGAGAGTGAGCAGTGAAAGCGAGAAAGCCCAGAGATAGGATAAGGCTCAACTTGTGGAAGGATCAGCAAGGAGGCTAGAGGCTGCAGTGCCTCCAGCAAGGCGTGACTGGAACAAAAAAAGTGAGCAACAGAGAGAAGACTTATTCCCTCTGCTTAGGTAGGTAGCTAGCCATTAGATATCTGGGAAAGGAAACTTCTAGGCAGAGGGAATAGTGGCTATGGAGGTTCTAAGGTGAGAGGGTGTTACCATGTTTGAGGAGGAGCCAGAGGACAGAGTGGCTGGGGTGAATCCCCCAAGGTATAAACTGGAAAGAGATGAGATCAGAGGAAAAAGAGAGCCAGGTTATATAGGACATCTGAGGCCATGAAATGAACAGTGGGTTTAATTCTGAAAAGGGAGGTGTCATTGGAGCACCCTAGGCAGAGGAATGATACAATCAGAATTACTGTGTGATGGAGTCATTCTGGCTTTGAAATCGACAATATACTATAGGGGTCAGGTATGAAAACTAAGAGATCAGTAAGGAGACTAAAGCAATAATTGTGGCAAGAGATGATGATGGCTTGGTCAAGGTCCTAGCCAAGGAGGTGGTGAGGGTGAGAAGTGTTCAGATTCCAGATACATTTTACCATTGGAACTGATGGGCTTCACTGCTGGGTTGGATGAGAGGTGACCATTTCCAGTGTATACAACCTCTAGTTACAAAGGGAAGTGCGTTTCCCCTAGTGGACCGTGTCATAGAAGCTTTTAAATATTTTCATTTGGCAAGGAAGTGGTGAGGGGAGACCTGAGAAGAGGTTCTGGATTCTGCAACCAGGGGGTCCATCACTAGGAATGTTTGCCGAATCATCATGGATGTTCCTGTTGATCCAAAGAACAGGCAGCTCCCATCTTCAGGGGAAATACAATTACCTTCTCCACGTGACTGTCTCTCTCATACCTATCCTACTCTTAGCCTTACAGCAGACCAAATCTTATCTGGAAACATGATAAAGACTTCCCAGCTTCTTACACTGGAGGGGCGTGGGTCTTTCCTGATTGTACAAAGTATGGTCAAATGGTGCTTCTGTCATAAAAGTTCTAGAGCAGGAGTCCACAGGAGGGAATTTCTTGGGCAATTGTATCAAGTGCCATAGCTTAAAGATTTGCAGAATGGAGAATTCCCTTTTATGGGATGAACTTTGTTCATTCTTCTTTTGCCCATCTGGGCCTGCTTGCTGGGCTCCAGGCTTCAGTCTTCTAACAGGAATCCCTGCGAGGCAGGTCAGGCCCTATAAAACAGGGAGAAGCAAGGGTGGGTATTCAGATACAGGCCCAATTGTTCCAGGTTGTAGCAGGTCTCCTGTAAGGCTGGGCTCTGCTGATGGGTATACCATATGTCTGTTCCTTCTACACGCTTCTCTCCCAGCATGACAGCTGCTGGTTCTCAGGCACAGAGGCACAACCGTCTCCTTCCCAGAGCGGGCTTTTCTTCTTCCTGCCTGTTGAGAGCACTGCACCCCATTTTATTATTATTCCACATATTGACAATAACATTAATTTCTAAAAGATTGCTGTCATTTTTTTTTTAAAAGATTTTATTTATTTATTTGAGAGAGAGAGAATGAGAGAGAGCACATGAGAGGGGGGAGGGTCAGAGGGAGAAGCAGACTCCCTGCCGAGCAGGGAGCCCGATGCGGGACTCGATCCCGGGACTCCAGGATCATGACCTGAGCCGAAGGCAGTCGCTTAACCAACTGAGCCACCCAGGCGCCCCTGCTGTCATTTTATACACAACAAAATAGCATGAACTCAGGGAATAGTTTTTTTATAACTGATGATTCAGAAGTGCCTCAAAAACTTCCTTTTTTTACTGAGCACTAATAATCAGTGCTTCTGGAGGGTTGCTTTTTCTTGGCAACAGAAAGGAGATTTAAAAGGGTAACCATTCTAACATAAATGCTTTCCAGATTAAAATACCATTTGTTGCTAAGCAAATAAGATGTCCTTACAGACCCACATTTTGTTGAGCTATGAGAGTGTTTGGACTTTTATCACCTTGTTAATTAGGAATGGGAAATTCAGAGTAATTTAGTAAAATAGTGGCTTCTCTTTGGGACTAGATATGACATGATTAGGAAAATAAGACAAGTAGCTGCTATGGCTAGAGGGAGAAAGTATGGAACTGCCCACTTGAAGACTGAAAGCATAAATGAATGAAGAGCAAACAGGCTGTAATGAATGTGTGGAGGCCACATATGTCCTGAGGCAGTTGAGGTCCATCTCCTGGGTCAAACTAACTCTTTATTTCTCCAGCTCCAAGCAGGGTGCCCGGTTCAGATTCAGACCTCAATAAATATCTGTAGGTCAAACGCATAAGGGTTAATTTGGCACCAGAAGTTGTGGATGGAATAAAAGCTGGCTCAGATCCAGGATGAAAAACTATCTTCTGTGATTTTGATTTTGACTGTGCTCTGGGACAAGAGTGGGGGTTTATGTTAGTAGTAGAAGATGGGGCTTGAAAAATCTCTCACAGATCCAGCCCAAGTCCGAAGAAAGCCAGATCAAATCACATTTTTTTTTAGGGCAATGTCACGGCAGAGTAGTGATATAAGCCATTTACCTTCCATTCAGTTTCTTAGACACAGACCAGCCCCTATTGACTATACACAGATTGATTTATACCCCTATTTTCCAGCTCATCGACATACACTTTTGGTCAAAAGGTAACCCAGGAAAAGATTCGTGGGTGAGTCAGTGAGAACTCATGCTTACTTACTAGAGATAATATCAAAGAAATCATTCTACAGTAATAAAATAAATTAAAAGTGACATCTTGTTGCTGAACTATGTGCAAAAAGGAAGTTGTTGAAACCACTCTTCCTAAGCTAAATATGTTTATCTCCTCCCATTCAGCTATAGAGATGGGCCATCCACAACCTTCACCAGTTTGGCCTCATTACTTGGTCCCACCAGACTGGAACCTCTTTTTTACCTCCTCTTAGGGTACCTCAACAAGACTGTCCTCCCTAAACAAACACTGCACTAGGAAGTGATTGGGAAATGTTTTGTTTAAGCAAAATACTTCTAATTTGAATTTCTCTCTTCAGTCCTTATAGTATTGGTTGAGGAAGAACATTAAGGATCTCATAATCAGTCCTAAATCTCTATTTCTTTGATTTTTTTTAAAGATTTTTATTTATTTATTCATGAGAGACAGAGAGAGAGAGAGGCAGAGGGAGAAGCAGGCTCCCCAAGGAGCAGGGAGCCCAATGTGGGGCTCGATCCCAGGACTCTGGGATCATGACCTGAGCTGAAGGCAGATGCTTAACCATCTGAGCCACACCCAGGCGCCCCATTTATTTGATTTTAAATTTACTGCCTGGACTTGAATACTTTATAGGATAAGAATTACAACACGGACAGAAAAGGATACACGGCATATACCACTCCTATTCAACATTGTACTGAAGGTACAATAACAATAATAATATGTTATAAATTATCTAAGGAAGGAAGGGATAAATTCACACATATTTATACAAAGAAATGGAAAGATAAACTAAAAATTTAAGAAAATTCTTGACCAATAGTGAAAAGCAGGGGCATGGATAGAAACCAGACTTCTTTGAAGTATTTTATTTGTAGATTTTATAGATGTTTTATTTAAATATAAAACAAATTTTTATCTTTTAAAAACAATTTCTAAAAATCACAAGTAAAACAAACAACTAACATGACTGTGTTTAAAGCTGGTAGAATAATCACCCAGAAAGAAAGTTCAAAGTCATTTGAAAACATGGTTAATTGGCTGTGTATCTCTGGTGGGGAATAAATGGAGGCCCCAACCCCCCAAATCTTTAATATAGTATCAGTATCAACGATATTATTCCAAGGTAGGTTTCATATGTGTTAAAGAATAAATCCAAAGGATGTTTGTGTTGGTGTTTTTGAGGATTAAGACTTCAGTGATTTTGATATTAAGTAAAAACATCAGGTTAAGTACAATCCTGTAGTTCTAAATTCAGATTGGAAGAATTAGTACAATCTCATTAAATGGTGTATCTTAAAAATCATGCTTTCTTTTTTTTAGTTCTATCAAATAAAATTACTAGAAATCATGACCAACTCAGTAGGTATAAGTACCAGTGATTTCCAAGTATCATTTCCATTAAAAGGACCAGGAATCCTTAAAGAAGTGACTGTTTCTAGGTTCACAGAAGAAAGTGTTCAAGATTATCCTGGAATATTTTATCATACAGAAAGCAAGGGAAGTATCAAAGTCATTTAGAGTCATGACAAAAGAACTTAGAATCCAATCTGATTAAGTTCCTACTGACCAAAGGAGCAATGTGTCCATCAGTAAGAATAATAACTGCAGTAGACTAAAGGACATTAAATACATTAGCATCCATGAGTTCATACTGATAGTATTAATGAAGATGACAATGATAAAATCAATAAAATTGTTGTTGATCTTTTCAAGATGGTAAAGAACTCTTCATTATTTTGAAAGCTGGTAATTAAAGAAAGAATCAAGATTTATCTTGTCTTTCTTCAAAATATATACCTCAGGATGACAAAATAGTTAATGAAAAAATTTTTCTTTTTTGACATTTTCAGCTAACAATGAAGAGGGAATAACAGAATTATAAATCACCAATTTACAACCCCTCTTGAATTAATGGTTCCAGACGTGGATTATCAATGGCTGCTACCATCACAAAAAGAGATAACTCTATGTTTTGTACTTCCTGGTGGAAGTTCACTTGTAAAACAGACCTGCAACCACAAAAACGACGAAATCAAACCTGAATCTGATCAAACCTCTAGGTCTAACTATCAATTAATAGGAAGTTAGCACTGTAGCAGAGTGATTGTTTCACTAAGTTTAGTGGTTAGTTTAATTCAACTTCTAGTCTGAATGTGTCATTACCAGGTAATTGGAGGATAAATACAGAAACCATAGATCTTCCTGTCTTCAAGATTTCCCGGTGATGGGTATTAAGGAGGGCACATATTGCATGGAGCACTGGGTGTTATACGCAAACAGTGAATCATGGAACACTACATCAAAAACTAATGATGTACTGTATGGTGACGAACATAACATAATAAAAAAAAAAGATTTCCAAAACGTGGGCGTGTGTGTGTTTGTGAGAGAGAGAGACAGACAGAGGGAGAGAGAGAGACCATCACTGAATGAGTATTTGCAATTTCCCAGGAACCCTAATAAATACTTTGTGTGTGTTCTATCATTTAATCCTTGCAACAACTCTGTGAATTACCTTATTTGACAGATAGTGCTCTGCAAAGTTAAGTAACTTATTTGAGCTTATAGCTGCCTGATTCCCAAGCCCATGTTCAGGTCTATTACAATATAATTACTTCCTTCTCTAAATGACTATAAAAAGAATTTGAAAACCGGTGGCCTTATGGGCTCAATGTGGCATGCAGACATGTTTCATTTGACTTGAAGACTCACATAAAGTTACCTATCTATTTATTTTAGATATTTCAGATTTTAGATATTTTTATATATTTAGATTTTTAATTTAGATATTTTTATAATCCAGATCATTGGATTCTTCTGGAAAATAAAGAGATTGGCAGAAGATGTCCCATATTCTTGCCTGACAACATACAGTTCAAATGAGCAGAAGCTGCTCTTATTAGGTAGTAGAAGTACTCCAGAGTTTGCCACAACACCCACCAATCCCTATTGCTTGTTTCACAGACCAGTTGTACCTATCCTTCATTTCCTGCTGGGTCCAGTAGGCTTTTATGTTTGTAAATCCTGATCCATACCACATCATTTAACTAACTAAATCATTCATAAGGCCTTATCATATACTGTTTTATGTCATAGTTATTAGTCTATGTGTCTCATCTCTATAATCAGACTGTAAGCTACTAGAAATTTCATATTATTATTTTGTATATTCATAGCATAAGATGTTTAGATATCCAATGAAAATAAATTTTAATAAAAAGTAAAACGGGTGGTTTCTCAAATATAGCTGGTGGTTAAAGTCTTAGTTGATTTCAGAAGACTTCCAAATGCTCATTCTAATGAACTATCATGTCTTCCACAAGGAAAAGTAAGTCACTAAAAACAGGATTCAGATAATGGGGTCCTTTGCTGCATAGTGGAAAAAGTTGGACTGAAAATATAGACTTTTTATTTTTGAAAATCCCATCTTACTCTCAAAACCATCACTCTCCATGGAACTTGTATTTTACAGCTGAAATAATCAGTTTCTGTGGGGTGTTATTACTTACACTATCTTTTCTGTTGAGAGAAAACGTGTTTTCAAAGCACAAGTTCCCAATCTTTCAAAATAAGTCATGTTGCTAGAAAATGAAAATGTAACTTTAGTATGTCCAAATGTCAGCATATAAAAGGAATACTTCTCCAACTTGTAGCCATCTATGGGGAGCTATTGCGGACATTTCCACCGACCAGCTGCCCACAGGGATATGTAGAACAGAAAAAAGCTCTGAATGGCCCAGCCCTAAGGAGTGATATAACCAAAAAGACAAGATAAACACGAGGAATCTTCTCACTTGTCCGCATTTTTTTCTTTTTTTTCCTCCATATGACGTACTAGAAAAATATTTTTTCTATTTTAAAAAATTTTAAACATTTACTTCTTCATAATATACTGTGGCTAGAAAAAGACTGGAATTATAAGTCCAGTCTGTCTTCTGGGAAGTATTGTTTAAGGCCTCTCCTCGCAGAGAATTTTCTAGATTCAGCTCTGCAGTTGAATTCTGAGATCCAGGTAAAGTAGAGGGCTGGGAGTATTACCTTAATCGTCCTCAGTGTGCAGAGTCGGAGGTAGGAGGGGACAGACCTGATGTACGATCCCAGACCAGGGTGGGAGTGAGATAGTAATGAAACACAGGACCAGGAGCAAAGCTCTGGCTTAAAGTGGCTATAGCTTTTGTATAAGCAAGGAGGGTCTAATGATTACAGCCCTGAATATTGTAGCCACCTTTTATGGAAGATGGGACCATGATGACGGGTGCCAGGGTGAAAGAAAGCAAGGAGGCATTTCCTGGGACCAGCGGGATCACCAGGAACCTCTCATACCAAAAGATGGTATGAGGATTTGGCCAATGTGAGCAGACCTCTTGACCTTGTCTTTTTCTCATCCTTATATTAGATTGAATTTTCCATGGTATTCAGGGCCCTTCCTTATTTAATTCTAAGCTACTTTTCCTGTCTTATTACTGATTTCTTCATGCTCACCATTTATGTACATGACAATCAAGCCAAACACACAAGCCCCATACATTCCCCCATATTTTGTTTATGTTTTCTCTTTGGGACCTTCTCACCATGAAGCATTCCTGAAATTCATCTCTTTCCTCTGGATTCTCATGCTCACCCCCCCTCTCCCATACTGCCTGCCTCCTGAAGACAAAGCTGAGTCTGCCTGATTTCTTGTGCCCTCCAAGCACAGGCGCATGTCTTGAGTCCAACAGACACTCGAGGTAAAGAGAGAAGTTCAGTCAGAATGAGGCTAATCCATGGGGCACCTTGCTTAAGTACAATGTAAGTCTGAAATCAACTGGGTTTGAATAATTTTTCTCTTTCTATTAGTACAGTTCCCAGTTTTATCCTTTTTTTTTTAAGATTTGTATTTACCTTAGAGAGAGAGAGAAAGCACATGAGCAGGGGGAGGGGCAGAGGAAGAGAGAGAGAGAATCCCAAGCAGACTCCCTGCCGAATGTGGAGCCCATGGCAGGGCTTGATCTCAAGATGCCGAGATCATGACCTGAGCTGAACTCGTGAGCCAGATGCCCAACTTGACTAAGCCACCCAGGCACGCCCCAGTTTTCTTATCTATTAAACACATTCAGCCCTTCACCTTTTTTTGGGCCTCTGGTTTTCATGCTGCAGACACAGGTGTCTACACAGTCCAAGGAGGTCTCCAGAAGCCAGGAAAGAGGGTGAGCTTTGGTAACACTTTCATCTTGGTATCAGAGTATTGCCTGTACTTCTCCCATATCCAATTGCAAGAAATCAGGCAGATGCCAAAAGTACCTGAATTCCCCATATGAATTCAGAAAATGGTTTGCAAGCCTCTTTTTTAAAATTTATGGATTAATTAAAATAATAATTACCTTATTAAAATAGCATCATATGTGAAATCTCACTGTATGGAAAAGACAAATGTGAACTCTCATATAAGATTTCCTGGTGATAACGATGTCTTTTTACTTCTCAGTACAGGGAGGTGTTTTTCATATGGGAGATTTGTTTCCTGCTTTCGGGGGGACGGGAGAGGATCTCACAGTCCTCCCATCAGTTGTTTTTCCAAATAGCTTCAATTCAAAAAATCAATATGCCATTGAGGTACATTTTGGGGCAGCCTGCCCTAGGGCCCTACAAAGTCAACCTGGGAAGAAATCATCAAACAAGGAGGAGAAAATAAAACTTTTTAGAAGTACACATCATTCAGTTGGACATTAGGCCTCTAAAACCTGCTTTTGTTTGATATAAATACTCAATTTCAACCTGATAAATTGTCATTTTGCTTAACTGTGGCCTTGTTTTAAGATGTCTTGTGTTCTGGGCTGCATGTTAAAGGTTGCATGACCAAAAGCCTCGGCTGTGCATGCACTGTTGCCTTGCTCCATTTGAAATAAGAAACAATATAGGTTTGAGTAAAAAAGGAAGTAATAGAAAGAGCATAGACTTGAAAATTCTGCAGATCTGGGTATTGCCTATAGATCTACCGCTTGAGATGTGTGGCCTTAGGCAATTTACTTAATTTTACTGAACTTCGATTTCAATAAAATAGGTATACTAGTAACTGCCTTGAAAGATTATTATTATGCATGTACACTGTATGTGATGCATCTGAAGGAGTTGCTTTTCAGTGAATAATTTTCCTACCCCTCCTCCATACTTTCAAAGGGGAATATGAAATAAGAAGAGTTACTAAATCAAAAGCAACA
Organism: Neomonachus schauinslandi; assembly: GCF_002201575.2. NCBI lineage: Eukaryota > Metazoa > Chordata > Mammalia > Carnivora > Phocidae > Neomonachus > Neomonachus schauinslandi. Next base: position 136,196,937 of record NC_058408.1, on the reverse strand, counting down.
TCAAGTGAGAATTTCCCATTTTTGTCTATAGATTTTGATTAAAGAATATCGAGAAATCATTTTCATTTCATCTCATGCATTAATTCATTATTGTGGAAAGAGAAAAAAAGTGCATCTCACTTTCTCTCCGTTCCCATCTCTGATCTATGAGCCTCCCCACATCCAAGCTGCTGTGAAGTCCTAGGCTCTGGATTCTGGTCTTAGCAAGATGAATCTAGGTGAGAGTCTACATAGAAGCTTCAGAGATCCCCAGAGAATTGGAATGTTGTGCACTCTGGGAAAACTTTGGCCCGAGAAAATATGAACCAGAGGTTAATACGTAAGTATTTCTGGGGTCCTTTTAGTCGTCAAGAAGCTAAAGGGACATTGAGCAACTGGATAAGCCTTCTCTGTTTTTGAGGCTGGAATTGTTCAAGGACATGGAGAACGTGGCGGCCCACAGGGCATAAAATAGTTTACTTCCCATTCCTTTCAAGATTGCTGTCACGATGTGAGACCTGGTAAGCTAACAGAACAACTCATCTGTGGGGACACAAGAGCCAGAGAGAGGAAGATCAAACAGAATAGGTGTGTGGCAATACCGAGCTACTGGACAACAACAGGAACAAAAACAAAATTATTTAAGGAGCTCCAGATACAGCACAGAAACGCATGATGAATTCTTAATTTTTAAATTAAAATTTCAAAATATGAGCTGAATTACCAACAATGACCAAATAAGTCAAAAACTTGAATAGATCAATTGCCACAGAGATTGGTGAGGCATGCAAAGACCTACCGTTGAAAAGGCACCAAGTACAGATGGCTCAAGAGTGAGTGCTCTTTAACTTAAAGGAAGAAATACTTCTAAAGTTATTTAGGCTTTTCTTTTATAAAAATGGAAACATTCCCACCTCATTTTATGAAACCAACATTATATTCATACCCAACCAGATAGATACAGTACAAAAGAGAAATCTGCAGGCTAATCTCAGTCATAATTTAAAATATAGCAACTCTAAATAAGCTATTAGCAAATAAAATATGACAGTGTATCAAAAGAATACTACAATACGACTAAAAAGATTTATTTTGGGAAATGTGTGGAAAGTTCAAGCCAGAAAAGTCTCAATATATTCCAACATATCAACTAATAAAGGAGAAAATACATATAAACCTGCCAGTGTCAGATACAGGCATTTGGTAAAATACACATTCATTTCTAAAACTTACTAAGTATAATAGAAACTAGTTAATTATTTAAGTTACTTAAATAAACTTAAATAAAATATTTCCCCAAACCCAATAGCATATAATAGTCTAAAGAGGAAAACAATAGACCATTTATAATCGTAACAGGAGATAATACAGTGCCTACTATCAAGATTATTAATCAACATTGTCCTCGCAATTTAAATAAATACAGTAAGATAAGAAAATAAGATAATGGGTATAAACATTGGCAGAGATACAGCTATCTATTTTTTGCTGATAATATGATCGTAATAATGTGACCCAGAAAATCCTAGACTATAGACAAAACTCTAAAAGTAGTAAGAGCATTTGGTAGGCACCTAATTATAAGATAATTGTATTTGTATAACTAACACATACACACACACAAACTGACATACATGCATATATGTATGTGTGTGTATCTCCTATAAAGTACTTTATAGAGCAACACTAGGTGATATAACAAATAAACATTGGAATTCAGTGGCCCATCGTAACTGAACTTAATGTTCCCTTCATGACTAGATGAGAGTGGGATGGGTGGAAGGAACATCATTCCAGAGAGTCATTCAAGGAACTCAGGCTGATAGAGGCTCTGCCAACTTTATTTCAAGGCTCCAAAGGTTGCTTGAGGTATTAATATCTAAATGATGGCTAGAGAAAGAGAGAAAGCCTGGGATATTTTTGAGCCAGTCCTGAAGCTAGTGAACAACACTTCTATCACATTCTGTTAGCATGGAACCATGCAGATATATGGGAATCTTGGAATTATAGTCCTTGGGGAGCTGGACAGCCATTCCCCAGGGATAACTTTTCACTCTGGAGAGAGATCAGAAATCTTCAGGGGATGGCTTACCTCTATGTTATAAGTAGGCACTATTATTTCCATTTTACAGGGGAGGAAACAGAGGCACAGGAAGTTTAAATAGCATGTCCAAAACCACCTCAGCGGTAGTAGTAGATACAGGATTTGAATCCCGGTAGTCTCGTTCCAGAATCCATGGTCTTAACCACTATGCTACATTAGACTATATCATACAGCTTTTGTCTACTTTAGAAATAAGCACCAAGAAATGGAGGTAGGAAAAAAATCATCTGCACTTGGGGAAGAAACTACAAAGTTATTAGGCATGTGTTTAATGAGAAAGACAAAGGTCCTATGTCAAGAAAACTATAAGATGCCATTGAAGGCTTTAAAAAATGAACAGATAAAAAAGCACTGCATATTCTTGGATAAAACTTAATAGCATGAATGTGTTGATTCTCCCAGAATTAGTAACCCCAAAAAGTGCATTTAAAAAAATTAGACATTTATATGAAATAACAAATTGCTTAATATTAGTCTGCAAAAACACAACACTGGGGGGGGTGTTGCCCTGCCAGATATTAGATTATACTACAATCAAATTAAAATGGAAATATCAGATAAATAGGTAAAGTAAAATAGAGAATCCTGGGGAAAAAATCTCACCATATATTAAAATTTAATAGATGTTAAAGATACTACTGTGATTCAGTGGGAAAGGATAAATTATTAAACAATGGTGATAATATAACTGCTCCTCCATGATGAAGAAAATAACATTGGACCTTTTTATTTCATCCCCTCTGAAAATAATTCCAGATGGATGAAAGTCTTAAATGTAAATAACAAAAAGGTAAAGAAAAAAAAATCTTAGTAAAAATCAAGGAGATTATATATTCAATCTAAAACCAAGAGAAACCTTGTTAACCAAGACAGGAGACCACAAACCATTAAAGAAAGAAATAAACATACTTGCTTATACAAAAATAATGTGTAAAATGCTTCCCTCATAGCAAAATATAAATCAATAAACAAACTACGGATGGGAGGGGGCAGCAGTGCAGCCAACGAAAAATTGACAACTTTAAATATATGTAAATAGCTCTTACAAATTGACAAGAAAAACAAACAATTGAAGAGAAAAATGAGCCAAAAAATATGAATAAACAATTCAAAGAAAGAGAACTCCAAATGGCTAGCATACACATTTAACACTTCTCCAACTCACTAGTGGTCAGGGAAATACAAATTAAAGTAACAATGAAATGTCACATACCTATCAAACTGACAAAAATTGTAAAAGCCTCTATTACTTATTCCTGATGGAGAGTTTAAGTATGCATTCATCCATTGCTGATAGAAATCTGAATGGCTAGGTCCTTTGGAGAAAGCAATCTGGAATATCTATTTAAAAATACACCATTTGACCAGGCAATCCCATAGAAATAACCAAATCACATCTCAAGATAGAAGTGGTTCAATTCACCATAAAAATAAAGTGAACTTGTGAGCTATAATATTTTTGAAAAATAAAAATGATACATTTATTTATGTGACTGCTCTCCTTTCATCGGTGAAGAAGATCTGCCAGTCATCAGTGCCATCCTCGTTCTAAGTTTTTTGTTTGTTTTTGTTTTGGTTTTGGTGTTTTTTTTATTCTTATGTTAATCCCCATACATTACATCATTAGTTTTAGATGAAGTGTTCCATGATTCATTGTTTGTGCATAACACCCAGTGCTCCATGCAGAATGTGTCCTCCTCAATACCCACCACCAGGCTAACCCATCCTCCCACCCCCCTCCCCTCTAGAACCCTCAGTTTGTTTTTCAGAGTCCATTGTCTCTCATGGTTCGTCTACCCCTCCGATTTCCCCCGCTTCATTCTTCCCCTCCCGCTACCTTCTTCTTCTTTTTTTTTTTTTCTTAACATATATTGCATTATTTGTTTCAGAGGTACAGATCTGAGATTCAACAGTCTTGCACAATTCACAGCGCTTACCAGAGCACATACCCTCCCCAGCGTCTATCACCCAGTCACCCCATCCCTCCCACCCCACCCCCCACTCCAGCAACCCTCAGTTTGTTTCCTGCAATTAAGAATTCCTCATATCAGTGAGATCATATGATACATGTCTTTCTCTGTTTGACTTATTTCACTCAACATAATACCCTCCAGTTCCATCCACGTCGTTGCAAATGGCAAGATCTCATTCCTTTTGATGGCTGCATAATATTCCATTGTATATATATACCACCTCTTCTTTATCCATTCATCTGTCGATGGACATCTTGGCTCTTTCCACAGTTTGGCTATTGTGGACATTGCTGCTATAAACATCGGGGTGCACGTACCCCTTCGGATCCCTACTTTTGTATCTTTGGGGTAAATACCCAGTAGTGCAATTGCTGGATCATAGGGTAGCTCTATTTTCAACTTTTTGAGGAACCTCCATACAGTTTTCCAGAGTGGCTGCACCAGCTTGCATTCCCACCAACAGTGTAGGAGGGTTCCCCTTTCTCCGCATCCCCGCCAACATCTGTCATTTCCTGACTTGTTAATTTTAGCCATTCTGACTGGTGTGAGGTGGTATCTCATTGAGGTTTTGATGTGGATTTCCCTGATGCCGAGCGATATTGAGCACTTTTTCATGTGTCTGTTGGCCATTTGGATGTCTTCTTTGGAAAAATGTCTGTTCATGTCTTCTGCCCATTTCTTGATTGGATTCTTTGTTCTTTGGGTGTTGAGTTCGACGAGTTCTTTATAGATTTTGGATACTAGCCCTTTATCTGATATGTCATTTGCAAATATCTTCTCCCATTCTGTCGGTTGTCTTTTGGTTTTGTTGACTGTTTCCTTTGCTTTGCAAAAGCTTTTTATCTTGATGAAGTCCCAATAGTTCATTTTTGCCCTTGCTTCCCTTGCCTTTGGCGATGTTTCTAGGAAGAAGTTGCTTCGGCTGAGGTCAAAGAGGTTGCTGCCTGTGTTCTCCTTTAGGATTTTGATGGACTCCTGTCTCACATTGAGGTCTTTCAACCATTTGGAGTCTATTTTTGTGTGTGGTGTAAGGAAATGGTCCAGTTTCATTCTTCTGCATGTGGCTATCCAATTTTCCCAACACCATTTGTTGAAGAGACTGTCTTTGTTCCATTGGACATTCTTTCCTGCTTTGTCGAAGATTAGTTGACCATAGAGTTGAGGGTCCATTTCTGGGCTCTCTATTCTGTTCCATTGATCTATGTGTCTGTTTTTGTGCCAGTACCATGCTGTCTTGATGATGACAGCTTTGTAATAGAGCTGGAAGTCTGGAATTGTGATGACACCGGCTTTGCTTTTCTTTTTCAACATTCCTCTGGCTATGCGGGGTCTTTTCTGGTTCCATACAAATTTTAGGATTATTTGTTCCATTTCTTTGAAAAAAGTGGATGGTATTTTGATGGGGATTGCATTGAATGTGTAGATTGCTCTAGGTAGCATTGACATCTTCACACTATTTGTTCTTCCAATCCATGAGCATGGAACGTTTTTCCATTTCTTTGTGTCTTCCTCAATTTCTTTCATGAGTATTTTATAGTTTTCTGAGTACAGATCCTTTGCCTCTTTGGTTAGATTTATTCCTAGGTATCTTATGGTTTTGGGTGCAATTGTAAATGGGATCGACTCCTTAATTTCTCTTTCTTCTGTCTTGTTGTTGGTGTATAGGAATGCCACTGACTTCTGTACATTGATTTTATATCCTGCCACTTTACTGAATTCCTGTATGAGTTCTAGCAGTTTTGGGGTGGAGTCTTTGGGGTTTTCCACATAAAGTATCATATCATCTGCAAAGAGTGAGAGTTTGACTTCTTCTTTGCCAATTTGGATGCCTTTGATTTCTTTTTGTTGTCTGATTGCTGTGGCTAGGACTTCCAATACTATGTTGAATAGCAGTGGTGATAGTGGACATCCCTGCCGCGTTCCTGACCTTAGGGGGAAAGCTCTCAGTTTTTCCCCATTGAGAATGATATTTGCTGTAGGTTTTTCATAGATGGCTTTTATGATATTGAGGTATGTACCCTCTATCCCTATACTCTGAAGAGTTTTGATCAAGAAAGGATGCTGTACTTTGTCACAAGCTTTTTCTGCATCTATTGAGAGGATCATATGATTCTTGTTCTTTCTTTTGTTAATGTATTGTATCACATTGATTGATTTGCGGATGTTGAACCAACCTTGCAGCCCAGGGAGAAATCCCACTTGGTCGTGGTGAATAATCCTTTTAATGTACTGTTGGATCCTATTGGCTAGTATTTTGGTGAGAATTTTTGCATCCATGTTCATCAGGGATATTGGTCTATAATTCTCCCTTTTGATGGGGTCTTTGTCTGGTTTTGGGATCAAGGTAATGGTGGCCTCATAAAATGAGTTTGGAAGTTTTCCTTCCATTTCTATTTTTTGGAACAGTTTCAGAAGAATAGGTATTCATTCTTCTTGAAATGTTTGGTAGAATTCCCCTGGGAAGCCATCTGGCCCTGGGCTTTTGTTTTTTGGGAGATTTTTGATGACTGCTTCCATTTCCTTAGTGGTTATAGGTCTGTGCAGGTTTTCTATTTCTTCCTGGTTCAGTTTTGGTAGTTGATACATCTCTAGGAATGCCTCCATTTCTTCCAGGTTATCTAATTTGCTGGCATAGAGTTGCTCATAATATGTTCTTAGAATTGTTTGTATTTCTTTGGTGTTGGTTGTGATCTCTCCTCTTTCATTCATGATTTTGTTGATTTGGGTCATTTCTTTTCTCTTTTTGATAAGTCTGGCCAGGGGTTTATCAATCTTGTTAATTCTTTCCAAGAACCAGCTCCTAGTTTCGTTGATCTGTTCTACTGTTCTTTTAGTTTCTATTTCATTGATTTCTGCTCTGATCTTTATTATTTCTCTTCTCCTGCTGGGTTTAGGCTTTATTTGCTGTTCTTTCTCCAGCTCCTTTAGGTGTAGGGTTAGGTTGTGTACTTGAGACCTTTCTTGTTTCTTGAGAAAGGCTTGTATTGCTATATACTTTCCTCTTAGGACTGCCTTTGCTGCATCCCAAAGATTTTGAATAGTTGTGTTTTCATTTTCATTGGTTTCCATGTATTTTTTTAATTCTTCTTTAATTTCCTGGTTGACCCATTCATTCTTCAGTAGGATGCTCTTTAGCCTCCATGTATTTGAGTTCTTTCCGACTTTCCTCTTGTGATTGAGTTCTAATTTCAAAGCATTATGGTCTGAAAATAGGCAGGGAATGATCCCAATCTTTTGGTACCGGTTGAGACCTGATTTATGACCTAGGATGTGATCTATTTTGGAGAATGTTCCATGGGCACTAGAGAAGAATGTGTATTCCGTTGCTTTGGGGTGGAATGTTCTGAATATGTCTGTGAAGTCCATTTGGTTCAGTGTGTCATTTAAAGTCTTTATTTCCTTGTTGATCTTTTGCTTAGATGATCTGTCCATTTCAGTGAGGGGGGTGTTAAAGTCCCCCACTATTATTGTATCGTTGTCGATGTGTTTCTTCGCTTTTGTTATTAATTGCCTTATATAATTGGCTGCTCCCATGTTAGGGGCATAGATATTTACAATTGTTAGATCTTCTTGTTGGATAAATCCTTTAAGTAGGATATAATGTCCTTCCTCATCTCTTATTACAGTCTTTGGTTTAAAATCTAATTTGTCTGATATAAGGATTGCCACCCCAGCTTTCTTTTGGTGTCCATTAGCATGGTAAATGGTTTTCCACCCCCTCACTTTCAATCTGGGGGTGTCTTTGGTTCTAAAATGAGTCTCTTGCAGACAGCATATCGATGGGTCTTGTTTTTTAATCCAGTCTGATAGCCTGTGTCTTTTGATTGGGGCATTTAGCCCATTTACATTCAGGGTAACTATTGAAGGATATGAATTTAGTGCCATTGTATTGCCTGTAAGGTGACTGTTACCGTATATTGTCTGTGTTCCATTCTGGTCTATGTTGCTTTTAGGCTCTCTTTGCTTAGAGGACCCCTTTCAAGATTTCCTGTAGGGCTGGTTTTGTGTTTGCAAATTCCTTTAGTTTTTGTTTGTCCTGGAAGCTTTTTATCTCTCCTTCAATTTTCAATGACAGCCTAGCTGGATAGAGTATTCTTGGCTGCATATTTTTCTCATTTAGTGCTCTGAATATATCCTGCCAGTCCTTTCTGGCCTGCCAGGTCTCTGTGGATACGTCTGTTGCCAATCTAATGTTTCTACCCTTGTAGGTTACATATCTCTTCTCCCGAGCTGCTTTCAGGATTTTCTCTTTGTCTATGAGACTCGTAAGTTTTACTATTAGATGTCGGGGTGTTGACCTATTTTTATTGATTTTGAGAGGGGTTCTCTGTACTTCCTGGATTTTGATGCCTGTTTCCTTCCCCAAATTAGGGAAGTTCTCTGCTATAATTTGCTCCATTATACCTTCTGCCCCTCTCTCTCTTTCTTCTTCTTCTGGGATCCCAATTATTCTAATGTTGTTTCGTCTTATGGTATCACTTATCTCTCGAATTCTGCCCTCGTGATCCAGTAGTTGTTGATCTCTCTTTTTCTCAGCTTCTTTATTTTCCATCATTTGGTCTTCTATATTACTGATTCTCTCTTCTGCCTCATTTATTCTAGCAGTTAGTGCCCCCATTTTTTATTGCACCTCATTAATAGCCTTTTTGATTTCTACTTGATTGGATTTTAGTTCTTTTACTTCTCCAGAAAGGGTTTCTCTAATAACTTCCATATTTTTTTCAAGCCCAGCTAGTATCTTTAAAGTGATGATTCTGAACTCTAGAGCTGACATCGTACTAATGTCCGTATTGAGTAGGTCCCTGGCAGTCGGTACTACCTCTTGTTCTTTTTGTTGAGGTGATTTTTTCCGTCTTGTCATTTTGTGCAGAGGAGAATAGATTAATGAGAGAACAAAATGCTAGCAGAGTAACAATGTCCCCAGAAAATATACTCTAAACAAATCAGAAAAGACCTGAAGCAGTGGAAAAAGAAATGGAAAGAGAGAAAAAAGAAAAAGAAAAAGATAAAGATAAAGATAAAAAAAAACAAAAACAAACAAAACAAAACAACAACAACAACAACAAAAACCAGAATGTGATCAAATATGATCAGGCTGGTATATAGATCAGTGCCACACACTAGATTTGGGGTGTATTTTGGTCTTTTAGAAGAAAGTGCCTCCCAAAATTTTAAAGAAAGAAAAACTTATATATGTACAAAAATAAGGGTTGATATGATGAATGGATGGAATATGACTGTAAAGATGGAAATTATAAAAAATTTTATAAAAGGAATTGATAAGAAGTTGTTTGAAAAAAGAAAGAAGAGGATTTAAAAAAGAAAAAAGAAAAAAAAAGGGAGAGAATGTGATCAGGCAGGGGAATACAAAACACCATATACTAGAGATTTAGGGTATATTTTAATCTGTTAGAAGAAACTATCTCAAAATTTTAAAGAGAGAACAACTTATATATATATATGCCAAAAATACGGGTAACCACTATGAAGGGATAGAATATGACTCTAAAAATGAAAAATAAAAATGTTTTTTTAAAAAAAGGGATTGATAAGATGTTGGTTGAAAAAGGGAAAAAGAAAAATTCAAAAAAAAAAAAAAGACAGTTAAAAAAATTAACTTTGGAAGACTAAAGAATCATGGTAAAGAAGCCATGAATTCTATGTGCAGTATTCCCCTAGCGCTGGAGTTCTGCCATTCTCATTGATCGGTAAACTTGGTCTTGGCTGGCTGTTCTCGCTGATCTTCTGGGGAGGGGCCTGTTGCCGTGGTTTCCAAATGGCTTTGCCGGAGGCAGAATTGCCCCGCCCTTGCCTGGTCCAGACTAAGTAATCTGCTCGGGTTTGCTCTCCGGGGCTTTTGTTCCCTGCAAGCTTTCCGTACAGCTTTGGAGGCGGAGAGTGAAAATGGCGGCCTCCCAATCTCCACCCCGGAGGAGCCGAGAACTCGGGCCCACTCCTCAGTGAGCCCCAGAGAAAAGCCGTCAGTCACTCCCGTCTCCCCGGTTTCCAGCCGCACTCCGTGCTCACCCGGCCTGTGACGGAGCGTTTCTATCTCTGGCACCCGACCCCAGGTGGAGTCTCCAAACCCAGCAGATCCCTGCGGTGCACTCCTGCGCGGCTCCTCCCCGGGGAAGAAGGTGAGCCTCCCCGGATCGGCCGCTTGTTGGGTCCCTGCTGGAGGAGCAGTGGCCCGACTGTGCCGCGGATCACGGTTTATGGCCACCCCGAGCTGAGAGCCCGCGCCTGGGCTCCGCCTCTGCAGCCGGCTTCCCTGCTCCGATACCTGGGAGCTCTGCCACACTCAGGCACCCCCGGTCTTTCTGTGACCCGTGGGTCCTGAGACCACACTGTCCCGGAGGGTTCCACCCCCCGCTTAGCCACCAGAGTGACGACCCTCGGGGGAGCAGACTTTTAAAAGTTCCGATTTTGTGCTCCGCGGCTCTATCACTTGCCAGAAGCGGCCGCCGGAGGCCCCTCCCCCGCCGTCTATCCTCCCGAATATCGCCTGGGATTCACTTCTCCGCACGTCCTACCTTCCAGAAAGTGGTCGCTTTTCTGATGCGAGAGTTGTTGCTCTTCTTTTCTTCGATCTCCTGTTGAGTTTGTAGGTGTTCAGAATGGTTTGATCCCTATCCAGCTGAATTCCTGAGACCATACGAAATCCAGGTCTCCTACTCCTCCGCCATCTTGCTCCCGTTCTAAGTTTGAAGTGTCAAAACTGGTATACCTCTGTGGCTCAGTGGTCAGTGCTCAGTTAAGGCTAATTTAGGATAGGTCTCCCATATTTGGCCTAATCTCAAGGTGTCTAGACCTCTGGGTTCAAGCTGAGATGATGAGAAAAAGGTTTTCCCTATTAGGTTTGGGACAGAATGGAAGGGTGTGTGCAAGGACTTCCCTGTGAACACCCTCCAAAGAAAGTTCAGGAAAGGGATATAGTCAAGAGGAGAGGACAATATAGGAATGTTTCAGTAATTGACCTTGCTGCTTGTGGTCCTTGGCAGTATTGGCCCCCAATTTGCTCAGACTGCCCTTAGGTAGTCTCCTCCCACACTGACTCTGGGCTTGGTCATGTGGCTCGCTTTGGTCAAGCAAGGAGAGACTTGAAAAATGCTTGCACATTTGGGCTTGCTCTCTCTTGTTGCCCTTGGGAACCCCGAGACCAACACAGTGTGGACGTGATTGATCCAGTCCACTGGATGATGAGTGACTTTTGGTCTAGTTATCCAGCCAACCACCAACCAACTGCCAAACACATGAATGAGGCCATCAACCACTAGCTGATGGAAGATGCCTGAGTGAGCCCAGATGAGATCATTACAACTGCCCAGGTGGGCACAGCTCCAAATGTCAACCCACTAGATCTAGCTAATGAAATGGATTTTGTTTTAAGGCACTAACTTTGGGAATGGTTTGTCACACCCCTAAAGCTGCTATACTACCAACAGGCCAGGAAACGAAAATGTCATAAAACTTGAGAGTCTCTCGAACATCCATGATTTAAAGTGAGAAGCTTATGTGAATATAATCAAGTGTAAATCTATAGACATGCATTTGAGTAGAGAGATGGTTTAACAGAAAGGAGATAGGAAAGCAAGGCAAAGTTTACATGGAACAATAAGAATATCTAATCAAATTGATTCAACCAGTGAAAGAAAACAAACTGAAGTATGAAATAAAAGCATTGAAAAAGTGTCAATGCTTAGATTGTATGAATAATGGAGTTTGAGTATAAGCATATCTAATTTCTCTAATATTAAATTAAAGTTCTAAAGACATACGGTATACTAGATGTAAAAACAGGAGACTCCAAGAACTGAATTATTTTTTTAAATTGAATCATTTTTGCAAAAAAATCCAAGCAATACCTAATTAGTGTGAATAAGTGCTTATGATGTAAAGCTTAGAAAGGATTGTTTTAAATATGAGGCATACAGTAAGGAGCTGGGGAATGATGGTCAGTGTAGATCAACCCAAATGAAATCCACTGAAACAGGAATTATTATCATGAATTTCTCCTGAGCTTTGTTTTCCATTACTATCATCAATGAGAAATAATTTACTTCTCTGCCCAACTCCTTGTCTTATTCCCAAAGGATCACTTTAAAAAGCCTTTATTAAGTACTTTGGGTAGACTTAGAAAGATAAGACCTGTAGTTGAAAGAATGGTGTCCAACCTGTGTTGGATGTGGAGTCACACCCTATCCCCAAAAGATTTCTCAGGAAAAACACCACTCTACAGTGATATACAGGTTAGGTATTTGAAAGCACATACAGTATGTTATCTATTAAAACTACCTTACTGTCCTGGGAAGGTAGGCATTCTCCCCTTTGTGTGGATGAAAAACTTTAGACTTTGCAAATTAGCCAGCATCCTGACTCTTGCCCCCTAAGTGTTAGTGGTTCCCAATATAGCAAACTGCCTCTAACTGCCTAGTGGCTGGAAAACTCACTCCTAGTTCTTGATTGTCTACCAAGACATTGGTTTGAAAAGCTTGGTGAAAAGCCCTATTGCAAATAGAGGTTCCTCATCCCAGATGTCACCTTTCAAGTCCCCTAGCAGATCAAAGGCTTTACCTGTGCCTTGAATGCCTTCTTCATCGTAGAGATGTCCCTGCTTGTCCTCACTGTTAACTAACACTCTCTTTCATTTTTATCAGTCCTCTTGCCCTTGCTGTCCTGGGCTTCCGATAGCTCTATGACAACTAAGTCAAACATGCACTTTTATAAATCTGGGGGCAATCGTTTTGCTAAATTAATTTGTTCTGCAACTGCAAACCTAAAAGCTCCTTTGAAGGAAAACAAAAGAGCACAAAGAGTTGGATTTTAATTTTTGGACACACAGACCATGTTCTCCAGAAATTTAATTTTCTAGATTAATGAATCATATCAGATATTGTAAATTAGAAATTCCTTTTACAGCATGGAAAACAATGCAAATAAATTGAATCTATTTACTGAAGAAGACATTGTGGTAGCCACATGTCACACACACTTAAACATGGCTTTGTGTTTTTTAGGCTGTGTTGAATTAGTTCTTTGCAATCAGAAATCCCCTTTTGAGCTTCTCATCAGGTTGGTCTGTAAAAAGACTAGGGTTTCCTCACTTCCTGCCCTCCGTCCCCCTCCCCTTTTTTAGAATTTAGGAAGGATCTGAACCATCTGGAAATGCTGAAATATCAAAAAAATCCAGTCCAACAGGCTATTTATGCAATAACAATAGTATTTTACATCTATTATCATATCATTTCCAAAGCATGACTACACATGTGATTTCATTTGATTCACATAAATTTCTAAAGCATGTACAGAGAAGAAGTGATTGGGAGAAACAAGCATTTTATCTCCATTTCAAGAACAGGAGCATTTAAGAAGAAAGCTTAGGGGATTTGCTGGCCACCAGTGGAAGGATTGCAGAGAGAGCCCTCTCCCTCCAAGCCAGCTTACTCTCTCCTACAGCCTGCAAGTTAGGCTTATCAGAGTTACTAACCCACTGCAGGGAGAAGAGATTTCTACGGCCCTTCACAAGCACTACCCCTCCATATTGGAGAGAGAGTGGAAGTTCCAAGGGCAGGATATAGGAGACAGGGCTCTACCCTCAGCCTGCCCTAAACCACTTATATTTATTTCTTAGACCCAATTTCTTAAAATGGGAAAAAGGATACCTGCTATATTCACTAGCTTGTTTTGATGAAAAAGTTAAATAATGGATATTAAAGCCTTCTGTGAACCACAAATTACTACATATATGTCAAAGGTAGGACAGAAAATCTGGAAGGAGGGGAGGCTTCCTTCTCTGAGGCCCTGGTCTAGCCTCTGGAGCCAGACAGTACACAAGACGGTTTAGATATAGTATCTCATTTAATCCTCACATCAGCCCAGGGAGCTGAGTAGTATTAGTATTAGGTCCCTTAATTTTCTTCCTAATTATTTTAAATTATGAAATAATTTGAACATTTTGTAATAAAAAATATACAGTTCAGAAAATACAGCACAAGCATCTTCCCCACCCAGATCTGCAGATGTTAACATTCTACAAATATTCTTCAGATGTCTCTTTTTCTCTTCAAGAAATAAAATGTCTCTTTTTCTCTCCAAGAAATAAAATATTACCGTCACTTCTCCCACCTTCATCACGTCCCCGTACCTCATGGGCATTCCTCCTGTGGATGTTTTTATACTTTTACTATTTGTATCTGTATGCATAAGAAACACACACTAAATTTTTGTGTTTTAAAAATTTATGTGTGGGGACACCTGGGTGGCTCAGTTGGTTAAGTGTCTGCCTTCAGATCAGGTCATGATCCCAGGGTCCTAGGATCGAGCCCCACATCGGGCTCCCTGCTCAGCAGGGAGTCTGCTTCTCCCCCTTCCTCTGCCTCTCCCCGCCGCCCCGCCCCAGGCTTATTGCTCTCTCTCTCTAATAAATAAATAAAATATTTTTAAAAATTAAAATAAAATAAAAATTTTTGTGTGTTTTAGCCTACATGATATGCCTTATTTTGCATTTTTCTTTCAACATTATGTTTTTGAGCCTTATCCATATTGATAAATGATCTCAATTTGTTCATTTTAATTCTTGCATGCTATTCTAATGTTGGAATAAACCATGAATTATTTATCTGTCTCCTCACTAATAGAAGGCTTGTTTACACTATTTTGCTGCCAAAAACATATTTTGCTGTGCGTGACAGCAAATAATCAGTAAATGTTTTCCTATATAACGGTGACCAAGTTCTTCTATTAATATATTAAGAAGTGGGACCGCCAGCTTATGGACTATGAACATCTTCACCTGTGTAAGGTGTTGCCAATTTCTGTCCCAAATGTAATAATCACTCAATCATTCTTCTGTCACGAGGGTATGAGTTCCCACACACCACATCTGTGCCCACACTTGGGGTTATCAGAGTTTTAAATAGACATCCATCTGACAGACATAAAATGGCACTTCGTTGCTGTTTTAATTCCTCTTCTTTTTCTGTCCACAAAAATTCAAGAATAACTTCTCCAGTCTATCTATGGAGGTTCCAGACGATGAAAGCATTTGAGAAGTTCGGTTCTGGTCCGATCTAAGTCTTCTGTGGATCTGGTGAAGTCTGGCAAAAGGGAGCCTGGGAAAGCCCTCGCTCACATCAGTCTGAAGGCTCAGAGTTACCTCCTCTTCTCAAAGCCACAACCAGAAGTTGAGCCTGATCACCTACTGCCTGAAGCTGCTAGACTGGCCCCCTCGGCTCTAGCCTGGATCACTGGGATTTGGCCCCGGGCCTTCACTGAGAGGTTACTGTGGACTGAATTGTGTCCCCTCACAAATTCATATGTTGAATCCTTGATGTGAGGATTATTTGGAGATGAGACATCTGGGAGACAATTGGGTTTCAGATGAGGTCATGATGATCCTCACGATGGCCTCAACACCCTTGTGAGTAGAGACACCAGAGAGCTTGCTCTCTCTTCTTCTCTCTCTCTCTGTCCTGTGAGGACACGGGGAAAGGACCCAGTTATAAACCGGGAAGAAAGCTCGCACCGATAACCAAATCAGCTGCAACCTGGGTCTTGGACTTTCCAGCCTCCACAAATGTGAGAAAATCACTGTCTGTTGTGTAAGCCAGTATTTTGCTATGGCCCCCCAAGCGTACTAAGATAGGGCTTAAGAACTCAGATCAGTTGGCTTAAATTGCAGTTCCCCAATTTACCAACCATGTGGCCGTGGGAAAGTGTCTCAAGTCTCCTGGCCTCGGTTTCCTTATCTATGAAGTAGAGCTCTTCATAGTTTTTATGTCACAGAATTGTCATGTAGGTTAAAATGAGGACTGAATGTGAAATACTTAAACCAGTGCCTGGCAGTTGAAAGTGTCAATAAATCTTAGCTAAGGTCATTATTCACATTATTAGACAGGAGCTTTTGTTACATGGTTCCATGCTTAATTACTTCATGTTTCCCCCTTAACTACAGCATAAACTATAAAATCGAGGCTTCCTAGCATCTGGCCACACCTTCCTGTCCAGATTTATGTGTCACAATGGCCTCCATAAGCCATCTGCCAGTCACACCTGTTCATACACTGTCCTTCACCAGTCTGTGTGCCTCTCTGCATTTGTCTTTGAACTTGCCAGTTCTGCTGCCTAGAATCCCCTATTCTTCATGGTTTTCTCTACTCACCTCAGTCCTACGCAGCCTTTGAGAGTCTGGCCCAAATCTCTTGCGGCAGGTAGAATAATGCCCCCTTGTCCACATCCTAATTCCCGAAACCTATGAATATGTGGCAAAATGTGATGAAGATGAAGGATCTTAAGACCGGGATATTTTCCTGGGTTATCTGGGCCGCCCCAATGTAATCAAGTCAGTTCTCATAGGGTGGGAGGGTCAGAGTCAGGAGATGCGATGACAGGAGCAGAGGTCAAAGGGACACGAGGCCACAAACCAAGGAATGTCAGTGGCTTCTAGAAGCTAGAAAAGATAAGGAAACAGATTCTCCCCCTAGAGGCTCCAGCAAAAAGGCGGCCACGCTGAGCCATTTTAGGCTTCTGATCTCCACAACTGTAAGAGAACACCTCTGTGTTGTTTTAAGCCACTGAAGTTACAGCAACGATGGGAAATGATCTCTCCTTGACCATGGAGCTTGGCAAATGTTGATTTGAACTCATGCCAGCCCTTTGCCCTCAGCCCTCCTTCCCACCTCCAATGCTGACTTCTATGACCAGTAAAGAACATATCTTCGACTCCCTTGTGACCAGCTTAGATTCTGCCTATGGGCGGGCGGGGCCCAGGTGGGAAGCTGGAAGGTGGCTCTTGGCGGGGTCTCGCGGCAGCACCGAGAACCACACTGGTTGCAGGAGCTGTGTTGGTGGTGGTGAAAATGGCGGCTGTGGCAGCAACAGTCCTGGGACTTAGCTCAGGCGGCTGGGCCCCGGCAGCAAGGACTTTAGCAGCACGACGCCCTGGCCTCCAGGCAAAGTCTTTTCTCTGAAGATCCAGAAACATGCTAGTTTCCTCCAAATACTATGAGTAACTTTATCTTCCCCTCTTTTTATAACTCCAGCCGTTGAAATACCCTTGCAATCAATTACTGTCTTAAAACTCTTCTGAGGAGGCGCCTGGGTGGCTCAGTCAGTTAAACATCTGCCTTTGGCTCAGGTCATGATCCCAGAGTCCTGGGATCGAGCCCCGAGTTGGGCTCCCTGCTCAGGGGGGAGTCTGCTTCTCCCTCTCTCTCTGCCCCTCCCCACGCTCGTGCTCTGTCTCTCTCAGATAAATAAATAAATAAATAAATAAATAAATAAATAAATAAATAAATCTTTTAAAAAAGATATCTTCCGTTTAATAAAGCCAGAGTTGTTTCTCTTTTCCTGATTGGATCATGATGATATAGTTCTTGACATATTCTTCAACATTTAAGATGTATTTTCACGTGTGCATGTTTTATATCCTACACTAGTCAGTAAATTAACAACAGGGACAGTATCTTAAGCATAATGGGAAGAGGTATGATATATTGTGTTAATGATTGTTAGATGCCACATCATACCACAAAATCATAGTGGCTTAACACTATAATAAAGGGTACTATGCTACTCAATGACTAAGGGATTCAGCCTCCCTCAGTCTATGACATGTCGTATCAGCATATGCCTTCCATGACAGTGCAGAGAGAGATGAAGAAGTCTCACCAAAGCATAAGTATTCTGGTCCAGAAATG
Source organism: Neomonachus schauinslandi (assembly GCF_002201575.2). NCBI lineage: Eukaryota > Metazoa > Chordata > Mammalia > Carnivora > Phocidae > Neomonachus > Neomonachus schauinslandi. Next base: position 136,179,184 of record NC_058408.1, on the reverse strand, counting down.
ACTCATTTCCCATTCATTTGCCCCAATGCAATGGCAAGGGACATTAGGAAATATAAGGAGCACATGACTTTTTTTTTTTTAAACTTTATTGTCTCAGCCATAGGAAGATTTTCAAACCAGATAGACTTGGGTTTAAATCTGCATTTTGTCTCTTATTAGCTATGTGGCCTGAATCAATTTACTTAAACCCTCTGAACACTGATTTTCCATCTATAATAATTCTCAACCTGCAGGGTTGTTGTCAGTATTCATTGGGATGATGGCCATGGTGATAGAAATGATGATGATGATGATTGAGAATGCTCACAATATGCAGACACAGAGCTAAGAACTTTACATACATAACCTCATCTCATTCGGTTCTCAAAATATTCTCTACAAGGTACTAAAATATCCCCATTTTACAGGAGAAACTGAAGTACAGCTGTGAACTTGCTTAAGAGCACATGGCTAGAAAATGACAGGTGCTATTTCAATCATAGCTGTCCGACTTTAAACTCCATGTTCTTTCCATGATGCTTAAAATATGAGTCATAAACAAACTCTTAATACATGTCAGTCCTGGATTCTGCAACAACAATAAAAACTAACACAATAATCACTTATCACTTGCATAGTACTTACTATGCGCCAGGCATTATTCTTAGTTATATATATATATATAATATATATTATATATATATTATATATATATAATATGACTGCAAGTATATATATATATATATATATATATGTACTCATTTAATCATCTTAATTTCCCCATTTTAAAAATAAAAGATACAGTTAAGTAACTTGCCCAAGGTCACACAGCTAGTAAGTGACTCTTACAAAAGACCTAGCAAGACAATTCTATGGTTAATTATATTGGAGAAACACCATTTGCTAGATCCATACTTTTGGAGATTCACAATTTAGAATCATACATTTTCAGCTCTAGAAACCCTGTGCTCATGAAACCCATTTATGTCCTAAACATATTTGCCATGGAATACTTTGTCTTTTCTTCTAGCGTGTAGAGGGACTCGTTCCTTGGACCTCTGGCCGGAAAAGTCTGGACCAGATTGTCCAAGTCAACCTGTCCTTGTAGTGCTTTGAGGAAAGAACCTGGTGTTTGCTCTTCCCAAAAGCCTCAACTAGAATGAAACCAGGGACTGCAGCCTGAGTGACAGTTCACAGTCTCGCTGCCCTTCCTTCTGTACAAGCCCAAAACATTACCTTCTCCTTTTTTCCCGATGACCACGTCCTCGGGAAAACTCAATCCATCCTCCTGACAGGTCAGTTCCGTGAGACACAGGCCTGCTGTAACATGCTGTTAGGAGGAGTATTCTTGGTTAAGTGGTGATTTGAGGCAGCTCTCGGCAGGGTACCCTCACGCTTCTGCGTGGCCTGCAGGGCACACATGACTCTCAGTTTGTTTCAGATAAGCCTGGCCCTGAACTACCGATCATTTCTTACTGCATGCGCCCTTCAGCTGAGAATGAGCACGAGGAGGAGAAAGTTTGCTCAGGACCTTGATCAAGTGGGAGGGAGGGGACTGTGGAAATAATAAGGGCCCATGCATTATTTATCACTATTATTGCTTATTGCAAACAGCTTCATTCCATTGACTTCTCACTTTTAAGTGCACTGGGAAGAGGGCCAAGGTTGTTTTTCAGATTCCCCTGAGAGAATGTGAGTGAGTCCATGGCATTTGTATTTTATTAACTCAGAGTTTTTCTTTTGTTTCTTCCAAATAATACAGGGAGAAATTAGACTCTTATTTTAAGTTGAATTCAGGAAAGCTAGCAGACCCTTAATCATACACTAATTATTTCTTTCAGTATAGAAACATAAGGAGCCCCTGAAACCAAAAAATCTGAGCAAGGAGAAAACAGAAGATAAAATGTCATCCTCCCAATGCCCCCTGGAAACCAGAATATAGAAAAGCAGTGTCATTAAACATTATAAAAGAGAAATTTGTTTTCAAAGTGGGCATGATTCCTTTGTTTCTAGGTATATTTTGAGAAGAGGGATATCAAAAAGGCTCTTTATTGATACAATTGCAAGATTGTTTTATGACTATGTTCTGAACCTGCAGAATGTAGATTTGGAATATACACTAGAAATTTTTAGGATATTCACAATGTATTCTGATAGCCAAGCAAAGATACAGAAAGTAGATCAGCCAAATGCTAATTCTCCACACATTCAAAGGGATTGGCCTTAATCAGCTGAGAAATAAGACATGCATGGATTTTGCAAGTTTAACTATTTGCAAATCAGGGAAGGAGAAGCCATGTGGCTTGTGGCATGCTGGTCTCTGGCTTTCTAATGGCTCAGTGTTGTCCAAGAGAGCACCCTGGGTAGAAAACCCTGATCTAATCAGTGGGAGTGGGATTAATGCGGTGGGTATGTCATAACATGCATGGAAGAAAATCCGTAATACATGCAAGAAGCAAGGAAAGAGAGTGAGAATTGGAGGGAAGGTTGCCGGAAAAGAGAGTAATAATAGATGAAGGTGGCATGATTCTTTCTTCAAATAATTGTTTGGAGTTTTTGATTTCCCAGCAGTCTCAGGATATCCCCTCATCTCAGCAGACTCGAAAGAGCTTCTGTGTTTTCCCTTTGCCTTTTCACTCCACCGGTGCCTGTTTTTGGCTACCAGAACTGAAAAGATGCTGGTGAGATGCTGGTGAGAATGTCCAAACCTCTCCAGGACCAGGTAGATAGCCATCTAGGGAATCTAAAGTAAGGACCAGGGGCCTCCCAAAGGCTCCCAGGCCAGCATCTCAGAGAGGGTATACTCTGAGACTCTTCCTCCTGACTCTATTCTGATGCAGCTGACTATTGGCTGAGAGTGTGGGGAGGGTAGAAAGAGAGGGAGGTGCTGGAAAGAGCAGAAGCCCTGGTGACTGCCAGACTCTGGCCAAACCCCAGTTTCATCACTGACTAGCAGTGGACTGTTTTCTCCTCTGTAAAAATTAGGGTGACACCAAGTACCTCATAGAGTCACTCTAAGTTTCTCATTGAAGTGTTTTGGTTTGGTTTGGTTTGGTTTGGTTTGGTTTGGTTTTAGAGGTAGAGTTTAGTGGTTCATCAGTTGCATATAACACCCAATGCTCATCACATCACAGGCCCTCCTTAATGCCCATCACCCAGTTACCCCATCTCCCCGCCCACCTCCCCTCCAGCAACCCTCAGTTTGTTTCCTAGAGTCAAGAGTCTCTTATGGTTTGTCTCCCTCTCTGATTTCATCTTATTTTATGTTTCCCTCCCTTCACCTATGATCCTATTTTGTTTCTTAAATTCCACATATGAGTGAGATCATATGATAATTGTCTTTCTCTGATTGACTTATTTCGCTTAGCATAATACCCTCTAGTTCCATCCACATCGTTGCAAATGGTAATATTTCAATATTTTTAATGGCTGAGTAATATTCCATTGTATATATATACCACATCTTTATCCATTCTTCTGTCAATGGACATCTCTGCTCTTTCCATAGTTTGGCTATTGTGGACATTGCTGCTATAAACATTGGGGTGCATGTACCCCTTCGGATCCCTACATTTGTATCTTTGGGGTAAATACCCAGTAGTGCAATTGCTGGATGGTACGGTAGCTCTATTTTCAACTTTTTGAAGAACCTCCATACTGTTTTCCAGAGTGGCTGCACCAGCTTGCATCCCCACCAGCAACGTGAGAGGGTTCCCCTTTCTCAGCATCCTCGCCAACATCTGTTGTTTCCTGACTTGTTAATTGTAGCCATTCTGACTGGTGTGGGGGTATTTAAGTTTTAAATGAGAACACCTGTCAGTGGCTAGCTGAGTATTTCACAGTGTTGGCCCCATACTCCTCTCCACCAGCCTGCAGCCTGAGTCAGGGCACAGGGGAGTCTTATACCTTCAGCATCCACAATGTAACAACATAACACACAACAATGTAACAACAGGCCTTGGCCCAACACTGAGCAAAACATGCAGTCTCTGTCCTTATAAAGCATACAGTCTGATAAGGAGATAACCAGGCATTACAATCATGGAAATACAGGAGCATAAATCAGAAGAAATGCAATATGAAGAGATGAGGTGCTGTCCTGGCCCATGGCAGGGCACAAAAGGGCTTCTGCTGGTCAAGGGATAGGTTTGCAGGAGCAGGGAAGGGTCTCATGCCCCCAAGGATTTTGACCAACTCCTGCTATCTAGATTCCCTTTCCCAGGGCTCAGGGACTCTTCTTCCTCAGTCAGCTTTGAAATTCAGCTTGTCCAGGGAGAGGTGAGGCACTGATTTACAATCCCAGTTGAAAGAATTTCCTTCCTGGAATCAGTGATAAAGGGACTGCATGTGTTTGGGGGTTAGAAGAAAAAAAGGCAAAAAAAAGAAAGAAAGAAAATGCAATTCCAAAGAAACACTGAAACAATTTCAAAGTGCTGAACTGGTTTTTGACAGTCCTTCATTTCAGGCATTTGCAGGCTAACCTGTATGGTCCAATCAATATGCCAACCCATGATCAGCCTGGACCAGCTTCAGAGGCCAGTCCTGCCCTTCTGAAGCATACAGAAAGATAATGTGTAAATTGTAATTCAACAAAGTAAGATTTAAAACAGAGGCATAGGGACTATGTTATGAAAGACTGGAGAACTACTCTAAGAGGGACATCAGAGCAGAGAAAGTTCTGGCCACATTTTCTTCTTTTAACCAAAAAAAATTCAGTGAGATATATGGATAAGTTAGAGTACACTCCACCATGCTGCAGTAACAAATAAACCCAAGTCTCTGTGACTTAACCAGGGTCGTTCAGAAACTTAGGTTCCTTTCATTTTGTAGTACCTCCGTATTCAAAATGTGCCTTCCAGAGTCACCATGGAAGGAGATAGGAGCATCAAGCATGGAGGTTTTTAAGCCCAGAGTGGCTCCTATTACTTCTCATCTCATTCTATTTAATCTAGACTCAGTCACACGGTTCCAACATATCTCAAGGAGTCTGGAAATAAACCTTAGTTAGCTGTGGAACTGGAAGGAAAATGAAATTAGTTTTGCAAACACATAGCAGTGTCTTTCACACAAGGGACTGACCCACACATTGGGGAGGCAATTAGGTATTATGCTTTTGAGAATCTTAGGTAGATTCAGATAAGGCTGATTTGAGTTTGAATCAGAGTTCCACCCACTTCCTATCTTTATCAATCCAGGCAGTTTCCTTGCCTGTAATGATGAGGTTAATAACAATGCCTAGTCCATAAGGTTGTCACAAAGATTTGACTGAGATTGTTGTTGCCATGCCGTACATGCTCGATAAATGATAGTCATCATTTCACAGTGCGAATCCCTTGCCATGAGCTACCTGCATCTACATCAATTGGTTTCTTAGTGCAAATGTACTTGTGATTTGTACATAATATTCTGACTTCAGGGTGAATGCCTATTGCCTTTCTCACAAGGTAAACCTCTACTCCCACCCAGCTATACCTAAGGCTGTGTTGAAGTGAGCTCTCACAGAATCTCTGAAGTTTCTGAAATACTCAATAAAGAACTTCATATATTGGAAATTTAAGCATCTGAATCTCCATGAACCTTAAACTTTCATGTTTTCATTTAATAGTATGGAGATGTAGATGATAAATTTTCCAATATAGCACATTTATCGTGATGAGCACTGAGTAATGTATAGAATTATTGAATCACTATATTGTACACCTGAAACTAATATAACACTGTATGTTAACTATACTAGAACTAAAATAAAAAACAATACAATTTTAAAAATATTTTATGTAAAGAAATAGAGCATCAAATTTTCTGCTAGCAAAGACCCTGTGGTTCTCAGGAGGCCTTATCAATGTACGAGACAAGAAGTAGTTGTACCTGTCTCTTCCTTTCCTGGGGAAAAGAGAAGCATCAGTGAGCCAACAATGTATAAGGACAATTTTGTTCCATGCCTAATTCTGTATTCAAGCAGATGTGAACATGACCCAGTGGTATACTAGAGTATCACATAAAGGCTCACAGAAGTCTATTGTGAGTATATCTTCCTAAAATCTTGTTCCATAGCATAAAGTAGGGTCTTTTGCTGGAATAGCATTTGCTATCCTATGTATTAAATAACTGTTCTTGTAAGGTTTATTTATTAACTTGGAGATTCTGAATTTTGGATTTTTTTAATACGTGAGGTACCATGTTTAGTGACATGATGTTGGTAGCTTAAAATTGCCACAGAGGCAGTATTTACACCATGGAAATTGACAAACACTAAAAATTCATGTTTATTTTATTTATTTATTTATTTATTTATTTATTTAGATGGGAAAGCAGGCTACAGAGCCACTTGTTAAATACTTACTAACACATCACTGGTATAACCCTCTAAAAACCACATGCACCCAATATACAAACAGGATATAGCCCAATAGTCAAAGGGATTTCAAATATTTTGGTGACAACAAGGTTAATATATCTATGGATAATTGGATTTATTTGTTATTATGCTTTATTTTTTAAAAGATTTATTTATTTGTTTGAGAGAGAAAGACAGCAGGAGAGAGAGAGAGCATGAGCAGGAGGGGCAGAGGTAGAGGGAGAAAGGATCCCAAGCAGGTTCCACACCCAGCCTGGAGCTCTACGTGGGGCTCAATCCCAGGACCCTGAGATCATGACCTGAGCTGAAACCAAGAGTCAGATGCTTAACTGACTGTGACACCCAGGTGCCCCGTGTTATTATGCTTTAAATATAACTTTTATTGTTTATACCTTTTTTGCAAAAATGACATGCTTATTGTGTAAAAAGAAGAAAGTAAGAATTGCCCATAAGTCTACCATCCCGAGATTACTTCTGTTAATATTTTGGTTTCCTTTCATTTATAAATAATAACATCAAAAATAGTGTCATATCATACATATAGCTTTCCCACTTTGCAATATATTTTGATCACCTTTCCAGGTAATCATGTTTTCTTCTCCAACACAACTTCTAGTGGTTGTTTGGCATCATTAGGGCATATATTAATTACAAGCATTATACATAGTGTCAACTTTTTATTGGAAAAAGAAGTGTCTCTCTTAACTACTGAGGGGTGGACAATTTCCCATGACCTTCTGCCACATTCATATTGACAGGTCAGGATAACAAGCACAGTGGCACTCTTTTAGCTACCTGGCTGAGCTCACTTCTCTAGTCTATGTCTCATGATTTTTGAGGTTTTTCACAGCTACTTTCTACCCACTCTGCTCACCCAGAGAGGATAAATGAGAGGATGTTTCTAGGTAAAGAGAACTGCTCATGATTACCTGGAAGGGTTATTTTGCATCCAGAAGAGAGACATGAATGGAAAACCCATTTAAATAAATGAAGTCGAACATCCCTGAGCACAAACACACCTTCCCATCCCACCAGTGAGCTCGCCATCTCTCTGATGCTCAAACATCAATTAAAATAATTATTCTTAAATTATCATTTCAATCCACTTTTCACAAAAAGCGGCATTAAACATCTGCAGATTCAGCTCAGAGCTATTATCTCTGAGGTGACATTAATTATGATGCCGGTTGGGTGAGACTCTCTGAAAGCCAGTTTAAAAGCTGTCACAATCTATCCCATCCCCCAGCTCCCAATCCCTTACCCAATCTCTTTTCTTCTTTATTCCATTGCACTTTGATCATTTTCTTAAATGCTATATAATTTACTTATTTATTCTATTTATTATCTTTCCCTCTGCTAGATAGTAAGCTCCACGAATGTAGGGAAGTTTGTCTATCTTGTTTACTGATGTGACCTCACACTTAGAAGAGTGACTGGCATATAGTAGGTGCTCCCTAAATATGCGTTTTAATTAATCTCATGGCCCTGATATAAATTTGGAGGCCTTGTATCATGGCTATTTTTTTTTTCTCTACACCTGTGAGAACACCTGTGAGTTGAATGTAAACATCAGTCATTAAACAGGATGGCAGAAGAACTGGGTCCAAGGCTGTCTCTCCTTTCATCAGGAACAAATACAGTGTATTTGCTTTAAGAGAATTAAAGGAAGAGGAACAGGAGATGATGTCAGCGCCTTCCAAGAAGTCCATCCATGCCAGTATTCTTTTCTTGAAACTGTGTCTAGATGCATATATTTCCAATGCACCCTTGTCATCTAACCCTTTTTGACATCAGATCATGGTCCAGGGTCTTATAGGTACCATTTAATGTGCATCAACTAAATGTTGTCCAGGAACTGACCCGGACACTAGACACACAGTAATTATTTTCTTTTAATACTGACAAGCCCAAAAGGTATGTATTGCTATCTCCATTTTACCGATGAACATATTGAGATTGATAGGTGCTGAGTAGCTTATTCAAGATGACACTGGGCATGATCATGTTTGAGCTGAGCTGACCTAAGTCCAAGACTGTGGTCTTATTACTGAATGGCTCTGCCTCACTACAAGACTCTGGGCACCAGATTCTATCCTCCTCAGTTTTCTAATCTGTAAAATGAAGATAAAACTCGGTTCTTTGAAGGTTTGGAATAAAGATTAAATGAGATATGTGCAGAATTTGATTATTATAGTGCCTGATACTCAGTAAGTACAAGTTTCTTTCCATATTTCCCTTTTGATAAATAGAAAAACCAAGACAGAATGATAAAACAGCTTAGCTTAAAGTACTGTTTACAGTGGTAAGCAAATGAGACATGAATCCAGGTTTCTACACAGGTCCGTCTGTGCTGCTTCCTAGCCCATCCAAATCCAAATCCTGGCAAATCACAAATTCACAAATCCAACCAGGGTAGCAGGCACATCTTCACTGTGAATATCCTTTCAGATTCATGATAAAGGAGGAAAAACACAAAAATAACAGCGCAATAGCAAAAATAAATTTTAAAACACTTGGTTCATTTTCCTAGTGCTGATTAAAGTCAGAAAAAGGAATAGCTATTATTTATTATGTCCCTACTACTGGACCAGCTCTGCTAAAGCATCACACACAGTATGTATTGTTCATCTTATTTTTCAGATTTAGATACTGAGGCAAAAGGAAGTTAAGCAAATTACCCAAGGTCACAAAGCTAGGGAGTGATGGAGGTGGAAACTGAATCTAGATCTGTCTGAGCTGAACACCCCATTTATAATCTGTATGTTGAGTTGCTGATGGAATGACTTCTGGTCTCATGACATTGACTCCCCAGTGATACTCTGCTTCCTTGTGAGGTTAGCCATCTCAGCCATGAAGATAATTGTGAGTAGAAGCCTTTTAATGACAAGGACTGAGCCATATTATTAACATATCACTCGTTACACCTAGTACAATGCTTTATTGTTTATGATACTAAATAAATATTTTTGGTTAATTCATCCATAAAAGACCTTGACTTGAATTCCTTGGGGGAAATGTCAGGGCTAACTGATCAGGCTTGATCACTCAGGGCTAACTCCATAGTAAATAAGACTCCCTACTATGAGATGGAGAGAAATGAAAAGCTTTGTGATCACATGTAAACAAATGTTGCATTTTGGAGTTGGTTCTCAATGACAACAGCTTCTCATTTGGCACAAGTTTATTCTAACACTTCCCCCACTCGCTTAATTTCTCCCAGCCACTGTAGTTCTGGTGTCTATGTAAAGACTCAAACTGTACTTCATGCTCTTTGGCCACTCCAGGAATGTGCTGTGGTGTCATTTGTAGCCACAACCTGGGTGCATCTAGTGAGACAATGACTTTCAGTTTCTGCCGGAGATGCATTTGTCTTTGTTCTGCACCTTTATCTAATAACAGATCCCTCTTAATCATGTTATGAAGACAGACAAAGTTTAATCATGCCATTCATCATGATTGGGACACAATGTGCTAAGAAGGGCGCTTTATTGCATTGTCTAAACTGAGTTTTAATACAAATAATTTTGAAAACTAGGAGATGCTATTATTTATCCAATCAGGACATTACTACAAGTACAAATCTGTTCTAAATTCCGAATTGAGAGTAACAAAATGAGTTCTATTTAGTCCCAAGATGGCTTTCTTGAGCCTTTGAAAACGTTCCTAGTTTTGACAGCCAGGACTATATATGAATCCCTCGCTTGTATCTTGAGCTCACCCCAGATGGAGACATGAGCACACAGCTGTACCTTTACTGCTCACACAGGAACTGCTCTTGGCAGGCAGCACTGTTGTTATATCATGACTCATCTTTTTATCGCCTTTGTTATCACAAAAGAGATAGAGAGATAGTAGGGAAATCCTTCCCCAACCCCCAGTTCCAATCCCGGGGAGCTGTGAATCCCAATAATTCCATTTTAGGAGTACCAGGTACTTGCTCTGCTCTTTTCTCTCTTTCCAAATCAGGGGGCATAAAGAGAAAAAAACCTTACATGTGGATCCCAGTAGCTGACTATTAGAGAGGTCTGAGGTCATATTGAACTCAGTAATCATTTCCTGATTATGTAGATTTCAAGGAAAGGAAGGATCATGAACAGAATAATTCTGGAATAACCAAAAACAGTCTAGCAGGAAACCTACCCGTTCCTTGGTTTTTATGTGATTCTAATATATTCCCTGTGACCATGATAGTGATGATAATGATGATGAGGATGATACCACCACATATAATGCTGCTAAGTATCAAAGAAGTAGAGTTGCAGAGACCAAATACTATACATAGGAGATTATACACATTAGGAGATAATACTTATTCCTTACTCTTCATGTTTCCTAGAGGGGAAAAAAATTTCTCCTTCACTCTTCCTCTCAACCTCTAACTCACTCCTTTCCAAGGTATTGGAAGGGATGTATCCAATTAGTAAAATTGGGAAGCAGAGATTGAATAGACTGGCAGAAACTGTCCTCGTCTTTCAGAGAGCTCTGTTGGAGAACCTGTGCATCTGTCTTTGCTCCTAACTTCTCTACATACCAAGGCCAAATCAGGTCCAAGCCTGGCCTTGGAGAGAGAGAGCCTGTGGTCTTTTTCTCTCCTTCCCTCCTGTGGAAAGAAATGAAGACCAACCAAATGAGAACAAGCAAAGGCTATTTATTTTAGAACTTGCTATAGCAAGAAAGCCCCCTTTAGTTGGTATTTTGGCAGAGATTTTAAGGCAGACAGGGGAGTGGGAAAGCTTTATACTGGAAAAAAGAAAGGCTTTAGGTGTGTTCTGATTGGAGGCTATTGTCATGGGGAAGCTCTAAGGGGACTAACTAGAAGCAGAGCATCCTATGTGATCAATTAGGGAAGTGTATTTGGCTTTCTCTGATTGGTCCTAAATTGGAAGTGGAGACAAAAATGGGGAAGCTGTCAGCTATTAATCAAGTTTTGGCCATTTTGGGCCAATTGTTACAGGGATTATTGTTTGGTTTCCTGGATTGGTTACTAGAGGTAACGGACTGACTTCCTACAAGTCTTATAGATAGCAGACTGGTTTCCTGGACTAGTTACTATAGATAATGGGTTGGTTTCTGGTCTTGTTGCTACACATTATCGGTAAGAGTTCTGTTTTTTATATGGCCTGGCCAGTATCCATTTGTACATTCAGTCTCTCATTCTCTACTCCAGAAGTGAGGAGCATCAATATGGAATGTGTCTTCTTTTATATTCACACTCTCAGGTGAGACCTTTCTGAGACAATTTCTTGATTTGAGAGACAAATATTAGGACACCCTATGGTGTTCACATATCCAAACCATATCTTGCAATCAACTTTACTGCTAATATGGCTGATATATTGATCTCCATCTATCACCTCTGGGTTTTTCCAACTAGTACTAAACTCAGGGGTTAAGACAGGGATGAAGTCAACCAATAAGCCTCTAGCCCTATGAAGGACTAATATTCAAACAGAATTGAGGAAGTATCTTAATGGGCAGAAAACTCTTAAATCTGTTCCCTCTCCTTTTGTTAATACTTGAACTATGTATCTAACACCTTTTATTTCAAACTTAGATCCCTTTATATTTACATAATGGTTTTCATTTTCTTTTTTTTTTAAAGATTTTATTTATTTATTTGAGACAAAAAAAGTGAGAGAGGGAACACAAGCAGTGGGAGTGGGAGAGAGAGAAGCAGGCTTTCCACTGAGCAGGGAGCCCGATGCGGGGCTCAACCCAGGACCCCGGGATCATGACCTGAGCCGAAGGCAGACGCTTAATGACTGAGCCACCCAAGCGCCCTGTTATAGTTTTCATTTTCTTTCCTTTGTGGTTCTAAATTATTACTTTAGAGTGCCTTAGATTACTATTTTTCCCTTTTTTATGACCCTATTGATGGGGCTGTTGTTCTTTTTGTTCCAGTATATAAATTACATGTTACTTGGACTTGGGTTATGGGATGCAGGCATTAAGAGAACACATAAGGCTATAAAATATTATGGGCATCAGGGTGCCTGGGCAAGGTGATGAGTCTGAGCTCTCTTTTCTTTCAGCTTTATTGAGATATTACTGATATATGACCTATGTAAATTTAAGGTGTATAATATGGTGGTTTGATTTGATATATGTATATATGGGGAAATGATTACAATAAGATTAGTTAATACCTCCACCTCCTTATATGAGCAGTAACATTTAAGATCTACTCTTTTATTAACTTTCAAGTATACAATACTGAACCATTAATTATCACCATGCTCTATATTAGATCCCCAGAACTTATTCCTCTTATAGCGCTTAACTGATTGAGCCACCCAGGCACCCCTGGAGTAGCAGTAGCATTTAAGATCTACTCTTTTATTAACTTTCAAGTATACAATACTGAACTATTAATTATCATTACCATGCTCTATATTAGATCCCCAGAACTTATTCCTCTTATAGTTGGAAGTTTGTACCCTTTGATCAATATCTCCCCATTTCCCCTCTGGGAAACATCATTCTACTTTCTAGTTTTATGATTTTGGCTTTTAAAGATTGCACATTTAAATGAGAACATATATTATTTGTCTTCTTTTGACTTATTTCACTTAGTACAATACCCTCAAGTTCTATCCATGTTGTCACAAAAGGCAGGATTTCCTTTTTTTATGCCTAATATTTCATTACATATATATAATATAAAAATGTTATTATATGTATATATATTACATTTTATTTTTATTATATTATATATTATTATGTATTATATTATTTTGTAATACATTATATTATATGTATATATAAATATTACATTTTCTTTATCCATTTATCCATCGATGAACACTAAGGTTGTTTCCATGCCTTGGCTATTATGAATAATACTGCAATGGACATGAGAATATAGATATCTCTTCAAGATAGTGATTTAATTTTCTTCTATGTATACCCAAAAGTGGGATTGCTAGATCATATGGTAATTCTATTTTCATTTTTTTGAGGAACCTCCATACACTTTACCATAGTGGCTATGTCAATTTACATTCCCACCAACAGTGCACAAGGTTTCCCTTTCTCCATATCCCTGCCAACACATTTTTTGTCTTTTGTCTTTTTGGTAATAGCCATTCTAACAGGTATTAGGTTATATCTCATTGTAGTTTTGATTGTATTTCCCTGACGATTAGTGATGTAGAACATCCGTTTATTTAGTAGGCATTTGTATGTTTTCTTTGGAAAAATGTATATTCAGATCTTCTTCTCATTTTTTAATTGGATTGTTTGTTTGTTTGTTTTTGCTATTGAGTTGTATAAGTACTCTATATCTTTTGGATACTAACCCCTAATCAGATAGATGGTTTGCAAATAATTTCTCTAATTCAATAGTTTGTCTTTCATTTTGCTGGTTGCTTCTTTTGCTATAGAGAAGCTTCTCATTTTGATGTAGTCCTATTTGTTGATTTTTAAAATTATTATTGCCTTTGCTTTTGGCATCATATCTGAGTCTAATCTCTTATATATTGTTTTGGGAGGGGTGCAGTGAAGAGATAAATCTAAACAAGTAAAATACCAGAAACCTTAATTCCTGCCCTTTTCTGCCAGGCATATTGGTTATATGTTATTATGTTGATGGAAGAAAGAGTGGAGCTGGATTAGAAACCAACACAGAAAGATTTTGCAACAAGTTGGGAATCCCATTGAACTCTTTGGTGATGTGAGACAGACTATGGAATCATCCATCCTGAGAATTTGTGATTCAGATGTTTCTTTTCTCACTTACATTAACCTTGGACTTCAAAGGTCTATGATAATGAAGGGGAGGAGGTCCAGAGAGGAATACATTTTCCTTGGTATATTTACTGAAATAATGTCACATACTGATTAGCTGACTAATAAATCCTCATCATAATCCTGTGAAGTAGGAAATACATCCACATTTTCCAACATAGAGAGCTGAGGAACAAATAGGAAAACTACCTTGCACAAGTCCACATGACTTAACAAGGGAAAGAAAGATGAGAGAAAAGACAGGAAATATGTAGAATTACTGAGGTGTGGAAATAAAGAGTCTAGAAATAGAATTATTTCCACTGTACCCATGTGAAAGGGGGAAACTGTAAATGAATTAAAGCAGATATGTTAGAGAATCCAAGCTTCCCCATTCAACACTTGATTCCTCTCCTCTTACCACCTACCACTTCGTCCCCAAATCTTGACAAACAGCAAAGCACTTCTGCAAAGAATTCTCAAGCAAATGGTTCTGAGAGCTGCCAGGATGGGATTGTTCCAACAATCCAGACAAGAGGCACAAAAACTAGCATCATCTCCAACGGTCTGATCACAAATTTTGTAGGAGTTACAGATGAAGAAAACTGCCACCTAAGCCAGACTGTAAGGACACTATTCCTTTCTCCCTTCACCCTATGAAACTCCAATCCTGCTTTGATTCAAAGTTACCTGGTCTTCAGGTGCTCCCGGATTCACATCAGCTGAGTAAAGCCTTGAATTTCTATTTGACTCACTTAAACTATTCATATTCTTTGATAAAAACATAAATTATTTTTGAATAGGTTACACCAGCTTGAGAAGCTTATTTGATTTGGGGAGTTAAGGCTCAGAGGACATAAGGAGACGGCAAAACAAAGATATGGACAAATTGTTCATTAAGAAATTAAGAGCGTTTTAGAAGATTGCAGGTAAATCAATTCAAGTACACATGTATAACAGTGTCAGAATTAACTTGTACCTCCCCTGGGGGGAAAAAATTTACCAGTTAGAGTAAAGTGTTTATGTCTTTTTTTTTTTTTTTTTTTTTTGCCAGACTATGCATTTCCAAAGTTACTTAAGTCAGCACCTTTTCCTCCCAAGATTGTTTCATTCATTTCATTCTGCATTCCATCCTGGGATCCACTGACCTCCTAAGTGATTTTTAAATTTTGCATATAGTAAAGTTTGCTCTTTATGCTGACAGGTTCATGGGTTCTGATGAATGTATTGTAACACATATCTGCAATTACAGTATCATAACGAGTAGTTTCATCTCCATAAATTATCTGCTGGATTTCACTGCCCCCTTCCCTCAAATCCTTGTTAACTACTGATCATTTTACCATTGCTATAGTTTTTCTGTCTCTAGAATGTAATATAATTGGAATCATAGAATATGTCCTTTTAAACTGGCTTCTTTTACAGTATTTATTTAAGGCTCATCCATGTCTTTTTATTGTTTGATAGCTCATTTCTCTTTATCATTGAATGGATGTACCAGAGTTGGTTTATCTAATCATTTTTAAACTTGTAGTTTCTTCTAGTTTGGGGTGATCATAAATACAGCTGCTATAAACATTTAACAGTCCAGGCTTTTGTGTGGACACATGTTTTCAAATCAGTTAGGTAAATGGATAGGGATGTGATTGCCAAATCATATGGTAAAGTTATGTTTAGCTCTGTAGAAAAACCGCTAAACCATATCCCAAAGTGGTTGTTCCATTTTGCACTCCCACGATCAATGAATGAGAGTTCCTGTTGCTTCATATAGTGACAGGTTTTTTTGGACTTTAGCCATTCTAATCAGTGTGTCTCATTCTGGTTTTAATTTGAAATTTTCCAGTGACAAGTGATGTTGATCATCTTTTCATATGCTTACTTGCCATTGATACACTATCTTTGTTGAGATGTCTATTCAGATCTTCTGCCCATTTTTTTTTTTTTACTGAATTGTTTTCTTATTGTTGAGTTTTAAGGTGTTCCTTGTATATTTTGAATACAAATCCTTTAACCAGATATGTGTTTTGCAAATATTTCTCCCAGTCAGGGTCTTGTATTTTCATTATTTTAACAGTGTCTTTCAGAGCAGAAGTTTTAAATTTATTAAATAATCTAGTTTTTCTATCATGGATTATGCTTTTTGTGTTATATCTAAAAATGTGTTGCCAGGCCCAAGGTCACCTATATGTTACCCTATATTCTAGAAGTTTTGAGATTTTGCATTTTACAGTAAGATCTGTGGTCCATTTTGAGTTAATTTTTATGAAAGGCATAAGGTCGATGTCTAGGTTCATTTTTTTTGCATATGGACATCCAATGTCCCAACAGGGTTTGTTGAAAAGAATATCCTGTTTATGTTGAATTGCCTTTGATCCTTTGTCAAAGATTAGTTGACTATATCTCTATGGGTCAATTTCCTAGACTCTCTGTTCCATTAATCTATGTGGGTTTTTTTTTTTTTCAAGTTACATGCTGTCTCAATTATTACAGCTCTACAGTAAGTATTAAAGTTGAGTAATGTGCATCCTACAACTTTGTTCTTCACTATTGTGTTGGCTATTTAGGGTCTTTGGCCTTCTATATAAACTTTAGAATCAGCTGGTATCTATGAAATTGTTTGCTGAGATTTTGATTGGGATTTTGTTGAATCTATAGATCAAGTTGAGAATGACTGACATCTTAACAATATTGTCTTCTAATCCATAAACTTGGAATATGTCTCTATGTTTTTAGTTCCTCTGATTTCTTGCATCATAGTTTTATACTATTTTTTAAAGATTTTACTTATTTGAGAGAGTGAGAGAACACATGCAGGGGTCAAGAGAGAGGGAGTAGCAGGCTCCCTGCTGAGCAGGGAGCCCATGCAGGGCTTGATCCCAGAACCCTAGAATCATGACCCAGCCGAAGGCAGACGTTTAACTGACTGAGCCACCCAGGCACCCTATAATTTTATAGTTTTTATATATAGATGCTTATATATTTTTGTTATATTTATAATTAAGATTATTACTTTGGGGATTTATTATAAATGATACACTTTAAATTTTAAATTCAAATTGTTTATTACTGGTAGATATGAAAGCAATTGACTTTTGTATATTAACCTTTATTCTGTTACCTTGTTACACTTGGCTATTAGTTCCAGAAGCTTTTTGATTTTTTAAAATCAATTCTTTGGGTTTGTATACAGATAATCAAATTATCTGCAAATACAGACCATTTTATTTCTTCCTTCTCAATCTGTATGCCTTTTATTTCCTTTTTATCTTATTTCACTAATTAGGACTTCCAGTATGATGCTCAATAGGAGTGGTCAGATGTTACATTCTTACCTTATTCCCAACCTAAGGAGAAAAGCATCCATTTTCTCACCATCAGGTATGATGTTATTTGTAGGGTTTTTGTACATATTCTTCCTCAAATAGAGGAATTTCTCCTCTATTCCTACTTGCTGAATGTTTTTATTACAAATTGGTGTTGGATTTTGTCAAATGTTTTTTCTGCATCAATTGACACAGTCATAGGATTTTTCTTTTTGAACCTATTAAGGTGGTAGATTAATTTAGTTAATTTTTGAATGTCAGGTCAGCATACCTGAAATAAATCTTGCTTTGTCATGGTGTATGCCATTTTATCCATTGTTGGGTTTGATTTGCTCATATTTTATTAAAGATTTTTGCATTCATGTTCATCGGAAGTACTGGTCTGTAGTTTTCCTGTCTTGTAATGCCTTTCTCTTGTTTTTATTTCCACTTCTATTTTCTGGAAGAGATTGTGGAGAACTGGTTTCATTTCTTCTTTAAATGTTTGATTGAATTCCCCAAGAAAACCATCTCAGCCTGGTGCTTTCTTTTAGGAAGGTTATTAGTTGCTCATTCAATTTCATGAGTGGATATAGATCAATTTGGATTATCTATATCACCTTCTGTGATTTTGATAGTTTATGTCTTTCAAGGAATTAGTTCATTTCATCTAAGTTATCAAGTCTGTGGGCAGAGAGTTGTTCATACAGCTCTTCCTTTATTATCTTTTTAATATCTGTGGGGTCTGTAGTGATGAAGCTTTTTCATTTTTGCTATTGGTAGTTTGTTTATTCTCCCTTATTTTCTTGTTTAACCTGGCTAAAGGTTTATAATTTTCACTAATATTTTCACAAGGTAAGAATGTAGCCATAACCCTAGACTGCCTTCTTATTAGATAAGAAAAATTTTAAACCTTTACTTTGTTTGAGCCATAGCTTTTTTTTTTTTACAAGTAGATGACCTTAATCCTTCACACTACCCCCCCCCACCTCACCTCTCATTCTTTGTGAATCTCCTGTCTCTCCTAAAGTTTAAGAGTTACATACTATCTTGCCGCCTCTTTTCTCCTTCTTCCCTCCTCCCTCTTGTATTTGTCCTATCAATAATTTCTGTCAATTGTCACCGTTAGGTGGATACTAGATAAACTGGTTCAATGAATGAAAACGTTATCTTGATTATAAAAATTTCTAAGCATGTAAGAAGGGTAAGAGCCCACTCACAAATCCATCTCCAGTATCTGTACCATGAATCAACTCCTAAGAGAAACTGACATGTATGTCCTTACCTTACCTCAAGATTAGAAAATTTCCAAAGCAAAACCAAGGCTTGAATGATTACCAGAATCATTTGTCAAAGCAAGTACTTTAGCCAAATACTCAGCCCCCAGCAGGACATATCTCTGCCCAAATTAACTGGATAATTTGTTTAGTCTTCCAGTTGGCTTCTGTATGGCCTCCTGTGGTCCTTCTAAGCTCCCAAAGCTATAGCTATGCCAGTGCTTGGCTCAGGCATAGAACGCAGGTAAGTGAGGGCGGAAAGCACTGAAAATCCGACAGCAAGGTCTAGAGGCACTTTTTCTGGGTATTTCTAGGTGTTTTTTTTTTTTCCCCTGGGAAGGCAGGGGAAAAAATGTAAAATGAAAAGAGAACCAACCTACATATTGCATTTCTCTTCTTAACACTTTTCATTATCTGAAGTTATATTTTATTTTTCTTTAAGTTTGACTTTCGAACTCTCCCTTTGGATGTGAGCTCCATGAGGGCAAGGGCTATCTCTGTCTTGTTATTCTCTTTACATGAAAACTTGGCACATAGGGGATGACCAATAAATACTCCTCAAAGGAATGGATGCATCCATGAATGTTTCAAAAATAAACCAAAACCTCTGAGGCAAGCACAGCTCCCTTCTGTGGAGTTTTGTGTTGGATGTAGTGAAAAGAAGGGCCATATGGACCCCAATGTTCATAACAGCAATGTCCACAAAAGCCAAACTGTGGAAAGAGATGAGATGCCCTTCAAAAGATGAATGGTTAAAGAAGATGTGGTCCATATATACAATGGAATATTACTCAGACATCAGAAAGGATGAATACCCAACTTTTACATCAACATGGATGGGAATGGAGGAGATTATGCTGTGAAAAAAGTCAAGCAGAGAAAGTCAATTATCATATGGTTTCACTTATTTGTGAAACGTAAGGATTAGCATGAGGACATTAGGAGAAGGAAGGGAAAAATGAAGGGGGGAAACTGGAGGGGGAGACGAACCATGAGAGACTATGGACTCCAAGAAACAAACTGAGAATTTTAGAGGGGAGGAGAGAGGGGTTGGGTTAGCCTGGTGATGGGTATTAAAGAGAGCACATACTGCATGGAGCACTGGGTGTTATATGAAAACAATGAATCATGGAACACTACATCAAAACTAATGATGTACTGGGGTGCCTGGGTGGCTCAGTCATTAAGCGTCTGCCTTTGGCTCAGGTCTGGATCCCAGGTCCTGGGATCGAGCCCCGCATTGGGAAGCCTGCTTCTCCCTCTCCCACTCCCGCTACTTGTGTTCCTGCTCTCGCTATCTCTCTCTCTGTCAAATAAATAAATAAAATCTTAAAAAAAAGAGAGAGAGAAAGAAAACACTGGTAGAAAACAGTGGAAGATACTTAAAAAAAAAAAAACTAATGATGTACTGTATGGTGACTAACATAACATAATAAAAAAAATTAAATTAAAAAAAAAAAGATCTCTGTTTGGAATCAGACTGCCCAGGTTTGAATTCTGGTACTATTACCAGCTTGCAACTGGGCTTACTTTCTTCATTACACTGAACCTATTTCCTTATTCATAAAATGGAAGCAATAATTATACTCTCCAATATACTCAATATACTACCCATCACCAAGTACAAATTTATTTTTGCTCCAAAAATTGTGTTGAAGAGATTCTGAAAAGAAGTACCCAGGATCAATTTGCAGTGTGCAAGACTAGAGATTCATATCTATGTACTAAGCATCACCATTTCTAATTAGTCAAATTCCCTAATCCATCATATCTAAATGATTTTTTAGGTTTCCTTTGGCTTCAGCATTCCATAACTGACCAAGTGTGCAGTTCTGAGGGCCTTCCCTGTGCTTCTCCCTTCTCCTCTTCCCAGTGAAGAGCTCCTTGACGTGTCCTGCTCGCATATCAGAACCCTGTCATCTTTCCTGACAGTAAGAGGCCCAAGTACAGAGCACATGGTTTCTCTTTGGCCTAACTTTGCAGCATCTTGCAGTGAGTAGAATGTGTTTGGCATACCCATGGATCACTGCAGGGAAAGGCAAACTAAACAAAATCTTATTTGCCTCTTATAAGTCAGTATCTGTTGGGGTTTGAATGAGAGTGATACATTACATGTTTTACATGTGTCAGAAAAGACTGAGACCTGGCAAGGAGTATCTAAGTGGTTAATGTAACACAGAACAGCACTGTAACAGACACTCAGTTATTCAGAACACATGATTGTGTCCCTCTGTCTGGGGACAGGACTCACAGGTCCCCCATAAATAAAAGGCAAGCATAAGTTTCTCAGAACTTGCTCATTTTTATGGGGAAGTATTCCTAATAGCAGCCAATGGTCTGCTAAAATGAGAGGGTTTATAAATCCATTCTTCCCTCATATTTCCTATGCTCTGATAATCAGCAAAACAAAAGTTTTATTCCAAAGTTAAGTGCCTAATATTGTTCATTGAAATACCATCTGCACAGTCTGAAGTATTTAGTTGGTGGGTTTTATATTTCCATGCTTCTGGAAAGGACTCCAGGATTTTAGTTCTATTACTAGCTGTATGATTGTGGTATTTTGTTCAACGAATGACCCCACCCCCAATGAATCACAACTTTCTGTATCAATGCTCTTGTATATCTTTCCCTTCTATGTTCAATTTTGCTTTGGCCAATGGATCATCAGCAAATATGACTCCAACAGAGACTCAATAAGCACTCGTACATCAAGGCTTGTCCTCATGTAATGGAGCCCTGAGCTTGTGCCCTTCAGATTCAAAAACCATTGCAAGAGTGAGGGACAGCTATCCCATATATCCCAATTTAGCCCTGCTCCCAGCACCTCTTTAGCTGCATTCTGTCATATGAGCAAACCCAGGAAAACCAATGGAAAATCCATCCAGCCAACCCACAAAACTGTGAGAAGTGGCAAATTGTTTTAAGCCCCTGTTTGTTTTTATCAATCCCAGTATAATTAATGTAAAGCATTGTATTAGTTTCAAGTGTACAACATAGTGATCCAACAATTCTATACATTACTCTGTGCTTATCATGGTAAGTATACTCTTAATCCCCTTCACCCATTTTACCTATCCCACCCACCCACCTCCCCTCTGGTAACTACCAGTTTGTTCTCTATATTGTGTTTTATTTGTTTTTCTCTGTTCTCCTTTGTTTATTTTTTTGTTTCTTAAGTTCCACATATGAATGAAATCATATGGTATTTGTCTTTCTCTCTGACTGACTTATTTCACTTAGCATTATACCCTCTAGATTCATCCATGTTGTTACAAATGGCAAGATTTTCTTCTTTTATGGCTGAATAATATTCCATTGTATATATTTACTTCATCTTCTTTATCCATTCATCTATCTATGGACACTTAGATTTCTTCCATAATTTGGCTATTGTAAATAATGCTGCAATAAGTTTTCAGGGGTACATATATTTTTTTCAAATTAGTGTTTTTATATTCTTTGGGTAAATATTCAGTAGTAGAATTATTGGATCATATGGTAATTATATTTTTAATTTTTTGAGGAAACTCCATACTGCTTTCCACAGTGGCTGCACCAATTTGCATTCTGACTAACAATGCACAAGAGTTCCTTTTTCTCCACATCTTCACCAACACTTGTTTCTTGTGTTTTTTGTTTTAGCCATCTGACAAGTACAAGGTAATATCTCATTGTGATTTTGATTTGCATTTCCCTGATGATGAGTGATGTTGAGCATCTTTTCACATATCGGTTGGTCATCTGTAAATCTTCTTCGGAGAAATGTCTGTTCATGTCTTCTGCCCATTTTTTAATTGGATCATTTGGGAGGCTTTGGGTTTTTTTATGTTTTTATTATGTATATTATTATTATTGTTATTATTATTATTATTATTATTATGGCTTTTGATGTTGAGTAGTATAAATTCTTTATATATTCTGGATACTAACCCCTTATCAGACATATCATTTGCATATATCTTCTCCCATTCAGTGAGGTTATCTTTTTGTTTTGTTGATTGTTTCCTTTGCTGTGCAGAAGCTTTTTATTTTGACGAATGGTGTTTTGAGGATGTTCGTTACATATAGACAGGTAGCTGGTACTGTGACCTTGGGCTAGTTTTATAAGCTTTGGAAACCTGAGTTTCCTCTTCTATAAAATGGGAATAATGACATTCACCCTACAAGGATATTGTGAAGATTAAATATAATGATGAATTTGATTGTCTCTAACTCTGAGCATGGCCCATAGTAGACCATAGGCTTTTAATACATTACATATTTTTACTACTATTTTTGCTGCCTCTGTATGTGTAAGGAGAAAAAGTGAATTGATTTTTATCATGAAAATTTAGTACATTTTCCAGGAAAATTGTTTTGTAGGTACATCAGGGACGACTAATCAAGATGAGAAAATTTCCTTCTCGTAGGGGATACTTTTAGAAGTTGTTTCATTGAGGAAAAATGACTTTTGTCAGAGCAGCAACATTCACCTAGCTAATGTTGTTTTTTGTTTTTTTTTTGGTAAGTATTTCAATGGACTATGCACTTTGACTAGACAGTAACCACAAGGAGAGACTGTGTGGTGATACTATTTTAAAAAGACATATAACAAACTCAGAACATAATTGGGGGAAACAGCTTATTCATTTCTGAGACAAAATACATCACCCATCACATACCTTGATGCTTACTGAAACCAAAATATGGCACAGATGATTTGTTATGGATATAAATTTGTAGAAAATGAAGTCTAATGGTATAATTATGGAGAATATCACAGCCCTGTTTATCAGGCATGTTAAACAAAAAAATTTTAAAGAAGTGCAGTGGTATATCAGTCTATGTGAAAAGATGATGTACTTTGAAATAGCTGAAGGATTCAGAGTGGTTCAGTCCATTGAAAATAGATTTACTGCACTAGAGAACATCATTAGGCACAATGGACATTCAAGAGGAGATAAACACAACAGGAAGAATATAGGATGATGAAATTACTTTGGCCCTTTCAATATATTGTGTAATGGGATTCTCAGGCTATTATTGACTGAGTTGGTGAAAGCTAGAAAATATATACAACATTACCAGAGAAATTATCGGTATAAAAACACAAAACGATCCAGAAGCTAATTTGGGTCAGACTTCCAGGGAGATTAGAAATGATTTAAACTATTTTTTGATTTGAGATTTTTGGGGGGAGGGCTTATTTTGGCAAATTTTTGTAACTTTCCTATGTTCCGATAATAAATATTGATGATAACTTGGATTATGGATTACACTTCAAATTGCAATAGAAACATGGCAGAGTAGTAAGGATACATTTCTTGGACTCAGAAGGTCTTATTTCTAGTTCATGATTATTGACCTTGAATAAGCCACCTCATTGGAAGTAAGTCTACATCTTTGAAACGAAGGTACTTGAGGTTAGTTATTAGATATGTTTTAAGATCTTAAAACTCCCTGATTTTCACTAATTTTGTGATTCAAAGTTAGGCATTTGTGTTATGCTAAGCAGTGGCCCCCAGAGATATCCAGGTCCTAATCCTTGGAACCTTTACATATCACCTTTTATGACCAAGGGGACTTTGCAAATGTGACCAATTTAAGGGTCTTGAGAAGGAATAATTATCCTGGATTATTTGGGTGGGCTCTAAACGTAATCACAAGCATCCTTATAAGAGAGAATCAGAGGGATATTTGACTACAAAAGAAGTAGGAATCATGACAAAAGATGCGAGGATTACAGGGGTCATAAGTCAAGGAATGCGAGCAGTTTCCAGAAGGTAGAAAAAGCAAGGAAACAGATTCTCTCCTAGAGCCTCTAGAGGAATCAGTTTTGCTGGCACCTTAACTTTAGCCCGGTGAAACTGATTTCAGACTTCTGGCCTCCAGAACTATAAGAGAATAAATGTGTGTTGCTGTAAGCTACCAAGTGTGTTATAATCTGTGACGGTAATAACAGGAAACTAATATAGCAGTCAAAAACCCTAAGACCGGGCGCCTGGGTGGCTCAGTTGGTTAAGCGACTGCCTTCGGCTCAGGTCATGATCCCGGAGTTCTGGGATCGAGTCCCACATCGGGCTCCCGGCTCGACGGGGAGCCTGCTTCTCCCTCTGACCCTATCCCCTCTCATGCTGTTTCTCTCTCTCTCTCTCTCTCTCAAATAAATAAATAAATAAAATCTTTAATAAAAAAAAAAAAACCCTAAGACCAACTTTGAGATATAAATTACTTAAATCATGAAATAGTGACTACTGATTTGGTCATTTATTAAGGGCCTTATTTGATGCCAACTATGGAACAGATATGAAACCTGGTCCTGGGGTTGAGACATAAGTCAGAGTTGTATTAGTTTGGATGTTTTGGTCTTGAGTAACAGAAAACTCAACCCAGACATGCTTAAACATTAAAGGGGATTTATTAACTGAACTGAAAAAATGCAGAGGCAGGACAGAGATTAGGAATTGGTGCTTTTCAAAAATGGGAAATGGGTTCTAGGAAAACAACTCAAACTTTCTACTGTAACAGTTTTAACAAACACCATGAACATGTGAAGTGGCAGGTACAAAGTGCAGTCAAAGAAGTGTAAGATATTGTGATAAATTCTATTCTAAGGATACCTTTAAAAATGCTGTGGATATAATAGCCAAACTATGGAAAGAGCCCAGATGTCCATCAACAGAAGAATGGATAAAGAAGATGTGGTGTGTACAGACACACACACACACACACACACACACACACACAATGGAATATTACTCAGCCATCAAAAAATGAAATCTTGCCATTTGCAACAACATGGATGGAACTAGAGGGTATTATGCTAAGCGAAATAAGTCAATCAGAGAAAGATAATTGTCATATGGTCTCACTCATATGTGGAATTTAAGAAATAAAACAGAGGATCATAGGGGAAGGGAGAGAAAAATAAAATAAGGTGAAATCAGAGAGAGAGACAAACTATAAGAGATTCTTAACTATAGGAAACAAACTGAGGGTTGCTAGAGGGGAGGTGGGTAGGGGGATGGGGTAATTGGGTGATGGGCATTAAGGAGGGCACTTGATGTAATGAGCACTGGGTGTTATATGCAACTGATGAATCACTGAACTCTACCTCTGAAACTAATAATACACTATACGTTAATTAATTGAATTTAAATAAAATTAAAATTTTTTTTAAATACTGTGGATAAATGTAGAAACAATGTGGAAGAATGAAGAAATCTGACTGGGATGGTTTAGGGTCAATTTCTTGGGGGAGTAACATATAAACTGAATCTTGAAAGATGAGTTAGTCAGATAGAGAAGGGGGTGGTATTCCAAGAAAAGAATATAGATTGTTCAAGGCTAAGGAAGCATGAAAGCATGAACTCAGTGAGAAGTGCAGTGTGATTGAAGAGTCCATAGTGGGACTGGGGGTTAAAGAGTAAGGGTGCGATGGGACATGAAGCAGGAAAACAAGATTGGGGCTGGAATTTATAAAGTTTAGTTTCTGTAGATCTCATAGGTCATTGTGAGGAGTTTGGTCTTCAGTGGGAATCAGGGTCCTCGTTATTGATCTACAGAAGAGGGAACTGTAGAATAGACAGAACTTTGCAATTACCGGAATTAGAAGCTAAGGAAGAAATGAGCTGCGTGCAGGACTACTGTGAAGGATCTGGATTAAGTGAGGGAACTTTAAGGGAGCCAGGAATGAGTCTGCAATGCCCCAGAACCTGAGGTAGAGATACACAGAGAGCTGACAGAGCTGAGGTAGATGTGTCTGTCTCTCCTGTACATGGATGAGGATAGGGAGGTGTGGAGATGTAACAGAACTTGGCCAAAGTCATGGGACAGAAAGTTTCTGATTCTGCCAGATTCACTCAAAATTTATGCAAGATTCAAACCCAGGCCTGTCAGGCTCCAAAGCTCATGCTTTTAATACTTCTGCCATATGGCTTCCAGTAGCTCTTTTTATAGAGGTTAATGAACACCTGTTTTGCAGATGGAAGCTGAAGCCCAGAGAAGTGATTTATTCTAGGCTATATGGCCATTAAATAGTAAATCTTGGCCTTGCAAACTGACCTTTTTAATTTCACTTCCAGTGCTATTTCCATTACATGGCATTCTCTTTCTATAAAATTTTGCTTTCTAGGGATCTTTTTAATTTTCTTCTCCAGAACATAGGCAGGCAATTCTTTGATAAGATTGGATCAAGTAGAAGTCTTCAGAGAAAAAAAAAATAAGACTAGAGTAATTCCCTTTGGCAATAGAATTCAACCTGGGTGGCTTTGATCCCCAGAGGCCATCTGGCAATGCTAGGAATGGTTTGTAGTTGTCACAGTTGGGTGTGAGTGCTGCTAGCATCTAATGAGTAGAGGCCAGATATGGTGCCCAACAGCCTACGGGTCACAAGCCAGCCTCCCACAACAAAGACTTTCCCAGCCTCAAATGTTAGTAATGCCGAAGTTGAGAAACTCTGGCCTGTAGCAATAATGCTTTTGCTTGGTAGATGGGGTTATTGTGGACCACCCTCTGTCCATATATCCCAAGCCCAGAAAACTCTGTTTTCCCTCTCCTGTTTGAGCTGTTACATTAATTGTTGCCTTCATGTCCTTGCTGTCCCCTTACTATCATTTTAAATAATGCAGAGTATTAACACCCGTGTCTTGAGAGGCTGACAGGACATATTTTCAGAAAGAAACTTTCTAGGAAATATTTAAAATAGTTTTACTCTTAAAAGTTGAGCTATGCACCTAAGAACACTATACCTTAAGGAAAAGCCTATCTTTTCTGGTTGAAGACAAGTGGTTTAGACAGCAATTGTAGAGGATGCATAAATCATTGGATTGGTGCCTTACCCTATGGCAGGTTCAGTGAAGGGTTTCACCCTTATTTCCATTTATCCTTTCCTCCTTGTCGGTCTCCCACAGGGTCATGCCTCCTCCTTCTGTTCCCTTAAAGAAACTCTTGGCAAATGCCTATGAGCTCTGAGGAGACACAATTTTGGTCTGTGTTTTGGTGAATTCGTTCTCTTACTATAGTGATTTATTTTTTTAAATTTGAATTGGCAAAATTATACACACTCATTTTCAAAGTTATCAGCAATACTGAAAAGAGTAAAGAAGCAGAAAAAAAAAATCATCCATCATCTCATAGCCCAGTAAGTAATTGTGGTTGGAGTTCAAGATTTTTAAATATTTTATTCCTTTTTTGATATAGGCGATTTAAATGTTTTAGCTTCAGAGTTTTTTGTCCTTTTATTTTTCTTAGCATTATTTTATAAGCATTTCCCCATCTCATTAAAAATTCCTTGGCAATCTTTGATTTAGTGGATATAGATTATTCTATTTGTGGGACATATCTTTTTTTAACCAATGTTCCATTGTTGACTATTTCCTTTTCTCCCCCACTATTATAAAGAAGTCTGCTGTGAATATCTTTGGAAATAAATCTTTACCTGTATTCCTGATTATTTTTTCAGGTTATATTCCTGGAAGTGCTCAAGCTTTGGGTCAGAGCGCATGAGAACTTTTAAGGTTGGCCAAATTGATTTCTAAATTATATTAAATTGCAATCCCACCAGTATGCATGAGAATGCTTAGTTTTGTAAGCCTCCCCAGATCAAAAGAAGAAATTTCTTTAAAGAAATGCCTGAGTATAGTGGTATGTACCAGAGTTTTTAGACTGGAGAACAGAGTTCTAAAAAAAAAAAAATTCTTAAGAAACAGATCATTAGCGGGGTGCCTGGGTGGCTCAGTCGTTAAGCGTCTGCCTTCAGCTTAGGTCATGATCCCAGGGTCCTGGGATCGAGCCCTGCATCGGGCTCCCTGCTCCGCGGGAAGCCTGCTTCTCCCTCTCCCCCTCCCCCTGCTTGTGTTCCCTCTCTCGCTGTCTCTCTCTCTGTCAAATAAATAAATAAAATCTTTAAAAAAAAAAAAGAAAGAAAGAAAGAAAGAAACAGATCATTAGCAACTAGCTTGGGGAAGTTAAATGCAGATGCCCACCTTTCTGTTTTTATTACACAGCCAAAAGTGCAGTAACTGGCTTCTCCTTTTCCCTCATCAGTCTGTCAGCTCCAAGTATGAAAATATTTGTTGACTTTAAATCAAAAGTTTATTTTAAACAGGTGGAACTTTCCAAGAGCTGTCTTCATATTTCTATCTAGCTCCTTATACTAGGTCAGGGGCCAGCTAAGTTCACAAGCAGAATTAGCTGAGACAAGCCAAAGGTATTAAGTGATGGCACTCATAATTTATAAAGCAGACATTATTCTGATTGGAAGTATCTATAAATTACTCTTACTTCAGTGTCTTTCAGTAATGGGCTTATTGTAAATGAATAAGGAGCATTACTTCAGGCCATAGATGTGCTTAATAAACCAGTGGAGAATGTACAATGATTGCCAGATGGGAAATGAAGAAAATGATTTGGCCTCCATGTAACATTAGATGGGGGCATGAAGACCACCATGAAGACCAGATGGGGGCTGATCATTTGCTGGGCTAGGCCATTTAGTAATCGAGTACGAAGGGACAGGTCATCTAGGTCATGACGAAAAGGAAAAGCAATACCATCCACTCTCACTAATCGAACCTTTGAGTGTTCTGAAAGGAAGTCTGGAAGGAGATAAACTTGTGCCAACAGCTCTGTGTAGTCACGACAACGAAAACAGTAAATATGGGAAAGAATATTTTCAAGAGTGAAATCCTCCAAAGCTTTTGGGTGCTCATAATTGTGTTTTTCCAATACCCGGTACACCACAAATTTCTGTTGTTTTAGTTAAGGGTATTCCACCCTTAACTGGGGAGGAGGGAGCACCAATCCTGGGAGACTATGGTACCTGGGAAAGCTTGAGTGTCCTTTCGACATTCAAAAAGAAAATCAGGACACACCTGTGCATATCAGGACTCCTTTTTTTAAAGATTTTATTCATTTATTTGACTGAGAGAGACAGCGAGAGAGGGAACACAAGCAGGGGAGTAGGAGAGGGAGAAGCAGACTCCTGGCCGAGCAGGGAGCCCAACGTGGGGCTCGATCCCAGGACCCTGGGATCATGACCTGAGCCGAAGGCAGACACCTAACGACTGAGCCACCCAGGCACCCCCATATCAAGACTCCTTAAGGGTGATCCCTAGACTGAAGAGTGGAAAGGGAACAGAATAAGAATATCAGGGACCAAGGTGACAAAGGAGGCAAATGTCAACTCTGTTGACTTTATTTGACTTGAGATTGTATCCTACCTCCTTCTGAAAAGACACCATAGCTACAGATTAAAAGCCTAATGCAAGATAAGACGTGTAAGTTCTTTGACCCAAAGTAGGAAATGTACATTTTTAGGCTACATGGCATGAGACGATCCAACCAATGGGATCCAAATAGGACTTCTCTGCCACTACCACCACTGTGACCACAGAGTTTAGCTGAACTCACCTTTCAGCCTCTCTGTATTTGCAGCAACGTGTGCCTTACTCAAGCTTAAAACCAAATACTTGATGGATCTCATGAGTTCACAGAATTTTCATATACCGAAAGCCTATAATCAAGGGGAAAAAATGGCACAATTGTCCAATATGCTTCTGCTTGTGAGGTGACCTCTGCTTGCAAGCTTTTGTGCTACAGATGGTCCATAAGAGAGCTTGATCCTTATTCCAAAAGCATCAAGTGAACGCTAATGAGAGGTAGTAGATACTGTTGCTCCTCAGCCCAGGTTCCCTTTACTCCTATTAATTGGGTCACTTACCCATCCCCTAGCTACCCTGATTATTGTCAGCTAAGGCCTCTTGACTGTCCATCTTCTCCAGAGAATCGTCCTCTACTATAGGGAGACTCCTACCCTAGGAAAGGAGACCCCCCCCCCCGACCTGAGGCTGTCCACAGCCAATGACTGACTGATAAGGAAATAAAAAATGAAGCCCCCTTTCCTCTAGAGGGAACATGTATGTGGTGGGCGTTATCCTCCAGAACCTACCAACACCACCTCTGTCCCCAGCAGATCAGGCCAGGCCCAGTCTACCTAAGACCATAGCCTGCTTGGCTCTCTCTGTTTCCTTACTTTATTTTTCTCTTCTCCATAGGTTTTATTCTCAGGAGTACTCTATCCATAAATTACATAACCAAATCCCTGTCTCAGGCCCTGCTTCTTGATCTAAGACAGGAGAAATTAATTATTTTATGATAATTATTTATCTTTCAGTCTCTTAGAATAGATTGTAAGTTGCTTAAAAGTAAGTCTAGTTTTCTCATCCTTGTAACCCTCTAGTGTCTAGTAACTTCCTTCTACATTTTAGGCTCTGAAATAGTAAGCTGAAGCAACAATTTTTATTACAGAAACATATGAAGAATCAGATTTAAAAGAACCAAATACTACTAATAATGAATCCATATATATTTTGGTCTACTTTTGAATTAGTGAGAGACTACAATAACATATCCAAAGACCAAAATGCCTTTATTTTCTCCTACTCCCAAATTTAATTATTTTCATAGCTCTTGACACATTTTCTTATTCCACCACTACCTGCCAACCTTTACTCAATTCTGTAATTCCTGACTTAACAGATTTTGAACATCTAACAGATAAATGTCCTAGTGAATTTTTTTGTTGTTGATGTTGCAAGTAAAGAAACGAATTTGAGCTAGCTTAAGTGGCAAAG
The DNA here is from genome assembly GCF_002201575.2 of Neomonachus schauinslandi. Classification (NCBI taxonomy): domain Eukaryota; kingdom Metazoa; phylum Chordata; class Mammalia; order Carnivora; family Phocidae; genus Neomonachus; species Neomonachus schauinslandi. Next base: position 136,147,929 of record NC_058408.1, on the reverse strand, counting down.
GAAATTTTTTGGAAGGGTATGAGGGTGTCTTGTAACATTCAAAGAAGAATCGGACAAGGGGTAATCAGCATGGACAGAAACCAGGATAGTTTCGGCAACTTCAGGTGCTGAAGTTCACAGACCTTCTCTTTAGAGAACTACCATTAATAGGACTTAGCCACCTTCAGCCTCTAATTCTTGCATCAATTGGTAAAAAATCCTAAATACAAACCAAATACACAGTTTATGTGTCAACCCCCCAAATAACTAGTTATGGTCAGAAAATGTCACAAGTCACCTGCCTGGCTGTTGGGGACCCATCCTAGAGAAGTGGGAATTTTTATGAACAGGCAGGTTCCCTGAAGGTGTACAACCTGAGAAGGTAGCATGCTGGACATTCTAGGTCATTTCAGGATTATTAGGAGAGCCCCAAGAGGGCTTAAAATTCTAGAGGAGGAGCTAGAATGCATGCCCAAATAGTTATTCTCAACTAATGCAAATAAAAATGGACAAATGTAAAGAGCATACAAGCAAAACATTTTAGGGGATCAAAAGAAGAAAAAAAAAATTTCAGCATGCATGAACATGGATAAAGCTAGGGCAGGAAAAGGAGATTTTATGAGCCAGAACAGCACAAGCAAAAGTGTGAATAGGCAACATGTGATATTTAGAGGTGGGCTGGCTTTGTTGGAGGCCCAAGAACATTTTGCAGAGTGGCTAGAAAGCAGGTACAAAAGGTGAGACTTGGCTAGCTGATGAAGAAGCCAAAACAGGATTTACCCGATAATGGGGAGGCAGAAGGTTTCTGAGCAAAGGAATGAGGTGATCAAAACTGTGCTTTTAGAAGATCAATCTACTTACACCCACATTCCCCAAACACTGCTGTTAGGAGAAATAAAGTCCCAATTTCCTGTACTTTCTAGATGTTTGACGATGCGGAGGCAGCCATTGTGGAGGATTTCACCACCTTTAAGGAGCCTGTGTGTGGGAAGGTGTAGCTGAGGCTTCTCAGGTGGCAAATACACATGCAGAGCAAAGAGTCAGGGCAATTATCAAAAAATCTTGACTATCAGGCTCACATTCATTTGACAGATCCCAATTGTTAATGAAAAACAGTATGCGTATGGTTTCTCACCCGTTGGTTTGGTTCACCTTGGGGTTGTTTACTTGAGTCACTCATCTAGATAATTGCTTCATTTTTCTACCTTTCCTGGTTTCTTTAGTCACAACCTTCATGTGTCAGAGTTCTGAGGGGTCTGAAAGAAGCCCCAGGCCCAGGATATGGTAGGAGCTCCTTTGCCACGCTGGACCGTTTGTCTGTTTCCCTGTCTAGATTCCACTCTCAGGAGAGGAACTTGAGGCCAGAGCTCTGGATCTTTGGAGATTTGGGATTATTTCTTTTGGTAGATAGGAAGCAAAAATTATCAGAAACCCACTGAATCAGGGCCAGGGAAGTTGCCTCCATATCTTGAATGCTGCTCTCTCAGAAAATGACACTCATTCCATAGAGACCTGGATGCTAAGATTGTACTTTTCAATGTCTCTAGGTTTGCTGTAAGGGGGAAAAACAGAGGGAGAGGGGAGGATATTGGTGACCTCTGCTTTCCATATGGGTTAGATGCATCATTGTGTAGGGGGTATGAATCCCTCTCTACATTACACTTAAATGTAAGAACCATCATATAACTTTATTTTTCTAAAACCTAGTCTGAGCTCCCATCCATAAGAACACTCAAGAGTTTCTATCTCTCATCGAAAACTGGTGATGTATTGTATGGTGACTAACATAACGTAATAAAATAAAATTTAAAAAAAAAAAACAGAGAGAAAAGGAAAAAAAAAGAGTTTCTGTCTCTGCTATGGTTTGGGTCTCTGCTGTGTATTGGGAAGTTTGTTGCCAATGTGGGGGCCATGACAATTCTGAGGGGCTTATGTGGTACCCAGAAAAGGAATGATGGGCCTTAGTTTGCAGTGACCATCGCTGCAATATGGTCAGGTGATGCCATTTTGCCCATATGCCTGTTATGAGGTCCTCACCTGAGAGATTCTGTCTCCTGCTATTACTTTCAAGACTTGGCATTTAAGGTCTATCACCCGAAGACATCCCACATCGACACTCCATTTGGGAAACTGCTGGTTGGGCCTGGGTCTCTGCCGTTCTGAGAAATACTGCAGACTGCCATTCCTCTCCTAGTAGGACTTCCCTGTCTGACTCAAGGTACCTCATTCCAACCTTTCCCCTTCAGTGACTTTGAAACAAACAAAAGTATTTACTTCTCCAGGGGCGTGTGTGTGTGTGTGTGTGTGCATGTCTGAGAGAGAGAGAAAGAGAGAGAAAAGAGAGTTAGTTTTAGATTTGTGTGAGGAGGAGGACTGGTCAAACCTTTAGAAATATAATTCTTACCTCTCATCCCTGGAGTGAATGTAGATACAAAAAGAGGTTTTTTTGTTTTTGGTGAGTTCATAGCAGCTTCCCCCAAAGCTCTAAAATGCTTCTGGTAGGTTTTATTTGCAGAGGAGGGGTAGGTGGTGAGGAGGGTAACAAGCATTTTAAGTGATTCTCCCTAATATTTACCATATTTTTTTTGTTAAAAAACAACAATAAGAACGAGAGCAAAAGTGAGAGTAGGAGGAACTTGAGATGAAAACATCAGCATTGTGGTTCCAGGGTGTCTGCAGTGTTTCTTATTCCCCCCTGGACCAGCAGGTGAGCTATTTCTAATTCTCCTTTCAGGAATAGGAATAGGGTAGTTCTTTATGACTTCAGGCTAAGGCAGGGAGCTCATCACCAGCCTCCTGCCGACATGAGGCCCATTTCTCATACTCTCCTTCCAAGTTCAGAACCTAATCCATGATGTTAAGACCTACATCTGGCTCCCCATCACCCATGGCTTCAGTGCCTATTTTTTTTTTTTTTAAAGATTTTATTTATTTATTTGACAGAGAGAGACACAGTGAGAGAGGGAACACAAGCAGGGGGAGGGGGAGAGGGAGAAGCAGGCTTCCCGCGGAGCAGGGAGCCCGATGCGGGGCTCGATCCCAGGACCCTGGGATCATGACCCGAGCCGAAGGCAGACGCTTAACGACTGAGCCACCCAGGCGCCCCTTCAGTGCCTATTGATACTCTGAATTTTCTCTTCATTTTGAGCACTGTAAGAATCTCTTCCTCTTGATTTTAAGCTTGATTATATACCCAACCATTATTTGTTCTGTTGTACCCAGGACTTACAAGTGTTGGAAAGGTTCGTTTGCTGTGGGAAGTTCTTTGATTATACATTCAGTTTCTTTAATAGGCAAGGCTATTCACGTTTTTTTTTTTTTTAAATCAGATTTTGTAAATTGTATTTTACAAGGATTTTTTCCTTTTCACTTAAGTTGTTGAATTTACTGGCATATAGTTGTTCAAATTTCCTCATTACAATCTTGTAACATCTATAGAGTCTACAGTGAATATCTTTTTTATTTCTGGTATTGGCATTTTGTGTTTTTCACTCTTTTTAAATTATTGTTCTTGCTAGAAGTTTCTCAATGTTTTAAGTATTTCAAGAATGAAAATATAACTGTCTGGTTTTCTGCTTTTTTGTTTGGTTTATATTCTATTGATTTGCTATTATCTTTATTATTTCTTCCCCTCTACTTATTTTGGGTTTGCTCTACGTTTTCCTAGCTTCTTAAGATAGAAACTTAGATAACTAATTTTAAGCCTTTCTCCTCTTCTAATATACACATTTAAAGCTATAAATCTCCCTCTAGGCACTGGGCAATATTGCATCCCAAATGTCTCACTATTATTCAGTTTAACACATTTTCTAATTCCTCTTATTTCCTTTTTTTGAGAGAGAGAGTAAGTGGCATGGGAGGGGCAGAGGAGGGAGAGGGAGAGAGAGAATCCTAAGCAGGCTGCACCCCCAGGGCAGAGCCCAACATGGCTCGATCTCATTACCCTGAGATCATGGCCTGAGCCAAAATCAAGAGTCAGGTGTTTAACTGACTGATCCACCAAGGCACCCCTAATTTCTCTTATTTCCTCTTTGACCCATATGTTTCTTAGAAGCGTATGATTTAAATTCTAAATATTTGCGGATTTTCTTGGTATCTCATTGTTACTGGTTTCTAGTTTGAATCTGTTGTGGTCAGAGAATATACTCTCCAATATTTCAATCTTTTGGAATTGTTGAGGTTCATTTTATGGCTCAGGACATGGTCTGTGATGGTGAATATTCCACATGCCTTTTGAAGGAATGTGTACTCTGCAGTTGTTGGGATGTCTGTTGCTCCATCATGACTCCAAACAGCAGTTGGGAAGACCCTTTCTGTCAGCTGAGGACGCTTGTCATGCATACTTTCTCACGTGAATAAATATTGATCAAAATATTCAATGTAGTTTATCACAACTTCTGCAAACATTTCTTTTTTTGTCATTTACATTGCTTCTTCCTCTTCTCCTTCTTTCTCTCCTCTTACCTTGTTTTCTTTTTTTCTTCTACTCATCCTCTACTAGTTCCAAAAACAACATTTTCTGCATATTCATAATTATATTTTATGGTAAAATTCTAGATTGGGTGAAAATATATGGGATAATCTAAGCTTTTTGCTGCTTATCCCAGAAAGTTTTCACCTCTTCCTACCCACAGAATGTATGTGTACATTTATCTCTGCACTGCCTCTACTAATAAATGTTTTAATTTTTAAACCTCGCAGCTTGAAAGGTGAAAATGCCTCTAGTTGTTAAATTGGCATTTTTAGTTACTAATGAGTTTAAATGCCTTTTACATGTTTATTGGGTAGTAATAGTTTTTGTAAGTTATGTCTTTTGTCCATTTTTATATTAAGACATTTATATTTTTCTTATTAATTTATAAGTTTGCTATCCTATGCAATCCAAATATTTCTTTTTTAATGTTTTTCTGAGATTTTTTAAAGGCATATATAGATTTACTCCTTAAGTGATCCAATCTGTTTTCTCTTTTCTCTGATTTTTATTTTACTTATTTTTATGCTTGGAAAACCTATCCATATCTCAAAAACCACATCTGATTTCTGTATAATTTATTCAATATGTAGTATGTTTCATTAATCCATGTAGAGAGCATTTTCTTTGGCATAAAGTAAATAACTAATTTTGGAAAAATTTGTAATATCACCACCCTATTGAATAATATTTCTTTTCTCCATTGACTTCTGATGCTGTCTTCATAATTTACTAAATTCTGATATATCATAAAAGCTTTTCCTGGACTATCTATTTTGTTCCATTGATCTCGTAAGCCTATTTTTGTGCCAATACAACATGTTTTAATTGCTATAAATTTAAAATACTTTTTAATATCCACTAGAGCTTGTCTTGCTTCATTTTTTTTTCATTTTTAAAGAAGAACTTGGTATTCTTAATATATATACATACCTATATGTATATGTATATATAAACATAAATATAAATTATATATGTATATACTAGATATATATGGCCTTTTCTTTACTCAATAAGCATTCTATTGAATAGATATATTACTATAACTATTTTGTTCATTAAAAAATTAAAGTTTCAATTAAAATATATTAAGGTTCTTTTAGTTCTCACTTTCAATTCTATTCCTCTTCTCTTTACTCCAGAGGCATTGAGTTTAATATATATTCACTTATTACATCTTAAAATAATTTGGCTTACATGTATATAAATCAATGAACTATATATGGTATTTATTTTAATACTTTTAAAATTTACATAAATGGTATCATACTGTATATCTCACCCTGGTTCTGGGTTTATTCATTGTTGTTATGATTTTAATGTCTATCCATTGACATATATGTACATCTAGTTCATCTTGACAGCTGTATAGTTTTCTATTTTATGAATAATACATTATCTTATTCAATCTTTCCATTATTGTTAAGTATTTAGGTTGTTTTCAATTTGTTTGTGATTACAAATAACATTGCAATGAATACCCACTCATATTTGCCCTGTACTCAGATTCAAATATTTCTTAGGCTATATTTCTGAAAGTGAATATTGGGCCATAGGGTATTACATTCTCAATTTCATGGATATTGCTAAGTTGGTCTTCATACTCGTACTCATGTCCACATCAACGTTCACTATTGTTATAGTTAGATACTAACATCCTGATGAGTAAAAAATGATACATCGTTATTCTATCAATTTGCAATGTGCATTTCCCTGGTTACTGGTAAAGTTTAGCACCTTTTCATATGCTTATTGGACACTCATATTTCTTTTCCTGTGAATTGCTTGTTTATATTCCTTGCCCATGTTTATTTTGAGTTTGATTTTATTCTTATTAATTTCTAAGATTTCTTCAGCTATTTGGAGTATTTTCTATTCTTATATGTATCGCAGATTTCCTAATGCTCTCTTGCTTGCCACTTAACCTACTTAGAGGTGTACATTCCATATTGAGAATTTTAGTTTTGATGTAGTCACTTTTACCTATGATTAGTTTTCTAGTAAATGCTTGGTATGTTTTAAGAAATGTGTAATTACCAAAAATTATATAGTTTATATTGTCCTCTCTGACAATTTTAAATTCTTTTTCATGTTATTTTTCAAATGCATCTGTAAATTATTTTTTTGTGTTTGCCCTAATGTAGAACACTGCTTTTATTCTATTCTAAAGTCATTGAGAAGTCTGTCCATTCCTCATTATCCTCACTGATTTGTGATAATCCCTCTATTCTATACTATCTCTCATTTATGTGTTAGTTTATTCCTGAGTTTTCTGTCCTCTTCCATTTATGTATTGTCTATTTTTGCATCAGCTTTGCATACTTTTAATTATTATGACATTATAGTAAGACTTGAAATCTGGTAGGGCAAAATCCTTCTCCTTGTCATCTCTGTGAAATTTATTCCTCTATTCATATGAAGTTTAGAAAATGCCTGTCATATTTTGTATTGCACTCCTTCAAAGATTAATTGGGAATTAAAGGGCATGTTAAACATGTAGAGTCTTGAACCATGAGAGACGATAGACTCTGAAAAACAAACAGGGTTCTAGAGGGGAGGGGGGTGGGAGGATGGGTTAGCCTGGTGGTGGGTATTGAGGAGGGCACGTTCTGCATGGAGCACTGGGTGTTATGCACAAACAATGAATCATGGAACTCTTCATCTAAAACTAATGATGTAATGTATGGGGATTAACATAAGAATTAAAAAAAGAAAAAAAAGAAAAACTTTACATGAAAAAACAAAACAAAACAAAACAAAAAAACATGTAGAGTCTTTATCTCAAGTAACAGAATGTATCTCCCACTTTTTTAAAGGTCTTTTCCTGTCTTTCAGAAAAGTTTAATACATTTCTCCATAAGGTTTCTAATTTCTTATTAGATTTATTCCTGATAATCTTACAGTTTTTGAATAATATGAGATCTTTTCTTCTCTTAACCTATTATTGAATTTGGTTATTCCTAGTATAATGGAATGCTGATAGTTTCAGTTAATTCCATTGTTTTGAATATTTAAATATAATGTTAAATTATAATAATATAAATAACAACTCTACCTTCTTTATGATCTTGGATTTTCCATATTGGGCTCCTATCTATTTTGAGGAGTATACTTGGCATAAAAATTAGCTATGTCAGAGAGGAACTAGATGTTCACTAATACCATATACATATCTTAGCCTATTTTGCACTTTGGTTGAGGCCATGTGACTGCCATGAGGTCAGACGTAATTAATGTAGGCTATTTCTAGGCCTGGCTATAAAACCACCTGCAAGATCCTCCTCACTCTCTTTTTTTTCTTGCTTATTGGCTGAATACAGGAAATCCAACCAAGGACTCTGAGAAGTCCTAAGGGAATAGCAGAGTCACAAAAGGGTAAGAACTTAGTTTCCTATTTATTTTGCAGAGGAGAGCCACCAAGGAGAATTGCTTGATCTTAGTAGGATATGACAATTTTCCTTTGTGAAGCCACTGAGATTTTGAGATTGTTTCAGCAGCTGGTGATAATCATCCTAACTGATATACTAGCTTTTAACAAATAACTTATCACCAACTTCTAGAAAAGATTCAGATTTAAGCTCTGTCCCTGATTAACGACCCAAGCCTGAAGAAGAGCCATAAGACTGAATATTTAGCTTGGGTGCAGACTCTTAGATAAAAATCAAACATGAGGACATGCTAAGAAACAAAAGGTCATTCTAAGTTGTCTGGTCTGGTGTGGTGGATCAGGGAGGGAAGGAGGATGACCTTTGTTGGAGTAGATCCTTCTCCCATGAAACCTGGAACTTTGAGAGAAACAGCACAGTCTCTGAACCATCAGACTCTTGTATGCCATGCAGAAAAAAGAACCCTTTGTCTATATGTTATTTTCATCCCATTCAGCAAACACTCACTGAGCACCTCTTCTGGATCAGGCTCTTTCCTGCACACACACACACACACACACACCCATGCTTACACACATACCCAAACACATACACACACACACACACACACACACACCAGAATCACTTCCTCGGAGTTAATTTTTTCTAAAACTCCAGGGAAGATATTCCCAGAGTACAGTTATTCTAAAATTGATTTTCTAGACTCTAGCTGTATGATAAAGGACACATCAGGCCCTGGAGACATTCTTGTCTATATAAGCTGATACCAAAGCTAATTAATGCACAGGAGAGCCTTTCCTCTTTAGGAAGATATCAGTCCATTGGTGCAGACAAAAATAGGGATCTTGGTTTATCGTGTGTGTAAATTCTGGTCACAGAAGTTCAAGTTTCCTGTGGAAGTACTAAAACTTTCATGGTCAAAGTTATTATAAGGAATATTAGGAAGATTGTGTTTTCCTCTATCTAAATTCTATACGTGTAGACTTAGGTAGAAGAAAAATTAAGAATAGGATATGACCTTAGCTAGGCAATGAAGTCATGTCTTATGAGAGGAAAATATGCTTTATTCATACTAATTAACCTGTTTTTGACACTTTTGCATCACAAAGTAAGGCCAAATTAATGTTGTGTGTCCTGTAATATTCAGGATTGGCTGCAAAGCAAACTTTCTGACCTCCAGAGCATTCTGTTTAGTACTTTAGAGGTCATTAGGGAGCACACATAACACAGGCAAGGCTGAGTGATCATGTATAATGTGCCTCAGAGGTGAAAGGAAACAAATTATTAACCATTTGGCAAAAATTTAGGGCATACCTAAAATCTGTACTAACTTATTAGCTTGTTATGTATATTGTGCATCTTTTCTAGAAAGTAATATAGCAGCACATGCAATAGGAGGCATTGAATTGTTCAGATTTTGGACCGAGCAACCCAACTTTTTCTAAAGAAATGATTCAGAAGGAAAACTTGGGGAGACAATAGCATACGTTTTAATTAGTTCATTTATTCTACAAATGTATGTATTATATCTGACCCATGTCAAGCACTGTGCTAGGTGCTAGGATCCAATAGTGAAGAAGAAAGCCAATAGGAATGGCTTCTATTCTGGAAACATGACTGTTATAGAGAGCCAGAAACTCTCCTCTTACAAAGACACTAAAAATGCCCATAAAATGAAATTTTAAAGACCGTTTAAATAAATGAGGGAGTTTGGCAGAAAAATCAGGTCAAGAATAAGACCATCACTCAGTGGAGGTAAGAAAACAGTGAAGCTGCAGGCAGCCTGAGGGGATGTGCTAACCCATAGGATTGGCTTATATTTTTAGTTTTAACAATCTCATTAGTAAGAGACAGGTGACAAAAATATTGGCCCAGCGAAGGGCATGGAATCAGACTGGATACCATCCTCCATGAATAAAGCATAAAACCACAAAGAATGCATGGGAAAAAAATACCTAGTTTTAAAAACATGCTCCGCAGAAGGAGAGAGAGCATTTTCAATTTCAGCATTGGCTGTGGTTGAAGTGGAGAAAAAGTTGCCTTTGAGAATCTATGGCTTAAGGTCAGCCCTCTTGAGAGACTAGGGATTGAATTCACACATTTGGAACCTGAAAAGCCATAACCTGAGACTTTTACTTTAAAATAGATGAAGATAGAGGCACCTGGGTGGCTCCGTCTGTTAAGCATCTGCTTCCCCTCTCCCTCCACCCCTCCCCCCTGCTCATATTCTCTCTCTCTTTCACATTCTTGCTCTCTCTCAAATAAATAAATAAAATCTTTTAAAAAAATAAATAAAAAATAAAATAGTTGAAGATAGTACTGTCTCTGGGCATCTGGCAAAAACAAATGCAAATATTCTCTGAGGGAACTTGGAACATATGAGATTCTTTTTTTTTTTTTTTTTTTAAAGATTTTTTATTTATTTATTTGAGACAGAGAGAATGAGAGACAGAGAGCATGAGAGGGAGGAGGGTCAGAGGGAGAAGCAGACTCCCTGCCGAGCAGGGAGCCCGATGCGGGACTCGATCCAGGGACTCCAGGATCATGACCTGAGCCGAAGGCAGTCGCTTAACCAACTGAGCCACCCAGGCGCCCGGAACATATGAGATTCTTAAAGAATTCCTGTAAGTAGAATTCTAAGAATATAAACTAATAATAATAATAATAATAGTTTCTACACAAAATTCCTACACATGAATGAAAGGCAACAGAAGAAAAAGGTAGAAAAAATAAATGGAAAGGAAGACATTATCTCTCACAGAACCTATAGTCTAGCAGGAGATATAGGTGAGTCATTTAGGTATTTGAAATATTACATACTGAGTGCCATGATTGGTGGGCTGATGAGTGGGCAACTGCAGACAGTCTTGACACCTAACCTCCAATTTAAGGGCTCCAAAAAAGTTTCCTGGAAAAAATGGTATCTAAGTTGAGGCTTAGAAGATGATGAAGAGGGACGCCTGAGTGGCTCAGATGGTTAAGCGTCTGCCTTCGGCTTGGGTCATGATTCCGGGGTCCTGGAATGGAGTCCCATGTCAGGCTCCTGGCTCAGTGGGGAGTCTGCTTCTCTCTCCCCCTCTGCCTCTCCCCCTGCTCATGCTCTCTCTCTCTCTATCTCCGTGTCTCAAATGAATAAATAAAATCTTTAAAAAAAAAGATGATGAAGAGATTAACTGGCAAAGAAGATGGGGGGACTGAGGAATCAGGAGCTAATGAGCGGGAGTAAGAACATGTGCAAAAGGACAGAGAATGGACCACACATAGCAGTTGGGTTTCTTTAAGTATTAGCATGACTTGAGCACAGAATTTGAGTTTGGGAGAGGCAAGAGAAGAAGCTGAAGGTGTAAGAAAGGGCCAGGTTGCAAGGGGCCAGAATTATTTATTTTTTGGTGTTATCTATATACCAAAAAAGGAAAAAGGACAAAAAAAATCTGAAAATCATCTGAATATCCAGAAATTGGAGGACAGACAAAGAATGGGATAGATGGTTGACTATTGGCAAGTATTAAAAAGAGATGATTATGAACTTTGTAGAAAACTGAAAAGATCTTTATGGTTCTAGTGAAAAAAATCAGAACACAAAAATCATACTTTACCACTTAAACTGTAATTATAAGTTTATAAAATATGTATGCATGAAGACAAAGACAGGAGGGAAATATACCAGAAAGAACATTGTGTTAGGAGATGGTAGAATATGGCTGAATTTTATTTCCTCTTTTTCAAAAATGTTGTTTAATATCTTCTCATTTAAAATTAATATAGACAGAAAGACAATAACTTCAGTGAGTACAGGGAATGAAGTTTTGCTCATTATTGTATCTGGTACATAGTAAAGACTGAATAAAAATAGTTATCAAATGAATGAAAGATGGGCATTGTTTCAGGCTTTCTGGAAGAATTGCTGATAGTAACCTAACACAGTGTTGGTCGGTCAGAATCAGGCTTCAACACCAAATCAGACACAAAAGGATTTCACTTGAGCTTTTTGAAGATGGACAGCTACTTGACCTTGGATACCCAAGGCAGATCTACCAGAAAGAGAAGACAACACTTTCTCAACATAGGGACTAGAAATAAAGGAAGAGTTGAAAGTGAGGTTTGTTTTTCCTTTTGGGAGGAGGTTATAAAGGAGGGTGTTGTTTTAGCTACTCGTGTTTTGTTTTTTTTTTAAAATGTAGAATATACTCAAATAAATATAAAACATTTTAAGGGAATGTATTTAAATGAAGGGGAAAATCTACAAAACTACAATTTTCTATTTCTGTGAGTTCTTTTTGAATTTTTTTCACAATGTATGGTCATAATCATTGTATATGTATAATTTTCTATTCTATTTTTCCCATTTAGTGTTATTTTATTAAACTCTTATAATAGTTTAAAATTCATTTTTCATTTAATAAATTGCACAATATTTCAACATTTCAATCTGTAATTTACTTAACCTCAACCCTTTGCTGCACATGGAGGCTTTTGTTATTGTTGATTGGATTTTTCTTAAAAAAAAAAAAAAGATCTTACTGTCTATATTGCCAATTTTCTCCTTTGAATGATTTTCTTGAGATAGATTTTTAGGAAGGAAGAAATTTCAAGGTAAAAAACTTAATATGGTATCATGACTTGGATAGTTGTCTCCAAATTCTGCAAAAGAATAATAGAGAAAAAAAGTTTTCTTGTCTCTCCTGCTAGAATGGAATAGGCTTACTCACTCCGTCAGGATTCTAGGAGAAGATTGTCTTTCTCAGTAGGTTGAGCTCTACATTTTATGGATAGAATCTAATGAAATCTTTTTGGAATGGGTGAAGACAGCCAAAATAGTAGCAGTAATAATTCTTCATATTGTTATCTCATTCATTTGTCATAAAATATGGTCTAGTAATATTATACCCACTTTACTAGTGAGGAAACTGAGGCTCATTGAGACTAAATAAGTTTTTTAAAATTACTCAGAGAGCTAATGGCAGGTCTTAGCTAGAATTTAAGTCTGAATTTCTGCACCATGATGCCAGGGTAGCCATCTGCAGAAACTGCAATAACTATGGGTTTCTGTCAGTAGGCAGGTAGGGAGTAACAGAGGAGGTATTGACTGCCTGGGATCATATACAGACTAATCTCCAACTGTCTGATCTTGATCAAGTTCCATAAACACTCTGACCTTTGTTTCTTCAACTAGAACATGGCAGTGATAATAGTACTTGCTTCATCAGGTTGTTGTGAAAAGTGAATGAAGTAATTCATGGAGAATATTTATGCAGTCCCTGCACATAGCAACATTTAGTAAATACCTGTGATATAGCCAAGGTCCAGACTCTGTAAAGTTGGCAAGAAAATCAACCTAACCATTATCCTCCATCTTTTTCTTCAGGACAACTTTAGGATTTAAGATATACCTTAGAGATTTTTGCAGTTACAGTTTCTATGTCTAGAGCCTATACATTTTGCAGCCCTAACACTTGTCTTCCTTTGGCCCTGGCAATATTTTAATTTATTGTAGAGGAAAATATTTCTTCAAGTTACTGGTGTGTGTTGCTGTGTTCCTGACCATGCTTTCAGCTCTTTATTTTAGATCCCAACAAGATTTCATTGTTCCTTGTACTCTATTCTCCTGCCTTGTCTATGCCTTCTGGACCCTTTATCGTGTTATATCATTCTGTGACTGTGAATTAGACATGAGTCATAAAAGCAATATTGTATTGGTGTATTCATTAGCATTTCAGGCTTATTGCTCTGTTTTAGACAATGATATACTTTGTTTTACAAAGTTTCAGTGAATGATTGTATAAATAGATAATGTTGGGAAGTGAACTTGTAATAACTATTAATTTTAGTTACATTGTGTGATTGAGAACAATGATTTTATTTTATTTTTTTTATTTTTTTATTTTTTTAAAGATTTTATTTATTTATTTGAGAGAGAGAGAATGAGAGAGAGCATGAGAGGGAAGAGGGTCAGAGGGAGAAGCAGACTCCCCGCCAAGCAGGGAACCCGATGCGGGATTCGATCCAGGGACTCCAGGATCATGACCTGAGCCGAAGGCAGTCGCTTAACCAACTGAGCCACCCAGGCGCCCGAGAACAATGATTTTAAAATGAAAGAAAATAGTCTTTTTCTGCATGTGATCTATGTTTATGTGACTTTGTACCTATGATTCAGAAAAATGTCTGAGATTTGAAAAGTTTATGATGCTTTATTTATTAAACTAACTGCATTTTTGTGAACCTTTAATATATTCAGGAACAGAGTAAATGGGATACTTGAAGTATTTTGTCTTTGAGCTTGGAGGTTTAGTGTTAAAACTGTCTTTGTTATCATGCACATCTTCATCGGCAATTGAGTTGACTGACTACTTTAGAAAATGTCATTTTAAAGTTGGAATTCCAGAGAAAATGAACAACCGTTCATTTCTTCAGTCATTCATTCTTCTCTTCCCATTATCTTCACCCTCACGTCAAGGGCTTTTTGTTCCTATCACTCCATTAACATGTCTCAAAATCAGCCATTTTCTACATCGTGACAAAATCAATAGGTGCATCTCTGATTTTATCTATCTTGACCTCTCAGCACTGTTACACAGGGCTGGCCCCCTCCCATTTTCTTGAAACATGTCCTTTCCTGGTTGCAGGACACCACCGTATCTGTGTTTTCTCTCATTTTCCACAGCCACCCCTCAGGCGAGTTTGCTGGCTACGCAGAGTCTTTGTCAGCTACCACATTTCCAAGTGGGGGGTGCCCAGGGGCTTGCTATGGCTCTCTGCTCTATTTTCACCCACTCCCTAGAAGATCTCAAACATATATGGTTTAAAAACCATATATGTTGTTGACACTCAAAATTGTGTCTCCAATCCAGGTGTCTCCCTGTGAGCTCTAGACACACGAGCCTACTCATTTCTCTATTCAATATGCACTAATAGAATTTTGTTGTCTCCCCATCAAATTTATTGCCCTGCCTGTCCCATACAACTTACCACCTCACTACATGACATTGCCATCATGAACTTGCTTATGCCAAAATCAGGAATTTTGCCTTCATTTATTTCCTTTATTTATTCCCTCCATCTATGTAATGTGATTATTGACATGCTTAGTTTTAAATCTTCTATCTCACTGTTCACTTTCTATTTGTCCCTTTGGTGTTTCCCCCCCACACTTTTTTTTTCTATCTTACTTTGAATCAATCGAGTATTTTTTAATGATTCTATTTTACCTCCTCTATTGGCTTATTACTATAAACCTCGTTTCTTAATGCTCGCCTTTGCATTTACAGTATTATTAAATCTTTCCCCTTGGCATATTAAATCTACCAACTCCCTAAGCACCCCACTCTGGAAAGGACATATGGAATTCAGTTATAATAAATTTGTCTGCTAATTTTTACATCTGTGTCAGTTTAGGGGTTTTTGTATTTATTGATTTTTCTTCTTGTTGTGGGTCATATTTTCTTGCTTCCTTGCATGTATAGTATGCTAGATACTGTGAGTTTTATGTTATTGGATGCTGAATATTTGTGTATTCCTATCAATATTCTTGTACTTTGTTCTGGGATATGTTTAATTTACATGGAAAGTTCGATCCTTTTGGGGTTTCTTTTTAAGATTTGTTAGTAGAAGCAGAAATAAAGGTTGTTTCATAGCTAATTCATCCTGAACATTGAGGCAAAATCCTTCTGAGTATTCCGAACCCCATGCTGTTTGAGTTATGAGTTTACCAGCTTGGCTGGTGAGAATAAGCACTATTCCCAGATACATGCAAGCATCAGTTATTATTTCCTCTGACCTTTTCAGATAGTCCTTTCTCTAGCCTTGCGTAGTTTTCCTCACATGCTCTAATTAGTATTTAGCTAAGGATTCTAGGGGAATTCCATGCGTATCTCTAGGATATTTTTCTTGTGTATGTAACTCTCTCATCTCTAATAACACTGTCCTGTGATTTCTGGCTGGATTGGCCTCTCTGGGCTCTCAGTTCTGTCCTCTCCCCTCACAGAGTCTCCCCCTCTCTGTGTTGCAATTTGGACATTCTCCTCTCTTAAGGCAATAGGCCAGGGCATTTATAAGTTTACTTGATTGGTTTCCCATTTTTCAGGGAGCAATACTTGTAATTGCCTGATATCAAATGTCTTAGAAATATTTGTTTTATAAATTTTGTCCAGTTTTTTTTAAAAAATAGGCAGAAAGATAAATCTGGTCCTTCTTACTCTATCTTGGCCAGAAATGAAAGTCTCTTGATTCTTGCCCCTGTTTTTTAATGGGTCTGGGCACTGTATTTGTACATTTTTGTAGAAATAATTTGAGGCTTATGATTTTGTTACTTTCCTCCAGAAGGGATTTCCATTTGCTTCTCTAGGCATCTGAGGGCACTGGCAATCTGAGATCACCTTAATCAAACTTCAGTTGTTGGGATGATTTGTTGCTGGATGTCAGTTCCTATGATGGCTCATCTAATTCTAGTCCAGTGTTAATCCCAAGGTGCTGCCTTTTGGAGTCGAAACCCCATGGCAGTTTTGTTTACTAGCTTCCTGATTCTTTGAAAGGATCCTTTGAAAGACCTATGGACCTTTCATTTCAACTCTTGGTACCGAATGTTATTGTATTTGAAGTAAGTTTCTAAACAGATGGTACGGAGAAGAGTGGTGTTAGGTTTTTAATCCATCCTGCTAACCTCTGTATTTTAATCAGTGTACTTAAATAATTTACATTTAAGTTATGTATTAGTATATGCTAGAGCTTAGGTCTGCCATATTATTTGTTTGCTTCATTTTTCATTCCTGTTTATCTTTTCTTACCTTCCTTTGGTTATTTAAACATCTTTTAGGATTCCATTTTGATTTATTTATAGTGTTATAGAGTATATTGCTTTGTATAATTGTCCTAGTTGTTGTTCTAGGTATTGCAGTATTTGTGTGTATACACACACACACACACACACACACACACATATACCTTATCACTGTCTCCTGCTATACATGTTCTACCCCTTCAAATAATGTGTAGAAATCTCATTTATATATAAATTCCTTTACTCTCCCCGCTTCTTAGGAGATTTTTAGCCATTAATTCTTCAAATTTTTTTTTGCCTCAATCTTGTTCTACTGGGACTCCAATGATAGGAATGCTGGATTTGTGTTATTGTCTCACAGATCCCTGAGGTAAGATTTGTATTTTTTGCAGTCTCTTTTCCTTTCACTGTTTAAACTGGCTGATTTCCATTGTCCTATTGCATTACTTTGCTGAAGCTGCCACATGATGGGTGGCTTAAACAATACAAATTTACTGTCTCACTGTTTGGGAGACTAGAAGTCTGAAATCAAGATGTTGATAGAGTTGATTCCTTCTGAAGGCTATGAGAAAAGATCTGTTCCAGGCCTCTTCCTTCTTGACTTGTAGATGGCTGTCTTCATGTTCATATGACATTCTCCCTATATGCATATCTCTGTGTCCAAATTTCCCCTTTTTATGAGGACATCAGTCATACTGGATTTAGGCCTACTCTAACTCATTTTAATTTGATTATCTCTGTGAAGTCTGTCTCCAAACAACATTACATTCTGAGGTCCTGGGGATTAGGACTTCAATATATGAATTTGGGAGGCACACAATTCAACCCATGACTTTATCTGCAAGTTCACTGATTTCTTCCTTCTATCATATTCATTCTGCTATTGATTTTTCTGGAGAGATTTTTAAATTTCAGCCTTTGTATTTTTTAGTTACTCAATTTCCACTTAGTACTTTTTTTTTTATACCTTCTTTGATGAGATTTTTCTGTTTTTTATTTGCATCAAAGGAATTTACTTTTACTTATTATTTTTTAAGATTTTATTTATTTATTTGAGAGAGTGTGCATGAGAGAGCACGAGAGAGAGAGAGCATGAGTGGGCGGGGAGGGACAGAGGGAGAGGGAGAAACAGACTCCCCACTGAGCAGAGAGCCGGACATTGGGCTCCACCCCAGGACCCTGGGATCATGACCTGAGCCAAAGGCAGATGCTTAACTGACTGAGCCACCCAGATGCCCCTACTTTTACTTGTTAAATCGCATTTATGCTGGCTACTTTAAAATGGTTGCCAGATAATTCCCACATCTGATTCATTATTGTGGTATCGTATGTTAATTGTCTTTTCTCATTCATGTTGTGATTTTTCTGGTTGTTGATGTGACAAGTGATAGTCTATTGTATCCTGGACATTATGTTAAAAGATCCTGGCCCCTATTTAAATCTATTGTTGATAGCTTGTTACCTTGTTTAGATTGAGCATACAAGTCGAAGCCCACTTTTGTAGGCTACAGTTCCAATGGTAATTTAGTTTTGAGGGGATTTATAGTGTTATTTTGGTTTGCTTGGTTTGTCTAATGCCACTGGGGCTCCTACTAATCCTTGATGTTTCCCCTGCAGGAATGAAAGGCACTTCCTCTGACCAGGCTGCTAGTGACTTTAGGTGAGAGATGAGGGCATCAGAGATGGGAAGTATTTCCCCAGGGTGTTCTCAGCAGGACCCCTCTTTGATCCAAGGGAGGAATGTACCTAGGATATCTTCTGCTGCTAGGCTGGAAGTTAGGAGATTCCAGGCCTGGATCACCTACCTCTATGGATGGGTGTTTGTGATATCCTGCAACATTATGTTGTTTCTCCAGTTCTGGTGTACCCAAGCAGAATGACTACCTCTTCTCACCTTTGAGTTTTCCTATTATTGTATTATTTCTAGGGTTTATGGCTGTATTTAATAGTGTATTAGTCAGAATTCTCCAAAGACACAGAATCAATAGGAGAGATATATAGGTATAGAGATACAGATAGAGATACAGATACAAATAGAGATACATAGACCTGGGAACCAGGGGAGTCAATGGTTTAAATCTCAATCCAAGAGCAGAAGAAGATGAGATGCTCCAGCTCCAGCAGTCAAGTTTACATATAAAATTAACTGTCATGGGAGGAACATGGAGGAGGAACAGGGAGAGTCATTTATTCTATCTTATCCAGATCAGAAGTCATATATGTATTCTTTCAAAAAATATATTTTCTGTTATTTATATGGATTTGGTGTAGTGGGTGAAATACATACATAGGCTCAGTATTCTGTCTTCCACACCACATTGGAGACTGAGACTTGAGATCTTTTCTAATGCATTTCTTCCACACTGGAGTTGCTTGAGAATACCTATTTGTACATTTGCATGATGTTTTAATGGGTATTTGTTGCTGTTATGGGATATAAGTGGGGGAACTTCTGTGAGCATCCAGTTGTGAACTATTCAGAATTTGAAGTGTGGAAAAACATAATTAATGAAGGAAGTTTATAAAGTAAAGGGATTAAGGATTCCCTAGGAATGAATAAGATTATGTTATGTATTCTTTTGGGGTGTTTTATTTCTTTGTCTCTTAATAGTTGCAGTCAAATATGTTTACTGCTTCACTAGTAGGAGTGTAAACTCCTATGTCTTTCTCTTCCCTAGGTATAAAATATATTAGTCATTTTATTAAAATGTAGAAATTTTTCTTTATTAGCCAATATTGGTGACAAGGCTATTTCTTGTTTAGAGAGGTTTAATTTTGCTAAACCAGATGGAATTATCAATAAATTCCTGTTCACAATAAGCAATGTAAAAAAAATTTTATATCATTCCTTGAGCTCTAATTACATATAAAATATCTCACCTGATAGCAGCTAACACAAATGGCTCCTGTATTTAATTTTGACATCATGGGATTGCCTCATCTGTCACTGTTTGGAATCTGATCAGGGAGAAAGGAATTTCGGAGGTTGTTATTAAAACCACTTATGAGTTTCTGAGATAAATAGTTACATGGGTTTCATTTGGAAAAGCAGCATGCCACTTTTAAGTGGTAAGCTTTAATTAGCAGAAATACAATTTTATATAAATTAATTAACAAATGTGTGAGTGCCTCTCGTGTGCCTTGCCTTCTGACAGTCTGTGGGAAATGCTCATAAGACAAAGTATGTTCCATTGCTCACAGCCTGAGTTTGGAGATAAAGAATGTACATATGGGGCGCCTGGGTGGCTCAGTTGGTTGAGCGACTGCCTTCGGCTCAGGTCATGATCCCTGGAGTCCCAGGATCGAGTCCCGCATCGGGCTCCCTGCTCGGCAGGGAGTCTGCTTCTCCCTCTGACTCTCCTCCCTCTCATGCTCTCTGTCTCTCATTCTCTCTCTCAAATAAATAAATAAAATCTTTAAAAAAAAAAAAAAGAGGGCAGAATCAGAGATCACACTTCCTGATTTGCATCTCAGGCTCACCCCCCTTGTTAGCTATGGAATTTGGACAAGTTACTTAGACTCTCCAAAACTCAATTGCCTCTTTTAGAAAATGGGCTATTTCCTAGAGTCATAGAAGGTTTAAATGAAAATGAAAAACATAGAAAGTATTTACCATAGTATCTGACCTATAGCAAGTATTCAACCAATGTTCATGATTACTAGTATTATTTTAACAGATTGTCACATCTGTGTGTTGTTCACTGAAATTCCATCAGCTTTGTGTGATAACACTGTTCATCTCATTCTGATCAGAAGCTGTGACTAGCAATTAAAGATGACTTTAATTAAAATGGGATAATTAATTCATGTCTTAAAAAGTGCTGTGTGTTTGATGAGATGTGTCAAAACAAAATTTTAAAAAACAAAAGTGACAGAAGCAGAATGAAAAGAAAGGGCGATTCTTGGTGGTGAGAAGTTTGGGGATTTCTAGGGTGGAGACTGAGCACAGGAGAGGGTACAAAAAGGGGGGAGGGGTGGAGGCAGGAAGAATGTAACAGTCGTCGCCATCATGGCCCCATTACCCACCATGCTCCCCCTCAGGCTCTGCCCTTTGGCTACACTGGCCTTCTTTCAGTTCTTCTAACACCTTATCTTCCTCCACTTTGGGCCTTCTCACTTGCTCTTTCCTTTGCCTGGAACATGCTCTCCACTCTAGTGCATCGAACTAATCCTTCTATCTTTTTGGTATTAATTAAAGCATCACTGCCTTCCAGAAACCCTGCTGATGCCCTGAACTAGGCCAGGTCCCGCTTCTAAATTCTGCCATGGCACTGAGCACTTGCTCTGCCTTCATATTGTTGTATCCACTTGTTAAACACTGAACGTTTACCTTCCTTGCCCGGTTGGAAGCTCCATGAGAGCAGAGGCTGCCTCTGATGGCTTATTCAACTGGCAGAAGGCCTAGCACATAGGTGGTGCTCAACAATTACAGACTGGCTCATTGACGGGGAAAGATAAACTCCAGGTCCTTTCATATTCTTCTCCATCCACCTGTCTGCATCTCTCTTGGTGGCAACAGTGCTCAGAACAATGCTCATATCCCATAGGCTGGAGAACAAAGGACAGTGCCTACTCAGCAAGTAATGGACAAAATTTTCTCTTTTGGTATTCTCCATGCTTTTCTCTCCTACTCATACCACAAGCTTATCAATGGCCTCCAGATTTCCCATTTGTGGTGCTGAGGATCTCCCCCACTGGGTTCCAACAGCACTGGAAACTATCATGGAGAGCAGCTACTGAGAACTCTGAGGTCAAAGCAGTAACCAGGGACTTGGGAAGTCTCTAAGGGCATTCATTCATTCATTCAGCAAAAATTGAATAATTAGTAATAATAATAATAATAATAGCTGGCACCTATGGAGTGCTTATCTTGAGTCATGTCAGTTAATCATCACCACAACCTTATGAAGTAGCTACTATTAATACCCCTCTACAGATAAGAAAACTGAGGAAAGGGGCCATAAAGCAACTTTGCCAAAGCCACATACATAGCAAGTTGTAAGGCCAGGATTTGAACCTGAACCCTTACCATGCTACAGTTTTGCCTCTCATGGAGCTTATTACAGGCAATTATGTGCCAAATATGAGACCAGATGCTGGGGACCCCAAAACAACCAAGTCTCAGGCCCTGGTCTTGGGGAGCTTGAAGTTGGCTGAGGGGATTCAGGTAAAAATCTTAATGGTGCTGTGCTAAGACGGGGCTAGCAGGATGTATTACATGATGGGATATACAGCAAGCCACCGGGAGGGCCATGTCCTGCTACTTGGGAGAGTGTCACTTGGTAGACATTTTGATCCAATTTGCGCCTGCACAGCCACAGGCATTCAAATGAGGGCTTGTGGCAGTTAGGCAATTTCTGTTCTGGAGACACGGGAGGCAAGTTAATCCTCAGCACCCCCGGCGTTTTTTCCTTTGGCCCGTGGCCACCTCCTTCTTGGACATGGATATGTTTCTTGCACTTAAAAGGGAAAAAGATGGACTTTAGTTTTGGAAGCATATGGTGTAATTTTAAGTTATTAGACCGTTAGTAATGTTCAGGGGAACATTTCCAAAATGTTCCTCCAAGCCTTTGATTAAAAAACAACAACAACAACAACAACAAACTGCTATTCTATTAAACTGCTTAGTGTTTTCTACCTAAAAAGTGACTGGTTTGTAAATTTTGTGGTTTAACATTTTCAAAGACACTAGTAAGGGGGATATTTATTACCCATGTTTTGTTAAATATATTTAGTGCTGTCTTTGTCTGTTCCTTGTTCTGGATTCCAGAAAGGTTTTCTATATGACTTTGTAGTATATCTTGGTGATGCCAGCAGAACCACTGTAAGCTCTTTTGTCTCCTCTTTGGGCTCAATAAACACATATATATGGGTTAATGGATGTCTATGATAACTATGAGATTTTATAATTTAGAAGTTAAAAACAAAGTAATTGGCTGTTGGTTGACCAAGCAATATGGAATAATGAATACAGTGTTACCAGATATGGATTTTGAGCTCTTGATTGTCTCTTAGTAGTTACTAAAAATATTTATTGAGCGTCTACTATATACTGAGCTTTGGGCTAAGCTCTGGAAATACAAAAGTGCCCAAGACAACATGGCTTTTGCCTTTTATGGAACTTGCATTTCATGGTATGGGAAAGAGGAACTAAAGAAGATGAAACTGGCTGAGTGTAATGTAAAGTTTGGGGAGCGGCAAAGATGAAGTTATAGTGGAAGTCTAGGGTGAGGGATGCTTTCTGACTATGATAAAGATTTTGGCTTCCGTTCTATGTGCAGTTAGGAAGAAGCTGTCAGTAAAATGGATTGTTCCAATTCAGACTGCTGGCTGTGAGTAACGGTAATCCACATGAAGTAGCTCAAGTAAAAAGGGTTTATTATCGGGCAAAAGGGGTGTCTTATGGAAACTCAAAGTTGAAAAACAAAAAGAAGCCAGACCTACAGGAACTGAAAATGGGGAGCAGAAAGCCATTTCTACTGAGGCTGTTCTTTCTCATGCTTTCTCTGCTTTCTTGCTTCTCACTTATTTTTTTACAAACAACCTTCCTCGGGGCGCCTGGGTGGCTCATTCGTTAAGTGTCTGCCTTTGGCTCAGGTCATGATCCCAGGGTCCTGGGATCGAGCCCTGTATCGGGCTCCCTGCTCCACAGGAGGCCTGCTTCTCCCTCTCCCACTCCCCCTGCTTGTGTTCCCTCTCTCGCTGTGTCTCTCTCTGTCAAATAAATAAAATCTTTACAAAAAAAAAAACCCCTTCCTCTATCTATCCCTATTATACCTGTCCCATATGGGTGCCACAAGTCCCAAGTCCAGGTGACCTTTCAGCTCAACTACTCAGAGCTTAGTGCCTTGGTTTCCCTATTTTAACTTCCCTAGGGTGAAATGCAATAGGCATTAGCTGGTTTCCCTTTGGGGTGGAGTCCTTCATACAAGGTTTTGTCACGGGCGTTGTAATAAAGCTACCTGAAGTCAGCTGTCCATCTTTGACCTAGACAGCTAGGGCTGGTGGGCAGATGTCACATAGGTTTTGCCCCTCAGTAGTTGGGGAAAATAAGGCATGGAAAGTTATATCATTAGTAATTTTGTAGATATACAAAAACTTTGCCTTGTCAATCCCACATAGTTTAATAAGGGTAAAATGAGATAAGGTTTTTAAAAAGTTTTCTGTAAACTGTGAAGGTCTGGTAGAGGTTAGCATTTGTTTTGCCCCCTGTCAGACTGCTCTGAGTAATGCATCAGTATATACACAAGAAAATGTATTAAGGTACACAATCAGTCTAGGGAGTAATTTAGAGAGAAAATTATTACAATTATTTGCCAGCCATATCTCCTAAGACCAGCTTCTTGATGATCCTGAATACAGGTGGTTAAAGTGATAATTAACTCTCCAAATTCTAGTTGGAACTAATTTTCAACTGTGCATTATGATTCTTTCAAAGCTCTGTAACATCATTTGGGGCAATAAGAGGAGAAACCTCTAAAATGTGTAGTGACTAGAATATGCCCATACAAAAGGGAGGACAAGAAGTCGACGTTGTTAAAAGGATGCAGGCACTTTTTCTTTTGCTAATGAAAGAGATCTCTCCCAACAAGTAGACGGTGGTAGCTATCATTCTGACCAGGCAAGCTGTTCTAGGGGTTGAACTACCTGTTCAGTGTGAGACATAACCAGAACCCATCCTTTATCAGAACATTTCAAAGATTTGTTTTTTAATGACCTCATCAAAGCAGAGAACTTGGGAGCAGAGTTGGTATAACACCGAGCTGCCTGGATGTTAAGGGTTGGTCTTGGAAAACTGAGGTGCGCACAAGCCACAGTTTGATAGGTACTCTTACTTTGGTGGGTTTGTTTTGTTTACTTGTTTGTTTGACTCATACCTTCTTAAGTTTCTAGCATCATGTAATAGAAGAAACCATGTACAGGAAAACTAGGTCCAAATCCCTGTGGCCTCTTATCTATGGGACTTTGATCAAATGACTGACCATCAGTCTGGTCAATGTATCTTGTATGAAGTTAAGCAAGTCTTTTCCTATTGGGATGGAATTTGGGAAAATCCAGAAGATGGAAAACAAAGGTTATGAAATACTAATGCATATTAAAAATGAAGCCCAGACCCTATATATAGAATTTGCTAAGGGCTGATTTTTTATTTTTTTTATTATGTTATGTTAGTCACCATACAGTACATCATTAGTTTTTGATGTAGTGTTCCATGATCCATTGCTTGTGTAAACATCCAGTGCTCCATGCAGTACGTTAAGGGCTGATTTTTTTAAAATCATCGTTCATCAACTACTTTAAGTATATATAAGAGGCTATGCAAGGGAAACAGAATTTCTTTGGGAAAAAAAGGGAAGTGGAAGAGTGTGCTTCCCCTGCCTCAAGCCCACCACTTGTCCAAGGGAATATACTGTCAAGAGGAGGTTTAACTGCTCACCCCACCTGGAAGTTGTACAGCCAGGGCCCCGGTGTTGCTAAGAGACTGGTGTCAAATGTGGGGAGAGTCTTCATCAGACATGCACGCCTCCTGCAAGTCTCCTTGGTGACATCTTTCCTGACCATTCGACATTGCAATTCCCTTTCAGTGATACCCATCTTCCTCCCTTGCTTCATTTTCCTCCTAGCATCAATCATAGTTGAATTTATCAATAATGTATTAGGTCTTCAGTGAATTGTCTGCCTCACTACTCTAGAATGTAAATTCCATGAGGATGGGGTCCTTGTTTTGTTCATTGCTATAATCTGAGTACCTAGACTAGTGCTTGGCAAGTGGTAGGAGCTCAATAAATTCTTGAAGTGAATTAAATTATGAGGGCCCACAGGGGTCCTTTTGAGTTTGGGGGAGGCACGGTACCCAACTCTCTCAAGGGGACAAGCTGGCTTGAGAAGCAATCAGGATGGCGGTGGGGCGGGGGGATTGTTCCAACCCCAGGGGATAGCAGGATAAGCATGTGTGTCAAGAGTGTGCAGAAGATGGTAACTGGCTCAGGTCATCACAGAAAGGGGCCCACCAAGAGGATAGCTTGAGAGGCAAGCATGTGGTCAGAGCAAGGCCCAAGGAAGAATGGTCAGGGACCAGGAGAAAGGGTCAATGACCAACACCGGGAAACAGAACACAAAGTTGTGTCAGCAAGGACTCTCTGAGCCAGCATTGGGCATCGGCCATAATCGGCAGGCCCCAAAGCCAGATTAAACCTGTACCAATCAGATGAAATATCCCCTGCTCCAAGGCTGAACAAAAGGGAGCCAGTTAATAACCAGGAAGGAAGGGTGGAAGAGAAGGCAAGGGCACAGTGAGAACACGGAGCTCACCACCACTTCCCCCTGTAGGTTTCCAAGCTCGAGTCCAATGCAAGTTCAGGGCAGGGGCTTTAAATCTATTGAGAGAATAAAAGCTTGATATTAGAAAACACTGTACTTGTAAAAAGTCTCCCCCAAATGAGACTCATTATAAGTGAAAGTGACAAGAGAAAATGGAAAATCCACTTGAGATTTCACGTGAGGTTTAATTCTAAGTGGCAGGTTTAAAGGGCCATGATGAGGGAAAAAAAATTTCTCCCTATTTGCACCCTACTGAGTCAATATTTCCAATAAGCCTAGTGCATGTCAAATAAGTGAGGTAAGTGTGTAAACTGTCCACATCCATAGTAGACCCTTGATACATTTCTGTAGTTGGCAGTGATGCCATTCAGAAAACATCCCCAACTGGCTTCCAACCTCTGCCACATTTTCCTATTCAGTTTGCCTATTTCTTGTGAAAGAAGAGACAAGTGACTTGTCTCTTCCATGGAAATTTCTCTGACATCTCCATTAATTCCAGATCTTCCAAAGTAGAAACTGTAATTCTCCCAGGTAAAGACTATAGATTTATCTTCTTTCACAGTCTCACGATTTCTAGTGATAATGATAATTTTTTAAGATAGCCAAAATTATTGAGAACTTACTAAAATACTAGACACCTTCTAAGCCCTTTGCACATAATATTTCATTTAATCCTCACCATGACCCTGAGAGGTAATTATAGAGTATGAAAACAAGGCTTTTCAGAGTCTATAGAACATGCCTGAAATCACCCAGCTGCTGTCAGACATGATGTTGAACACAAGACAAGCAAGCAACAGGAGCTAGTTGGGGCTGGCCCACATCCTGATAGGGGAGTCACGCACACTGTGGGAACATGCATTCAGCCTCTACTGCAGGCCTCATCCCAATATTCTTTTTTTGTTGTGAAATCAGGAGGGTTAATGCAGCTCCTTTCACCTGTGTTCCTC
Organism: Neomonachus schauinslandi; assembly: GCF_002201575.2. Taxonomy (NCBI): domain Eukaryota; kingdom Metazoa; phylum Chordata; class Mammalia; order Carnivora; family Phocidae; genus Neomonachus; species Neomonachus schauinslandi. The sequence goes on along the minus strand of NC_058408.1, from coordinate 136,121,049 downwards.
TCACAGAAAGTATATTTTGTAATCTCATCACATGCCTGTAAGATGAAAACCAGCTTTCTTGGTTCAGCAGGTAAAATCAATGCATCAAATAAAAAGCTTTGAGCCTCAATTACTGAATGCAATGGTCCAAACAGAAACTCTGGTTGTCCAGGCAAAAATATTAACAAGAATCCCTTTGTCTGTTTCTAATTAAGCATATCTCCAGATCCTCTGCCTTATTCATCCCACTTAGATGAGCACATGATGAATCAGCAGGCAGGACCCAGTTGCTTTTGTTTTGTCTTTAAACCCTCTGTGGCCTTATGTTCCCAAAGGCAGACCATGGCCCTGGGACTGATGGCCACCAGGTTGCTAACTCATAGGAGTGAACAGATTGCGTGATTTAGCTATGGGTAAACACAGGGTTTGATAGAGGTCTGCACAGGGTTTGATAGAGGTCTATACACCTCAGATATTATGTTGTATATATCCCTCTTTCAAAATCCTCACCACTGCATCTTCCCAATTAGTGCTGTGTGAATTAATGAAGTGCTATTCAAGTGTGTAAACTCTCCCAGAGAATGAGAAAGTACTTCTGGAGAAATATTTCCATGGCTGTAATGAGGGTGGTAGAATTTTCTTGTTTAGAGTGCTGCATTCTACCTAGCCAATAAAAGGACTTCTGTTACGGTTTGGCCAGCTGTGGGTATGTGGAATTTTTATTAGCTCTGCATGTGTAAGTGATTTCCTGGAACACAGGTGCACTAATAGATATAAAAGGCACATATTCAGGAAGAATTATAAATAACAATTTAGATTTTTGTTTGCTTATTATTTATGGCTTTGCTCACATGATTGGGGAGATGCTCGATCACAGTCCGATTTGAAAATGTCAGTGTGGGGGACTCTTGGTTTCCAAATCCTTCCTTTAGGCCAGGACCTGGAAATTAGATTTGGTTTCATGAACTACTGCTGCTCATCCCTTCCTGCCTAAAATCAGAGTACTCATAAGGTGGCGGAAGAGGCCTGGCAATATATATCCATAGTTTTGGCTGTGAAATGGGGACGGGAAGGTGCAGGCTTCATTTCATCTTGGCTTTTGCACAGACTGCCATGGTGATTAAGAAGAGAAAACTGTTAATTCTCTGGAAATAACCTCTGCTATGGTTCCTATCCCCAAGGCAATTGTGTTCAGAACACAAGTACATTTCAGGGAAAGCACATGAGAAGTTGTTCTCTGGATTTTGGGAAGCATCGTGTCCTAACCACTTGAAAAATTCCTTTTGGATCTAGCTGTTCTGAATATTTCATGGTTGTATATATTTCATTAATTTACACTGCCTTTCTGGCATCGTTCTTAATGCATTCATGATTTTGTTCGGTTAGGTAACTCTTGGTTAATGATGTAGCGGCAGACTCAAGGCAAGCTAGAGGGCCATGTTGGATTTGGCTAATAAGGAGAGCTCCTGTTTGCTGAGCTCCGTGCTCCGTGAGGCCCAGAGCGAGGCCCTTAAGTATGTTACATCTGTTTCCTGTCACAGCCAGGCCAAGTATGTGTGATTATCCACAATTTACTGAGCAAGAACAGTAACTCAAATTGTGCAAATTGCTTTAGCAAAGCCATCTGCTAGTGAACGGAGCTAGAGTTTCATTTGAGTCTCATCGGAGAGTTATCACCTGTTAACCCCAGAAAGTTTTCTGAATCTCTGAGCTTCACTTTTTTCATATGTACAAAAGGGAAAATAATACCTATTTATTTTCCTGGGATGACATGGAAAGCAATTGAAGTAACTTATATGAGAAAATGCTTTGTAAACTGATGGTGCCATAGATAAGCAAGGTATGATCGTAATGGAAGCATAAGAGGAACACACATAATCCCCAGGCAGGGTAGATTCCAGAATCTTTATGACTGACCAGAACAAGTAGATCAACAGGGTAGCTAAACATTATGCCACCTTCCACATAGTCTTGCCTATACTCTGGCTTAAAACAAATGTTTTTCCTTGCTTCTCTGTAAGGGATTAAAACTTCTGGGTTAATGTTGCCAGTTATGTTGGTGACCTTCTGACTAATTTTCTCCACAGCTCACTCCTTCCACATTTATAGAGGTCTTTTAATATTCCACTTGTGCAAGTGGACCAATTCCTCCTTTAAGTTTTGTAACAAAAGATAAAATTAACTGAAAGTATTATCCATATCCACACTGCAGGTGAGGGACACTTGGCCACCCCCAGGTCCCCTCCCTCTCAGAATGTTACAAGCCACTGGTGATTTTAGGAATATTATCATTCAGAAGAGCACTGTTACTGCCCATCCCCCACTCCACCGGAATCCATAAAACATGAGCCGGCTGCATAATCTCCTGCTTAACTCTATCACTTCTCTAATCACATTTCTCTTTAACACATTCATCAGGACACTGAACAGAGCTCCGGGTATTTCTTTGGCCTTTGATTTGCACATTAAACTTGCCAGCTTTTGAATTTTTGAAATAAATGATAATGGTGATGCTTGGGGAAGGATTGAGGTGGAGGAACCGGCAGGCTTCACAGGGACGCCTCTTGTTGGATTTCTGGGTCTGTTTGCTGCAGTCTGTCCCCCTTCAAACTTGCAACTGGTGGCCACAGGCACTGTTGATGAGAACCTAGTGTAGGCATGAGATGCGGTGTATTTGAGGACAGCTATTGCCTCCTGGGAGAAAGTGGGATTCATCACTCAACCACTTCCTCCCCTTACCAGTCCTGCTACCCCTAGTCTATATGACCTTCTGGTGTGGTCAAGACATGGCTTCTCAAGAAAAAATAAATGCAGGGCTCCTGGGTGGCTCAGTCAGTTAAGCCCCCGACTCTTGATTTCAGCTCAAGTCATGATCTCAGGGTCGTGAGATCAAGCCCCGTGTCAGGCTCCACGCTGGGCATGGAGCCTGCTTAAGATTCTCTTTCTCCCTCTCCCTCTGCCCACATCCCCCCCCCGCCCCCCGCACACTTGTGCTCACTCTCTCCCTCTCTAAAAAAAAAAAAAGCAACAAAGAAACTAAATGCATAATGAAAAGGAAGATGCAATTCTAATGTAGGAGAAATTTTAGAATTATAATGTTGGAAAAAAATATGCCAGTAAATTTGAAAATTAAGATGAGGTGGACAATTTCCTAAAAGGAATTAATTACCGACTAAGTAAAAAAAAAAGGGGGAATCCAAGTAGACCTATAAGTATTAATAAAATTTATATGCAGAGTGACTCCAAAGCTCATCTCCAGTATTTATATGCAGTACCTTATTCAACGAGCTTGGGCACAAAAAATTTACAGTGTGGTCTCTATTTCCTAAGAAACTAACATTCCAAGAGACAGAGTAGATGATATACACATCCCAACATGAAAGATGCAACATTACCTGGAAGAGTCTTCATGTCAACCTGGGAGTAAGTCTCCGCATCAATAGTAGCTATAGCAGTAATGAGCATTACCATCATAGTAGGCAGCAGTAATGAGCATTATGATCATAGGCGGTATCAATTATTGGGCATTTTACCGTGATTTGGGCACTTGGTATACATTATCTTATTTCATTTCACATCAAGCCCATGAAAAAGGTAATATTATTCCTATTTTGTAGATGAAGAACTGATGCTAAAGGAGATTAAGGCATTTGCTCAGTCATCTTGCTAATGATTGGAGAGTCTGGATCTGGACCCAGGCCTAAACCCAACTTGGAATTTTAGGCTGGGTGATCTGATTTTTTTTTTTTTTTAAGATTTTATTTATTTATTTGACAGAGAAAGACACAGTGAGAGAGGGAACACGAGCAGGGGGAGTGGGAGAGGGAGAAGCAGGCTTCCCGAAGAGCAGGAAGCCCGATGCGGGGCTCGATCCCAGGACCCTGGGATCATGACCTGAGCTGAAGGCAGATGCTTAACGACTGAGCTACCCAGGCGCCCCGGGTGATCTGATTTAGAGGCAATGTTCTCTTCAAGACACAAGGAAGCAGAGCAGGACACATCACACAAAAGTTTTGATTTGGGATAGCTGAGAGGAAATGCATTTAATCAGGTTTTATGACTGAGAAATTTTCTATTAATTTCACTGAGGATTGTTATATATCGTATTCCTGTTACAACTGGGATATAATTTCATTTAAATATGATTCAGTGACCTTTTGTACAGGACACTGAGTAAAATTATGCTTTCTCCCCTACCTCCAGTGTCAATTAATACAGACTTTATTGCTTTCCTCTGGGTTTTTGTCACTGGGCTCTTACAATACCTCATCACCTGGATTACACAATCCTAAAGGCTTGCCATGGCACCTATCTGATTTGACTGAATAATATATATTTCACTATTGCTGTGTGTCCCAGAAATACAGGAGCTGTAAATAATCCCATTACTGCTTCCCCAGGGCCTGCCACCAAGTCCAGCACATAGTAGGTGCACAGTAAATGTGGGATGAATGCATGCAATGTTTGGCATGATGCTGAGTTCAACAGTTATATGTCTTGTCATACCTGAAAGAGACTGAAGTCCCAAACACAAGGAAGGACATGATTTTTCCCCAAGAAGGCTGTTCATCTGTTCTGTCTCTAACATGTACTTTGACTTCTCCAAAGATAGAGCCATCTAAGAGAGTACAGAAGTCCCAGCATTGTGACTGAGGAGTGGAAAACTTGTTAGTGGAGAGGGGGGATTTCTGATAGGAAATGAGGTTCAGTGTTGCCTGCAGCATGAAGACAAAAGAGAGTAAAGAGAAAGTGTTGGCTGTTTTCAGCATTTTGCAGTATTTTTTATGGTTTTGCATCCCACTAGATTGTAGACTCCTTAATGATAGGATCATGCAGCTAGTACAAAACCTTGCCTTAAGGATGTACTAAATAAATGTTTGTTCAAGTGGCGTAAGAACATCCACCCAACATTTCCTGACCACCCACTCTGGACTGGTCTCTCTGCCATGGTCACTGCCCCTGGGGAGGTCATTGCTCAGTTAAGCAGTTAATTGGTTACTGGCTACGAGAATCAATTACAAGTATTGAAAGACAGAAGTTTTAGATTTGAACCAAATGTTTTCAAATCAAAGATGGTAAAGAAGTTTTGGCAGATAGGCCAAATAAGGACTTCAAAATTACATACTTCCTGCATTCTGAAATGAAAATCTACCACATTGAGTCTTCTGCCCTCCTCCCCTTCTCTTGCATGATTGTCTTCTTCCTTTGTCCCTCTAGGGCACTGTGGAAACTAATGGGTTCTTAAACACTTTGTGAGACTCTTAGAAAAAGAATCCTAGCATTTTTAAATGTGTTTTTTTCATTCAAAGAGCATGACAAAATTGTAAATGAGCCTTACAAACATCAAAATGAGATGCAAAAACAAAATAGGAAAAAGGGTGGAAGGCAGAGTAAACAAAGAGTTAGAAACCATGTCTCTAGTAGAACGGCCACTTCTTTTAAAACAAAACTGGATAGAAGTGGTAAGCATGGAAGACCACTGTTTGATGGTCCTGAGTTAACTACTAGACTAAGTAAGTTGTTGAACTTTTTTTTTCATTCTGTAAAATAATCTTCCTCCCCAGACTCTTCTTCTCCCTTTCTGACACACACAAGCACATGACCCTAACTCAGGTCAGATGAAGTCTCTACATACTACAAAGATGGTATGCATGGCCATGAGATAGAGAAATTAAAAACAATACTCAGTGATAAAATATGAAATGTAATTTTTCAGAATTTCACTAAATGTGTATGTAAACCAATATTAAAATACCTCTTTTCCTAGCTTTCCTTGACTTTTTCTATTTTTGGTATCCCTGTTTCCTGGTGCCCTAAGCATGTGTTCTCTTTGCCTGTCGGGTATCCTTCTACTGTTTTCTGTGTTCTCCACCATGCTTCCTTACTTTACTTATAAGGCCATCCATGTACATCACCTCCTTTCCTTTATTTACTGATCTTATCTCATCTTATCTTCCTTATCCCACATTTTATTTCCCTCTATTTCAAAAAAAACAGATGAACTTGGTGCTGTCTGAGTTGGGTTATTGCTGTATTTCAAGATTTGATTTGTACCCTTGACCTACAAGTTTTCTAAAATACAAAGATAAATCCCCCTCCTTCAGTCAGGTTTTTAATCCTTGGTGAATCCTTGGAGCCCACCTAGAATCAATTTCCATTGAGTTCATGTGCCTATTTGTGACTGAAATAGATATGGCTGTAGATAAACACCTTTTTTTTTTTAAAGATTTTATTTATTTATTTGAGAGAGAGAGAATGAGAGACAGAGAGCATGAGAGGGAGGAGAGTCAGAGGGAGAAGCAGACTTCCCGCCGAGCAGGGAGCCCGATGCGGGACTCGATCCCGGGACTCCAGGATCATGACCGGAGCCGAAGGCAGTCACCTAACCAACTGAGCCACCCAGGCGCCCTGTAGATAAACACCTTTTAATGAAGTTCATGCCGTTAGGGATAAACTGTGGGCCAAGACCGGTTTTACAATAGAAAATTTTTAAATGTCAAAAAATCCCAGTCCTGTCAGTTTCAGCTGGATAGGGGTTGACAGAAAAGTCTAATGCAACCTGAGGGAGGTTCTGGCCAGTTGGAGAAATGGTACTTCTTCTACCCCATGCCCACTGCCTACAAGAGCATTGCTTCTCAGGCTTAGGAGGCAGCTTTTCAGAAATGAACTCTTTGTCCACTTTTTCCAACCCAGTTCTGTTTTCAAAGAAGTAGCCCTTCCGCTGAAGCCATGGTTTCTAACTCTGTGTATTCTGCCTTGCATCTTGGCTCTTTGCAGAAAATCTCTGCCTCTTCTTGCTTTAGAACAAGATTCAAAAGAAATCTAAAATCATCTGATGTTTCTATCATGCTTTCCTGTTTATTAAGTTGTTTACATATAATATTTGATTCTTGTGATGATTATGAGTCACTTTGGTATAACCTGATAGCTTGATACTTTCTCATAAATCTTTAGTGTTTTGTCAGCTCCCACTTATTTCCTCCAGTTCATCAGGAACTCAAAGTTTCAAAGGGACCTTGTGAAATAGGTGTAGCACTAATGCTTTAGGGAGCCTTACTGTAGAAAGCTCTTGCTGGCAGGTTCTAGTTACCATCTAGTGTTTATTTTTTTCACTATACTTGTTATCTTGACTTTGGTTCCCTCCAAAGCATTTCATGAGACTAGGTTTCAGGTATAAGCAGTGTATTAGAGAGGTGAGCAGGCAGCATTGGAAGGGAAGGGGGAGGTGAGCTGGGGAAGAGAATAAAGCCAAGAGAAACCATGATAATGAGCAGTCACCACTGTTGGTAACGGGACTCGGTCCTGCTCCTCTGGAAGACTGTAGAAGATACTCAGGACTGACCCACTCAGGGATAAGGAGCCTGAGATATTTGTCCTCTCAGCATTCTGTCCCTTGTCAGTTATGAATGGCTCCTGAGAACTTTAACTGCCTTTCTGACCTTCTCTGGGGGGGCGGGGTGGGGGGAAGCTTTCAAGCAAAGTGACCTAATGCTTGACAAGGGAAGCCATCAGTCTGTCTGGGAACTGTCCATCCACGCTGCATTTGACATTTGGGGTGGACCAGGCACTGGGTTTTAGCATTGCCACTTAGTTTCTTGAGAATCTCTGCTAACTTCTAAGCATCTCCCTATAAAAAAGAGAAAAATTTATGATGTAGCTTCATATTGCTTGCCTTTTAAAAATATACTTGATTTTTCCAGTTGGCATTCTCTTTGTAGTCAGCTTCCAACTCATTCAAACTTCTATCTCTCTCTCTCTCTCATCAGAGCTCTAGAGTTGTATCACCATAGAATTTTAATTCTAAAAAGGACTTTGCAGTTTTATTTTTTTTTTAATTAGCAGATGCAACTAACCTAAAGTTTTACAACTTGTCCTTTGTCACAGAAATCCCCCTTACAAAGGGAAATTAGCTTAAAATTCAAAACACATATGAGTAGAGTATAGTCCATTTTTGAAACAGAACTGTAAAGTGACTGCATTGTGTGGGTTACAGATCCTATTGTCTGCCTTGCTCCGGGCATTGATGTGTGTCTTTCAACGCATTTCTCTGTCTGATCAGAAGTAAAGGGAAAGGGGAAAAGTGGGCAGGAAAATACATTCCCAGTGCCTTTAACATCAGGAGATTCCTGGGGATTTCCTCACGCTGAGACAAGGAATGAGAGGTCCAGTATTACTTGGTGATATATTGGGCATGATTGTCAGAGTTTATGATTTAGAAGAAAGGAGAGCTACAATCTATTCTTCAAGGCTACCCAATTGATTTTTTTTGCTTAGCCTGCAATCGAGCTGAGTCAGGAGGTTCAGGAAAGCATACATCCTTGCAAAGTCAGATGCCCCAATTGGCTTGCTTTATCTCTCAAAGAAGAAAAGGGGTGATTTAAACGGTGGATTTTCTTGTCTTATACATGTTCCTCTATCCTGAGAGGATTGCTACAAAATGCAGGCTTTTTAGATCTGAAGTTCAGCTTTGTCTCATTTAAGAAGCCAAGGATTCACTTAATAGGTAAAATCAGTAAAAAGAGAGGTGCTTGCAGCTCTCAGGTTTAAAGGAACTGGGGGACAAGACACCCAACACATTTTCAGGAGGGAAGGGCGAGTTCATTCTGTGTACATTGAAAAACAGAAATACTTTTGTTTCCTTGCTATAGAAATTGGATTCATGTTCCTTTAGAGAAATGACAAATTATTTTTCACGTTTTCCTTTCTGAATTACCAAGTATAGCTATGTGAGCACAGCCCCTGAATCACTCGGTGACTAGGAGTTGCCATTAGGATGAGAAGTAAAATTATTAAAGACTCACTGAATTTTCTGTTTTAAATCTAATTTGGTACTTCTTTTTGTAAATTATGTGTAGTATATTGATAGTAATAACAGGTTACACTTGTATTACCAAGTGATGATAGATAATAGATAGATAGATAGATAGATAGATAGATAGATAGATAGATAGATAG
>NC_058408.1:136051986-136112105 GCF_002201575.2 Neomonachus schauinslandi | reverse complement strand
TAGATAGATAGATAGATAGATAGATAGATAGATAGATAGATAGATAGGCAGGCAGATAGATAGGCAGACACTTAATTCCCACAAAATCCAATGGGATACTATTTTGTTCCCAAGGTATTGATAAAAAAAACACTGAGACTTGGAGGAATTCAGTATTTGAGTGAGACCACATGGGAATTTGGTGAGTAGCTGGCAGGGAAAGCAAGCATCCTCCCATCAGAATCTGTGCTCTTCCCCATCCCACCAAACTGCCCTTCGTCTGTTAGAAAACTGTAAAGGCAGCGCACAAGGCTCTGGTATGTGTCATCAATGTTTATAATCTGCCTATTATCTAGTTAGAGCAGAAATTCTCCACATTTATAAATTAGTAAAGCAAGAATCAAAATGGCCAAGGTTTGAGTATGCTTACCAATTCCAGATGAGCAGTGGTGGCTGCCTGGAGGTCTGGTGGAAAACCACCTCTGGATCTATCAAGAAGGAACACAGCAGCCAAACCTGTCAGGACCCCTCCCCACATACCCCTAGCCCTGAGTGGCTCAGTGCTCATAGACTGCCAACTGCAAACTCCTTGCTTAGGGACTTTCTATGGCCTCTAAAGCTTGGCAGGTAGTGTGGGCCAGGCAGGCAGGTCAGGCAGAAAGTGTCTGGTCCCTAATACCCCTGGAAACAGGGGTGCCTGGGTGGCTCAGTTGGCTAAGGGTTTGACTTCGGCTCAGGTCATGATCTCAGGGTCCTGGGATGGCTTCCCTGCTCAGTGGGGAATCTGCTTGTCCTTCTTCCTCTGCCCCTCTCCCCTGCTCATGCTTGCTCTCTCTCTCTCTCTCAAACAAATAAAATCTTTAAAAAAAAAAAATACCCCTGGAAACAGTCAAGGACTGGCTAGAGTTGATGGAAAATATCCTTGTGGAGTTTCAACACCAAGGGCATGCTCTGCATGCTCTCCTAGGGGTCCTGAGTGGGCCTGAGCCCCACCTGCCCACAGAGCTAACCTGCTTATTAATGTTCTAGGCACTGGCTTACTTCAGTTCCCTGTCTTGATTCCCCATTCCCTTACCATGCAATCAACTCCCAAATACATTTTCTTGTATTCAAATCTTTATCTCAGGGTCTGCTTCTGGGGGAACCAAACCTAAGACAAATGCCATGAGTGATGTTTGCCGTGAGCACAAACCAGGGAAGTGACTACTTGCTTATCAGGTATTTTGCAGCCACTCATTAAGTGTTGAGAATGGAAGACTTAGGTGCATGGAAATGCAACATTATGTTGTTATCTGTAAAAGCAGCTTTTACAGCTACCTCACAGGTTCAGGGAAAAGATATATATGATTCTCTTACATGTGTTTTTCTTTCAACCACATCAGATTGTGTTTATAAGTGAAATTGATAAGAAGTGAGATTGGTGCATCTGTCCAAGCGTTGGCCTGCAGAAAATCATTCTTCCTCAAAAAATAATAAAAGAAGGGCCTTGCCAGTCCTGGCAGCTCTCAGTCCTCAGGCCTCCAGGGACAATTATTACCATCATGAGATGGTTAGAACAAATGAGGGTGGATTAAGTCATAACATACATTCTAGGTCATTCTAAATGTAAGAGTATTTTTCAAAACTTGAAGGGTGTAGATAGCATATTATTGGCTGAGTACTAAGGTTTCCTGAGTCAGTCCAATGACAGAGGAGAAGCAACATACAAAAGGTGTTGGGGTGTAAGAGCTTTTTATCTTGATGAAGTCCCAAAAGTTCATTTTTGCCTTTGTCTCCCTTGCCTTTGAAGACTTGTCTAGCAAGAAGTTGCTGCGGCCAAGGTCAAAGAGGTTGCTGCCTATGTTTTCTTCTAGGATTTTGATGGACTCCTATCCCCCGTTTAGGTCTTTCATCCATTTTGAGTTTATTTCTGTGTGTGGTGTAAGAAAGTGGTCCAGTTTCATTCTTCTGAACGTGTATTGGGTGTTATATGCAACTGATGAATCATTAAACTCTACCTCTGAAACTAATAATACACTATATGTTAATTAATTGGTTTTAAATAAATTTTTTATAAAAGGTGTTGGGGGCTGGTGAGGGTAGGCAGAGAGCTCTGGAAACAAACAACAACAAAATGAGAAAGAGAAAGATCTAGTTATTTAGCTTCATTAAGCCTCAGTTTGTCCATTTGTACAACAGAGATAACAGAACTCCCAAGGTTGTAGCAAAGAATAAATGTTAATGCAGAACCAGATATGTCGTGTCCACTCAATGCATGCAAGCTCTATTGCTAATATTATTACTCTTTGCCTGAAACTGTAAAATGGCCTCACATCATCCACCAGATTACAATGTAGTTTACATAATTATATCCGTTTATTTGCATGGACTGCTGTAGTCTTTTAATTATGCTCGGGCATGCCGGAGCTCAACAGTTCGGTCTCATTGCTCTGAAGTTCCCTCAGCTGTGACTGCAGGCTTTACTGTGGAGGAGTCCGGTGTTTTCTCCCATTGAGGACTGTCGTGAAAAGTATTCATTTCGCACTGCTGTTGCGAGACATCTTTGGAGAGGAAGATACGGGGTTCTGTTTTAAAAGAAGTTGGCTTTGCAAATTCACCCTCAAGAGCTACTGGAAATCAATTAAATTGGGTCCTCACTGTGGAATCTGAGGGTGCCTGTGGCTGAAGCGGCTGCTTTGGGCAGAGTACAGAGGTTAATATTTGTCCCACTGCTTCCTGGAACTCACTGGCTTGAAATAGTTTTCTTGAAACAAATAAGAAGAAAGCACCTGAGGAGGAGGCTGGAGTTTCAGATGGTCTACCAACATGGCCCCCTGCTTTCCAGGATGAGGACACACAACTCATGAGATCACCAAGGGAAAAAGCTTTGCTGCAAGACCACCTGTCACTGAGGATCCACTGCCTTATGGGAGCTCCGCGTGTGTATCACAGAGCTGGGCTATCTCTCAGTGCTGTGATTCATGGGAATGTCTTGCAGCAAACATTTTAGGATGGTTCTCAGGGGTTTCATTTTTTTAATAACATTCTATAAATATATTCATTTTTGTTATATTTTTAAAATTATAGTATAAATTATTTTTGCTGTTTCTTTCTCCCTATCTCCCTCTCTTTCTATACAAACACACACACACACACAGCTTTTTATAAAATATAAACATTTGGAAAATAGGAAGAAAAAATGCCAGTAATCCCATCATTCGGTAAGAGTACTTTTCAATGTTCACCAGATCTTTTTTATGTGAATTTTTGCAGTTATAATTGTAATATACGCATGATCTTTGTGTACCCTGATGTTCATAGGACATTACCTCATAGAAGCTTGTCGTGTCTCCAGGCAGATTGCATAGTTCTCAGTTTTGTTAGCAGCATAATATTCCACAAGGTGGAGGTCACCACAAATTTCTGCACCATTCCACCAGTGTTGGACATTTAAGTTCCTTCCAAATTGCTTGTTATTATAACTATGGCAAGGGGCATGTTTCCCAATGTGATTTTTTTTCTACTCTGTGGGCTCTCTCCTTAGGTGAGATCCTATCAGTTGGATGGTTAGACTGAATGTACCACTGTCTAGAAAATGGGAATGAAGATGGATCCAATGAAGGAGACTGAGAAGCAATAGCCATGGGTGGGGGCTGAGAGTATGGGACCCCAGAAGTTGAGCTATGGCATGTCCCATGGGTGGAGTGCTTATTTGTGTCAAACACTGCTGAGAGGAGAACAGAACGAAGACAGAGAATTGGCAGTTGGCAATTTCAGGCCCTGCAGCAAGCACCAGAGTAAACAACCATGAGCTTGGACAGCCACAGGTCCTACTGTCCTGGAACAGCCTGTCTGCTAGGAGACACATGATCCATAATCATGAAGTGAGTGTTTAATTACAATATGAGACAATCGTGCTGATGGAAAGGAATATTTAAAAAAAAAAAAAAGAATCTGGCTTTCACTTGTAAGGCAAAGAATATGCTAGATAAAGGAGACAGTATATATAAAGGCCCTGAAGAAGCAGACAGTGTGACACAGAGGAGAACTGAAGATCGAGGAGCCTGGAGCTAGACAGAGGGGAGAGACATACTAGGTGAGACTGGAGAGGTAGGTGGGAGCCAGACTGCATATAGCTGCATCTACCATATTGAGAAATTTGACCTTTACCCTAGGACATGAACAGATGTATATTTTGAAAAGCTGACTCTGGTTACAGCACAGAAAGTGAATGGAAGGTGGACTCAGGACACGATGGTATTTTACTAGCAATCATGGAAGACCGTGCATAAAGTCAGTGGGCACAGAAATTGCCATATGTATCTCTCAGAATATCTTCTACGAGGCCTAATCTGAGGCTACCAGTCACTTAACAATACCGTAATGATCATGCAATTGGTGTTACTGGGAAGCATGTAAGGACTGTGTGTATAGTGATTTCTTTGTGGAAACCATGTTGCATACACTCAAAAGATTCTTCCTTTCATCTCAAACTCTGAAGCAACCACCATAGTTACTAGCTGTTTGCAGCATATTGACTTGAAGACAGTAATTTTTCTGTCTTTAAGTTTCCATTTAAGTTCCAGAATTTGGAAACACAAATCTTAGGTAAACTTTCTCCATTATGGTTCACTAACTGCAAGGAAATGGTCAGGCTGAAACAATGATGAGGAATATTGAGGGCGTTCTGAAGGAGATGGATAGGGACTCTTAACAACTTTGACTACTCAGATTTCCTTTAACTTAATATTTCACTTTATATTCGGCAAGAGAAAAATCAATGGAAACATTAGTACTTGAAGTGGGATGATAGTCAAAACTCTATCTGTTGCAAATAACTCAAATTGGCTTAACTGAAAAGGGGGATTTGTTGCTAGACAACAGTAAAGTCCCAAAGCAGGCAGGCTCTCCTTTCAGGTAGATTCAGGAGGATAAACACCATCATCCAAACTCAGGTGTTCTCACTCCTCTCCACCCTGTTCTCAGGTGCTCTTGCCACATGGTTTTCCCTAGATGTGCCAAGCTTGTGTCATGCCAGTTTAACAACCCTAGCAGAAAGAGGACCTCTCCCCAGTAATCATACCCAAGTCCCAGTTGAGGTTACAAACCCATTCATTAACCAATCACTGAGGCCAGGGTTGGGTGAAGGGCTCCTATGCTGGGTCAACTGCCCAGGAGCCAGGAGTGGTGTCTTTTCCACCAAAATCTCAGGGCCTGTGTTTGGAAGGGGATGTTTCCCAAATGAAAACAGATGAACCTACCCTGCAGGAAAGATAGACATTCATTGCAGGAGATGGTGAAGCTCGACTTAATAATTTCTACAGAGTCTTAGATGAAGATTTATCATCAGCAAGCATCTGCTTGGAAGATGTTCTATGTGCCCCTCCTCTTATTTTAAAGAAATTCATTTATTCATCCATTCATTCATACCCTACTTTTTCTCCAGAAAGGACTGCAAAGAGCTTGCAAGGGTACATTCCACATACAAAGTAGTATGAATTAAAGATCGGGCAAAAGAAGAAAGATAAAGAGAGAAAAGTGGCTTGATCATACATAAATGTCCTAGCAAGCTATAGATCTAGCTGGGGCTCTTTGGAAGTCTAAGAGGGAAGATTTGTCAGTTACCCTGTTCACACAGATCATGATTTTAAAGCGATCCCCATACTCTTCACCATTTCCGGAAACCAGATCTGCCAGGAATTTTTCTCGCAAGATGTAATGACCAACCTCACAAGCAAACAGCCCATTTCTCAGCACTCCTTTGCATAATAACCCCTTGTGCAATTATGCTCCTTCTCCAGCATAATTCAGTCAAAGCAATTCTGAAGGGACCTTTTTAAAAAAAATAATTAGATTTTTTTTGAATGATGGAGTTGCACTGAAGAGGAATTTGACAATTGTCCTTGAGATGATGAATACTAGTAATGATAATAATGGAAGTAGCAGTAGTAGTAGTGTTAATAACAATGTAATTATTAAGAATTGTGCCAGATGTGAAATCTTTATATGTATGGATTATCTTCCTCAGGAGAATGCCATAAATTCAGAGTACTATTATCATTACAATGAGGTTTTACTTTATGCCAATTGGAAATAGAAAGGTGTAAAGACTATATGCACAAAATTTGAAATAATGTAAATCCCACTTTACATGCCTCCCTGTGGGAAAATGAGTTCTGAATTATGCAAATTTTGAAATGTGAGCAATCTTCAGGAATTCATCGCTAGTATAAAATGCTATAGGCCTATATTCTCATATCACAGGTATGGACACTTAGGTTTAGTGAGGTCCAAAAGCTGTCCAGTTAATGAAAGGCCGAGCTGAGATTGGAATCCAGCATTCTAGAATTGCCTCCCTCAGGGTTGGTATGTCTGGGGAGACTGTTGGCCAAAATCCCTTTTATAAACCTGGAGCATCCTAACAGTCATTGCATCACAAATGATTTTTCAAACTGGACTATAGAGCCAGTTGCATTGAGCTAAATGTGTCATTTTCTCAGAAATATACATTTCATACATGGTGACAAACAGGAAGATGCAGTGACTATATTCGCATAAAAAGCTCTGTACACAATTGTGCTCCCTTGCTTTTCAAAATCACTTCCAAAGAGCAGAGAAGGCGTACCCACTGAACTCTCCTCAGATGAGAAAAAGGAGAAGGCTAGGATCTTGGCACCGCCAAGCACTTCCGCCCAATGGACGATGATGAAAAGGAGCGGGACACAACCCCAGCTCTGGAGTTACCACTGAAAGGAAAGCCAACGCTTTCGTGTCTATTCCAGAACAGGTGGAAAGTCTGTTATCTGTTGAGGCTTGAGTAAAAGAAAATAAAATCTTATAAGAGCTAAAATCAGTGAGTGCTGATGTAGGCTGCAGAGCAGACGCCATTCTTAGCCTCACAGATTAATGTTTTCCTTCATTGCTCATCTTAAAAACCAAAATTAGTCCCAAGCCAGAGAAGGGAGTGACCTCTGATTTAGGTCAGGACCTAAAGCTATATTGTTTTTACTCCGCTGATCAGTGAGTGGAGTATTCATTTGGAGTCTCCAACTCTGGGTGGTATTTTTGTTTGTTTGTTTGTTTGTTTGTTTTTGTTTTGTTTTGTTTTTAGCAACCTCTCCAGAAAAAAACACCTATATCTCAAAAAGGAAATCTCTTCTTTCACTGGCCACCACATGAGCTGAAACAGCATTTCTCTACTCACTGCTCACAGACAACCTAACAGATAGGAGACGTCAGTTAAGCGGGATGGCCATTACACTGTGGTTTGATGCTGGTGTTTTGTTCTTTTTGGCAAGCCTGTGTGACCAGCCCAGTCATTTTGAACCAATATATTTCTGCCGTCAAAGCTATTCTTATTCTGGCAAGTTTGCTGCTACCCAACAAGAGAACAAATTGAAGGTAATGGAAGAGATGAGAAATCATCATACCCTTGACATTCTAGCTTTTGTCTGACTTTTCTTGGTAATTTATTTGGCTGAGCATTTTGTAGCTGGTCAAAAGTAAAATTATGTCGCAGGTCCTTTTCATCCATCTTCAGAAACATCTGAAGGAAAGCCTTAGTTTTTACTTTGTTCAAGAAGTGATTTTGCTATCCTGATGTATCGTGGCCTTGCAAGGCAATCACTTTAGATAAAGTAAAGTCTGCTCGAAGTTTGAATAGAAAAGGATAGGGGAATTGATTAATTGTTCTAGGAGTACCTCTGCAGCCAAATAAGTGTTATGGTCATTTAAAAGCAACAGGCTTGCACCCATTTCTCATTCCTTTTGGATCTTTGCCCAGTACACTTCTTTAATTAATGACTAATCTCCACTTTCCAAATGGTATCATGTCTTTGAAATATCGTAAGTCTAACTGCTGAATTTTATGGTTCAAGATAGAGAAGGGAAACAACTCTACCCTTTAAAACCAATCTTTGCCCAGAGTCACAGGGGAACATGTATAAAGCATCACAATTTTTATGTAAACACATACCAGAGAAGAATGGTGGAACACTACATTTTGTGGAAGGTAGGGTAATATGGTTCTCAGTTCAAGGGAGTTTTGGCCAGATTGATCTGGATCCAAGTTCCTGTTCCAGACTTAATGTCTGACATTGAACAAGCTACTTTCACAGCTATCTACCAGATGTTTGTCACCATTGCCACTGTTTTTATTCTAACATCTGGCATATAAGAACTGCTCAATAAACAATAGCTGTTATCATATCTACTATCATTTTATTTATGAAGTGTGACTGACTGAAGACAGAGTGAAAAATTTCCATATGGCCTTAGGTAACATTCATTCTTTTAATGAGAAGGCATTTCTCTGATTATCCCACACACCTCCCATGTCTGGAATAGAGGATCCCTACAATGAACTGCTTGTTTCCCAACAACCCCAAAGAGCAGGCATAGAAATGGAAACCTGCTCTGCTGGTTTACCTGGTCCTGGACTTCTTTTGTGCTCTCTAGAAAATTCTTGACCAATATGAGAACTTGGCATGCAATCATACATACGAGAAAACTGTGAGTAGTCACTAGATTTCTCTGGAATTCCCTGATTGTTAAACTCAGCCGCTCTCAGGGCTATAACATTCTTCTTTCCCCCATCGTGACTCTCCCCTTGGAATTGTGGTTCAGATGCTGTCATCTGTTCATTTTGTTTAAACTGGGAGACAATGGGTTGGATCCTTAATCCCATAACCCTCAGGAGCATCCATGTTGCTGAAACATAATGATGAATATTGGCCAGCATAATAAATAATCTGTTATCTGATTATGTGTGTCTGCATTTGTGTCATTTGTATAATCTGTCCAACCAAGCTTTGGAATGGGAAGGAAGAGAAGAATAGGTAGCCCTACTTTCTGATGACCTTAGGTTGACCTTGGCTCTGGTGGAGACTTTTTATATCTCACAGGTGGAGGTGATGATGATAACTTCTGGTTCTGACCTGTCACTATGACCCTGAAATAATCGCAGATGTTTTAATCTCCTCAAAAACTGTTTGTTGTGATTCTAGCCATTAGTGTCTTTCTTGGTAGTTTTCAGATTCAAATGGACAGTCCATGGCATTTTTTGGATGAGTTTTTCAAATGTTTTCATAGTTGCCAATAAATGCATGTTCAGTTGAGTTGAAATGATATAATATGACTCATCAGGACTCAGCTTTCTTTCACACGTTGTCCTTGGTCTACTTCATTTCTTGAAAGCCATTTTTAATCCATGAGCATTTCTTCTCCTTCTGGTATCCTTTCTCTATTAAGTACTGAAAAGATGACTTTGTGCCACATAAAAGATAGTGCTGTGCCGTAGTAATTTCTGTTCATTCATTTAACTTTGCCAATTAATTGTTAGCTCCCAGAGAATATTTTATAGATAACAGTAGGTGGTCCTAGCAGGTATACTGAAGGCTAAAAACTTTCATGACCTAAAAATTTCTTTGAAGACTTATTTAATGGTGCTTTATTTCTTTTTCTTCTTCCTTTTTAAAGATTTATTTATTTATTTTAGAGAGAGAGAGAGCGAGCAAGAGTGAGAGAGAGCATGTAAGCAGGGGGAGGGGCCGAGGGAGAGGGAGAGAGAGAGATCTTAAGCAGACTCCATGCTCAGCACGGAGCCCAACCTGGGTCCCAATCTCATGACCCCAGGATCACATCCCGAGCTGAAAACAGGAGTCAGATGTTCAGCTGACTGCACCACCCAGGCGCCCCTTTTTTTCTTTTTTTCTTCTCAGCTGAAGAAAAAGTAATGAAGGTTTATATTTTCATGCTATTTATTTTGTATCTCTTACTGTAAGCTGGCTCAAAAACACTCAATGATAATTCTTTTGAAAGCTCGCAGTCTTTATAATCAAGCAGACTTGATGTGAAATCTCAGCTCTGCCATTTTCTTCCTTTGATTGACCAAGTGACTCAACCTCTCAGGAAATAATAATGCTTTCATCTCAGAGCTGTTCTCAAACATAATGCACCAGACATAAGATGCACAGCACCTTATAAGTGATCAACTAACATTAGTTTCTTGGGGAAACTTCTCTTGGGAAAAGTTGAAGGTATTTGGCTGAATTGACATCTGTAGCTTTTGAGAGGTTGTTTAGGACATGCAAATTAAATGATTGCATTTTTTAGGATCAGAATTTCTTCACTCTTGAATTTTATTTTAGGAAGAATTTGTTTTACCTTTTAGAGAAAAGGCTCTTTAGAAAGCTTTCATAGCTTTAGCAGTCATTCTGAAAACTTTGTATTGAATTTCCCTTAAAATATGCATGTGTTTAAAATTTGAAAAGAAGGGGAGAATATTTGGCAATAATATGTTTAGAGATTTGATCAAAACCCCAAATATTTTGAAACCTAGTGCAACCCATACCTAGATTATTTTTAGTTCTCCAAAGTCCAGTAATTTAATCTCTTAATCAAACCTCTTGAAGTTTCCATTTCTCAGTAAATGAAATGATAATAAATAATGAGCCAAAAAAATAAAGTGCACCCATTTAAGGAAACAGTGTAGGAAATCTGATGGGAAACGAATGTGAGTTGGAATAAAATGAAAATATCATTTGTCTCCTTTGATTTTCAGCTCTGAGTAAATGAAGGACTGAAGTAGGAGCCAGCCTAAGTGCCTTGGGTTGAGTTCATCCATGGCATTCGTTCAGGGATGAAGGAAGACTTGGGTAATTTAAGGTCTATTAACCTGACCATGACTGCTTATGCTGGCATAAACTCTCCTCTGAAGGTCTGTTCTATTTTATTTCATGCTGCCATTATTTCTGCCTTGCATGGTCTGAAAAAATGTAATCTGGAGAATGTGTGGAGTAATTGATTGTGGCTGATTGAGTCAGCTAGCAGTGAAGATGGAAAAGCATATTGTGTGTCAGGCCCTCGTCAGGTGAGACAATCTCCAGCCCAAAGAAAATTGCAGTGCTGCAGGGTGACAAGTAACATTTTAATAGGGAGTGCACAGCAAAGCACAGCAATTAAAGAATGGCTGTTACAAGATCATGGAACAGCTCACTGCAGTAGGGAGAGCCCAGACTGCAATCACAAGAATTGGGTTTTAATCTGAGCTCTATCACTAATTAGCTCAATAGATTCAGATACGTTATCTTCCTTTTTGCTCCTCTGTTACCCCATCTTGAAAAATGAATAACCAGAGGAAAGAAAGACCAGACAACCTTGAAGATTTTCCAAGTATTTTCTGTCTCTCTATTATCTATATGTATTTTTTTTTTTTTCTTGATGGAAAGAATTCTTGTAGTAGCCCAGGAGATCAGTGAAAGTGGGATTGAAACTCCTCAAAAGATGGGCTGATAAGAAGGGGAAATTGTGCAGATGTATCTTGCTAAGATAGAGAACCAGTCTTCTCGAGTTGTCAGGTTTGATCCCAGCCATGGCAAACAATCACTGCCCTCCTAGACATGGCACAAATGAGTTGGAACTATTGAAGTCATGCTCCACTGAAAGGAAACATAGTACACTACCTTCCATATCATTCCAAGTAATGGTTTTCACTGAACTCACTCCCTATTCTATGTACTTAGCACAGACAAGACCCTAGATGAAGACACAATGTTGTATGCAGTATCTGCCCTTGAGGCAAACAGAAATTTATCCATAGGGTCCTATATCACTTTTTTATTACCCCTTTATTGGAGCATAACAGACATACTGAAAAGAGCACAAATCGTAAGTGTATACTTCATTGAATTTTCATGAAGTGTCAACATCTATGCAACCAGCACGTAGATAAAGCATAGGATACTATCAATACCCCAAATTACCCCTTAGGTCCCTCCTGGTCACTGAACTCCACCCATTATCCAGACTTCTAACATCAGAGATTTGTTTTATCAGTTTGTGAAGTTTATGTAAACAGAATCTTACAGTATGCACTCTTTTGTGTCTGCAATCTTTCATTATTATGTTTGTGAATTTCATTCGGGCTGTTGCATATTGCAGTAGTTTGTTGTGGGCAAATGTACAAGTTTCAGGTAGCTGTATACCTTGAAATGGAATTAATTGGTCCTAGGGTTCAGCTTTAGTGACTACTGACCACAACCAGTCTTCCAAAGACAAATGTTAGCATGGATATGGAACGTGCTGCTGATGGGAGGTAAACTGCTGCTCCATGTATGTATTATTCAAGTGCGTATGCAGTGGTTTTGCACAGTGATATTAATTTGCATTTCTCTGATGACTAAAAAAGTGGAACACCTTTTCATATGTGCATTTGTCCTTTCTTAAATGTCTTTGACCCATTCCCCCCACCACGACTGGGTTAGCTATATTTTCCCAACTGACTTGTGGGAGTTCTTGATAAAGTCTCCTTTGTCCCCCCCCCCAAAAATGCATTGTAAATATCTTCTTTCACTCTCCCATTTGCCTTTTTATATTTTCATTGGTGTCTTTTGATCAACAGAAGTTCTTAATTTTAATGTAATCTGATTAATATTTTTTCTTTGATGGTTAATGCTCTTATGTCCAAATGAAAAATTCTTTAACTAGCACAAAATCACATTATATTCTCTCATGTTCAGATTTTCAATCTATCTGGGATTGATTTTGTGTATTGTGTGAGATGAAGGTCAGGTTTTTTTTTTTTTCCACATATATGTCCAATTGATCTGTTAATTGAAAAGACCATTCTTTCCCCATTATACTGAAGTTTCACCTTTGTCACAAATCTGTCTGTTCCTAGATTCTTATTCCTGTCCATTGGTCTATTTGCCTATGTCCATGCCAGCGGTATTATGCATTAATTGCTGTAGCTTTGTAATAAATGTGATTTATGATAACAGAAGTCTTACAGCTTTGTTGTTCTTTATGAGCAACAAAATATTTTTTAACCCTGTCATTTCCTTATAAATTCTAGAATCCGCTTGTCAATTTCCATTTAAAAAAAAACAATCTGGGGTTTGATTAAGATTGTATTGAATATATAGATAAGTTTGAGGAAACTGATATCTAAATAGCAAATCTTCTAATTTATGAACATTGTAAATCTCTTCATTTGGTTCAATTTTCTTTTATTCTCTCAATATTAAAAAAAATTAATATAGGAATCTTTCGCATCTTCCATTAAATTTATTCCTATTTATTTCTGATGATGTAAATATTTAATTTTATATTTTGTTTGTTGTTAGTACATAGAAGTTATAAGTATCTTTATATCTAGGATCTTGCTTAATTTATTAATTCCAACATTTAATATAGATTTAATAGATAGTTTAACAGGGAGTGATTTACATTATTCAAGGATTTTAGAGAAACAGCATAAAGTGGTATCTTTTAAGACAATGCAATTTGGGACACCTGGGTAGCTCAGTCAGTGAAGCATCTGCCTTTGGCTCGGGTTATGATCCCAGGGTCCTGGAATCAGTAGGGCTTCCCACTCAGCGGGTAGCCTGCTTCTCCCTCTGCCTGCCGCTCCCCCTGCTTGTGCTCTCTCCTCTCTCTCTCTCTCTCTCCCTCTCTCTGACAAATAAATAAATAAAACCTTACAAAAAAAAAAAAGACAATGCAATTTAAAGGCAGATCTGGGTTTAAGCTCTGGCTTCTACCACTTATAAGCTTGGGTAAGTCACTTAATTTTCTCATCTGAAAAGCAGAGGTAACAGTGGTGCCTACCATATAGTTTGCTGTTGGAATATAGTGAAATAATTTATATTAAGTGTTTAGCACAAGGCCTGGCAGTTTGGGCTTTTGACTCAAGTAATGTGAGCTCTTAGATATAAGTATTAAAGATCATTTGACATCTAATGGTTGTAGGCTCCCTTTTCCCCCTGTTGCCTATATTGCTTTCTTTAAAGCATTTCTGATATTATAGAGTCAGTCAAGAAACACAATGTTCTTTTTTTTTTAATTTTATTATATTATATTAGTCACCATACAATACATCATTAGTTTTTGATGTGGTGATCCACGATCCATTGTTTTCGTGTAACACCCAGTGCTCCATGCAGTACGTGCCCTCCTTAATACCCATCACCGGGCTAACCAATCCCCCCTCTCCCCTCCCCTCTAAAATCCTGTTTGTTTCTCAGAGTCCATAGTCTCTCATGGTTCATCTCTCCCTCCAGTTCCCCCCCCCCTCATTTTTCCCTTCCTTCTCCTAATGTCCTCCATGCTATTCCTTATGTTCCACAAAGAGGTGAAACCATATGATAATTGACTTTCTCTGCTTGACTTTTTTCACTTAGCATAATCTCCTCCAGTCCCATCCATGTTGATGTAAAAGTTGGGTATTCATCCTTTCTGATGGCTGAGTAATATTTCATTGTGTATATGGACCACATCTTCTTTATCCATTCATCTGTTGAAGGGCATCTTGGCTCTTTCCACAGTTTGGCTATTGTGGACATTGTTGCTATGAACATTGGGGTGCATATGGCCCTTCTTTTCACTACATCTGTGTCTTTGGGGTAAATACCCAGGAGTGCAATTGCTGGGTCATAGGGTAGCTCTATTTTTAAATTTTTGAGGAACCTCCACACTGTTTTCCAAAGTGGCTGTACCAACTTGCATTCCCACCAACAGTGTAAGAGGGTTCCCCTTTCTCCACAACCTCTCCAACATTTGTTGTTTCTTTCCCGGTCCATTTTGGCCATTCTAACTGGTGTAAGGTGGTATCTCAATGTGGTTTTAATTTGAATTTCCCTGATGGCTAATGATGATGAACATTTTTTCATGTGTCTGTTGGCCATTTGTATGTCTTCTTCAAAGAAGTGTCTTTTCATATCTTCTGCGCACTTTTTGACTTGATTATTTGTTTTTTGGGTGTTGAGTTTGAGAAGTTCTTTATAGATCTTGGATACCAGCCCTTTATCTGTAGTGTCATTTGCAAATATCTTCTCCCATTCTGCGGGTTGCCTCTTTGTTTTGTTGACTGAAGAAACACAATGTTCTTAGGCTATGACAATTTTGCAAGCACATACCCATTCTAAAACTACACCGGTTACGTGAAAATAAAAAGCTACCTACAGAGCATTACAACCTTCCTCTCTTTGCTTCTTGCCCTTCAAGTCTATGAAGGAGAGAACAATGTGTTTCTTCATTTGACTTCTCCTAGCTCCTTAGGTATCAGTGAATCCTTATCTCAATCTGGTCCTATTTCCTTCAGCACAGGACTAAGATTTCTTGGCTTTAAATTTCCTCCCTATTTACATGGCAGATCAGAGAATTCCAATCAAGAGAGGAGCCTGAAGGTTCCCTAGGGCTCACTTCTCTAGTTACCTAACTATTCTTATCATGAGATGACTCTATCCTTCAATCTTTACTCAACTGGACAGTATAAATGCATAAGATTAGTAAGTAAAGCTGGTCTGGAGTTTCACACATCAGAGTTAAAGTGTTTTTTGGGTTTTTAAAAAGATTTTATTTATTTATTTGACAGAGAGAGACACAGCGAGAGAGGGAACACAAGCAGGGGGAGTGGGAGAGGGAGAAGCAGGCCTCCCGCCGAGCAGGGAGCCCGATGCGGGGCTCGATCCCAGGACCCTGGGATCATGACCTGAGCTGAAGGCAGATGCTTAATGACTGAGCCACCCAGGCCACCCAAGTTAAAGTGTTTCTTAACTGTTACCAGTTAACAAATTTATTATAAATAAATTTATTATAAATTCAGACCTGTAATGGGTGTGGGTTGGGATGGCACAATGTATGCAGCATGTATATGTACATACATGGACTATATATATTATATATGTATGTGTGTATATAAGGATATCTCTCCTGATAGATGGAATTTGAAAATCACCTGTGATGATATCTTGTAATCATTCTCTTTTTCAACGCCATTCAGGAGAGGCAGTCCACCCATATTTCCTGAGCATTTGCTGGATCAGTGGAGGTATCACCACCACCCTCACCCCCCGCCAAAATTAAAAAAAAAAAAAAAGCAAAAACAAAAGACCCCACATTGATTTCTTCTAACCTTTACACACACACACACACACACACACACAGGAATTATACAGACTATGTAGAGAATGTCATTAGTAGAAAGAAAAATGATAACCCAAGTTGAATTTCCTTTAAGAGAGCACTTCATTTGTATAGCAAACATAGGGCCTCTAATAACCTTAACTGATTTTTGCTTGAGTTGTGAATGAACTTGACCAAGGGCTTGAGATACAACATTAATGCAGAATAACTAAGATTTTGTCTTACAAATCTAGGTAAGATAAGAAGCTGCAAATGGACCCTCCTAATGACCAGCCTGTGCTGAGTTTGAAAGAGTAAGAAGATGAAACCTATGAAAAAAAACAGCTTTATTGAGCTATAATTTGCATACTATACAATTCACCTATTTAAAGTGTACAATGTGATGGTCTTTAGGATATTCACAGATATGTTCAACTGTCACCACAGTCGATTTTAGAACATTTTCATCACCTCAAGAGGAAACCATGTACTTTTTTTTTTATTATGTTCAGTTAGCCAACATATAGTACATCATTAGTTTTTTTTTTTAAGATTTTATTTATTTATTTGACAGAGAGAGAATAAGAGAGAAAGCACATGAGGGGGGGAGGGTCAGAGGGAGAAGCAGACTCCCGGCCAAGCAGGGAGCCCGATGTGGGACTCGATCCAGGGACTCCAGGATCATGACCTGAGCCAAAGGCAGTTGCTTAACCAACTGAGTCACCCAGGCGCCCCATCATTAGTTTTTGATGTAGTGTTCAACAATTCATTAGTGGCGTATAACACCTAGTGCTCATCACAACATGTCCATGTACTCTTTAGATATCTCCCCCAGGCCCTGTACCCTACCCCAACTCCAGGCAACAACTAATCCTCTGACTCTATAGATCTCTCAGTTCTAGACTTCCATACAACTGGAATCATATAACATATGGATTTTTGTGACTGGCTTCTTTCACTCAGTATAATGTTTTGAAGGTTCATCCAAGTTGTAGCACGTGTGAGCATATTGTTCCTCTTTATTGCTGACTAATATCCCAGTGTCTCGATATCCCACATTTTGTTTATCCATTCATTCTTTGAAGATATTTGGATTGTTTCCATCTTTGGCTATTATGAATAATTCTTCTATAAACATTTGTGTGCAAGTGTTTGTGTGGACATAGGCTTTCATTTCTCTTGAGTGTATATCTAAGAATAAAATTGCTAGGTCATAGGGTAACTCTGTGTTTAATCATTTGAGGAATTGTCAGACTTTTTTCCAAAGTAGCTGCACTATTTTGCATTCCCAGCAGGTTTACTCTTAAAAAGATCTCAGAAAGAATTTTTCTTTCAAACCCTACAAAAAACACATAACCTATAATGTAGCTGGAATACACTCTGAACTGTAGAGTCCACCCATCACTGTTTAAGTCATGTACCAATGAGGATAGATGAACTGAGAGCCAAAGTCTTGACACATGGACTTCTGGAATGCATCCTGTTTTTAACTGGGGACTCCCTGTATGTGGTTGATGTATTTATCAAAAAACAACATCTGAGGAAAGCACTCATAGCTGCAATGAGATTAGAATATTCCAGAACTGGTGAATTTAAGGACATGAATTCCCCCATTTCATATGGGCTTTCGGTGGAGGGGGTGGATGCTAACATCTTTTTCAGAGAAAGAAACTTTCGAGATGAATGGGGAAACTTTGGGCAAAATGTTAGCCCCATGCTAAGATTCCACATAAGCTCAACATGTTTGGAACTGTGCTCTGGAAGCATTACTTCTTTTGTGTGTAAAGGAAGTAACTAAATTTAAAAAGTGTGCAGTGGAAAGAGGGTGTGATATAGAACATTTCCAGCAGGAGGGAACATTACAAGTCAAATTGAAGCTACAACCCTTTCAAGAATCTATGCTCATTATGTTTGACTGGGATGAGGGTAGTAGTGTCTTCCTTTATCATAACACAAAAAAAAGGAAGGTTTTGAGATCAAAGGTATTTGCATTGTACTTGTTTCTCTTTCTGTACTTTTTTAAAAAATTTGCAATAATTTGTTCTTGGATATTTTCATGTCCTACAAGAAGATAAATTAATTATCCTCTTTCCTCCAATAAATCACCGTCTCCTATGATAAGAAAGTTGGTTTCCCTCCTGTTTCATGTTTGGGTTAGAGATGTAAATGTAGTAAATTATTCTAGTCTTTTTTTTTTTCTTTTGTGTGAAGAGTAAATTATGCTCCCAATAAATGTATCTTCACTATTGCTTAAGACTGATTAGAACTGAAACACCACAGAAAAGAGATTTACTCTCATTGCTGTATTAAATAGAATTTCACTATTCTCCAAAGCAACTGTTTCTGTCATATTTCTTCCAGAAGCAAGTTGAGAAATGATGCTATTAAAAAGATGGAAGCCTTTTCAGATGTCAAAATTTGGATTTCTTCTACCCATCTTCTGAAAAAACAGTTTTAAAGGATATATTTTACCATTGTCTAACACGTTGAAGTCATCCAGTGCAAAAATCTGCAGTTTTAGACAATGTCATGCTAAAACTAAACATTTTTTAACTAAGATGTTCAGTTCCTGTGGTGTTATAAGCAGGCTTCTGAGGAGAGAAAGGAATTTATACTCAGTTGTCCTCACACTGCCCAGAGTCAGCAGGGAGAGTTTACTGCCTGGATATGAAAACAGGCTGGCCTCCCTGCAGACTTCCCTGGCAGTGATAAAGCATCCATGCTGGGACAAACTCAAGGACCAGAGGGCAGATTCTGGGTGGTGTGGAGAAAACGTTTTTTTCTACTAAGACATACCTTGTGAAAGGGGTTCTAATCAGGAAAGAACTCTCTCATTCTCATGCAATATTTATTTTTAAATCTTTAAAAATATATTTATGTACTCAGTATATTGAGTACAATATACTGAGTACATAAACAGAAAAGAAAAAGAATGAAAGGAAGGAAGGAAGGAAGGAAGAAAGAAGAAAAAAGAAAGAAAGAAAGAAAGAAAGAAAGAGAAAGAAAGAAAGAAAGAAAGAAAGAAAGAAAGAAAGAAAGAAACTTAAAGATGACCATCCCCTCCCCACCTCCTGTGTACACTTATCCTAGGCTCTGTATGTTTAAACAGTATCTAAGGCATAGCAAACAACAAGGCTCCTGGCTTAAAAAGACTTGGTCTTTCATTGTATGTTTGGGGATCTTTATAAAATCATGTCGGTGATAATAATTGCTACAGTTTGTTGAACTTATGATGTGAATTAAGCTGCATGTGCATAATCTTATTTAGTCCTTACAACAGCCCTAAAATATAAATACCTTTATTTCCCCCAGTTTCTAGATTATGAAACAGATGACCAGGGAGGTTGGAGTATGTGTGGAGCAATACAGCAGTGAATTGGTGTGAGGATCCTGGATTCTCTGACCCTGAAATGCATCATCTCAATGATTCTGATATGCTATTATTAGGTAAGTAGCTGCCAAAGAAACAAATGATTCAGCTTCTTTATTCTATCAATAAGTCCAGAGGTATCTATATTCAGGGATATGATCCAGAATACAATACAGAGATAGCAAGGTTACACAGCCAATGAGGGGCAGAGTTCAGACCAGAATCAGGTTTTCTAACCCCAAGACCCCAGCCCTCTTCACCCCCAAATCACTTCCTTATCTTCATCCTTCACCCTTCCTCATCTCCATCCTCCAAGGAGATACTTACTGTTGATTTTCTCAATTTAAATCTATAATTAATATGAAGAAAACATTGCCCAAACTTTCCTTGTTGAAGCAATCAACTCTTATTTTAAAAAACTCTCTTTGGGTTTAATCAGCAAGGATATGGTAAGTTGATTTCAAGGGCTCCTTGGTACAGTTTGGGGAAAGTTGAGCCAGCTCAATCCCAGCATGGGCACCAAGGTCTGATGATTACTTTCTTTAAGAATCAGAACAGCGATCTCTTCACCTTGATTTTGTAATGAAGCAAAAGAAGAGGCAGAGCCGAGTGGGTATGGTTGTTCAAGCCAGAGCTTTCTCAGGAAGTGCTGTAAGCATGGGGAATTTGATTTGAATTGGGAGACTGTGATTCTCTACAGCCTTGACTTCTTAGAACCAGTGCATTTTACCTTCAGTAGGGTCATCCTGGCTTTCACATCTAAGGGGCAGTAGAAGAGGCAATACTGTATGAATCAGGACCCTTGACTTGCAAGTGACAGAAAACACAATGTAAACTGGCTTATGCAAAAAGAGAAATTTGGAGAGCCCATTTAGGTGGCACCTCCAAGGATAGGGCTCTTTATAAGGTGTGACTTGACACATAGTTCATCATGTGACCTAAAGAGTTGACTTCTTTCTGCCTTTTGCCTTTGTTTTCTACTGTGTTAGCACCATTCTCCAATGAATTCTTCCTTTTTAAGAGTATGGTGATCATAGCAGCTCAAATTCAAATACAAGGGAAAAAAAAAAGGAGTATGCTTCCCCAGTAGCTCAAATGAAATCCTGGACGTAATTCAAACCAATCACTATGGCCAAGTTTCACCTGCTGGAAGACCAGTGGTGAAATGTAGTGAGGAAACAGAACATTTAATGAGAGGCAAATAGAATCCTAGACTGGCATTACCTGATCTACTTGTACTGTTGTGCGGTCTTGGATGGTTAATTGATCTTCTTAGGACTAAATTTTGCTCCCTGTGAAATGGGGGACAAAATCACATCTAAGGGATGTTCCAGTTTTCATATGTGACATGTGGATTTTTGACTTGTGGAATGTTCTGTCATTTGAGAGCTAAAGAGATTCAATTGCATCATCCACAAAATAATCTAAGAAGGGTTTTAGGTACAAGTTCCATATTTCACCTAGAGGAAGGAAGGCAGAGGGGGCAGCATGACTATCCCAAAAGGGATCTAAACTTAAAGTTGGGAGAACTATCTAGTCAAGTGAAATCAGAGACTGTTAACAAAAGTTTGATGAATGAATGCCGAACAGCTTAAAATAATAAATTTCACTTAAAAAATCAGAAACCAGTTTATACTAATGACCATGCTTAAAATTGATATCACACTATTATGCCTTTTCATAAAGGGATTGGGTCTCTAAAACACTGGAATATTTATTCAACATAACATTTCCTTCAGTTATCTAGACAACCATTATCCATCAAGAATTAACTCATACCCCACCTCTTCTGGGAGAAAAAAAAAGAAACAACAAAAACCTTCTTTGTGACTTTTAATTGGATTATGTTCTGCATTTGTCACTATTAATATTGCCTCTCCTATGTAATTTAGTTCCTTACAACATGAAGTCTTTCTCTCCTTCTTTGTGTGGGTGTGTTTTGTGTACCTGTAGGTATAGTCATTCTTGACTAGATCTCATAGCATCATTATCACTGTAGATGATTCCTTCCATCTAAAAGTATTCTCTTCACTACCTTGTTCTCCTTACATGTTACCTCTGGGTGTTTCCTTCAGTCCCTTTTCTATACTCCTCTTCATCTGCTTATCTTTTCATTGTTGCTATTTTTCAGGCTGCTGTCCAGACCCACTTCTCTCAGCTCCCACACTATCTCTGTATAAATACACCCAACCCTGTGGTTTTACTAGTTCATTTTCTGGGGCCTCCTGAAGCTGTGTTTCTGATCCTGGTCCAATCATTTCCCCAAATTCTAGGTGTATGTATATACCAGATTTCTCTACTTGGATCTTTTGTGGCCACTTCAAGCCTCCAAAATGAAATCAATGAGTTCTCCCCATCTCTTCTTCTTCTTCTTTTTTTAAAAACTTTATTTATTTATTTTAGAGAGAAAGAAAAAGAGAGAATGAGAGGGAGGGAGAGTGTGTGCTGAGGGGAGGGGCAGAGGGAGAGGGAGAGGGAATCTCAGGCAGACTCCACACTGACTGGGGAGCCTAACATGGGGCTCAATCTCATGACCCTGAGATCATGACCTGAGCCAAAATGGAGAGTCAGATGCTTAACCAACTGAGCCACGCAGGCACCCCTCTCCCCATCTCTTTTTTTTTTAAATTTTTTCCTTTTTTTATTCATGTGACAGAGAGAGAGAGATGAGAGAGAGAGAGGGAATATGAGCAGGGGAGAGAGGCAGAGGGAGAGGGAGAAGCAGACTCCTCACTGAGCCAGGAGCCTGATATGGAGCTCGATTCCAGGACCCTGAGATCATCCCCTGAGCTGAAGGCAGATGCTTAACCATCTGAGCCACCCAGGCGCCCCTCCCCATCTCTTCTTAACCACACAAACCTGGTTATCGTCATCCAGACTTTCCCATATAAGTAAATACCATTCCCATGGAATTGCCCAAGTCAAAAATCTGTAAGTCCTTCTTACTGCTTCTCCCTATATTACATCCAATCAGTCACCAAATTTTGTGAATTCTGCCCTCACATCTCTCTTAAAAGTTGTGTGTGTCTACATTCCTACTACCAATACACTAATCCAAGGCCACTGTCTTCTGCCGCCCCAAAGGAGCCTACCAACTGTAACTATTCCTCCGTGTCATCATTTCTTCCCATCCGCAAGTCCCTCGACTACTCTCCTTCCTCCTCCCAGAAAGTGCTTTCATGAAAGCTGGCAGGAAAGTGGACTCTTTCTTAAGAATGATCAGTGACTGCTCCTTGTTGTTAGTATGAAAAAAATATTCTTACAATAATCTTGCATGGCTTATTCCCCAGTTGTCTCTCTTGTACCACTCATACCTTCCTTCTTTCACTCCCAACTCGGGTCAACTCAGATGTGGGAACCATTTCATAAAAAGTGGAAATGCCAAGACACAATCGGCACCCAATTTAAACACGCCAAAGGGCTTGAAGAAATATTTTTCATTTTTGATTGAAGTTAATAGCACATTTTAAGATATTTTAATCAATTTTTTATTTAAACACAGCATTTTAAGGGCTATTTTCCTCCTGTCATGATTTTATGGCAAGTGACCTTTCCTAACTTGGCAAAGGTTCCCAAAATTTAAGGTGTGAAAGAATCCACCAGGAAATTCCTAAAAGTAAGAATATTAAAATAAACAATGCCTCTAATATTTAGCCTTATAGATTCATATTCAATGAACTCCTAGGTAGGGCCTAGGAGTCTGCATTCTAATGAGCTCCCAAAGTGACTCTGATGTAAGAGATGTGAAAATTACAACCTGAGATGGTTTCAAGGGTCCAGTATTGTCTTGCGGCATCCATATGGGTCCCGCTTCCTGACAGTTCAGTGCAGTCACTGAATAAAACGTGTGTTTTAAGCTTTTTATCCAACCCTTTCATGTGTGTTTTAACCAATTATCTTGGATAAGGAGTAAATTCTTACAAGCCTAGCTCTATTCTTGTCTCTTGTCCCAGGGTGGTGTTCAGTCAGTATTTGCTGCCCCTATAACCATGGCCTCTTCTGCATGGGCTCATACCCTTCATTTGTTCTCTTATCCTCAGCGTTTATAAAATGTCTCTGTTGTATATACAATATTTAGGTGTTATATATATATACAAGTTATATATATATAGGTTTCTATAGGTTTCTCTCTATATATAACTTGTATATATATTACACCTAAATATTATATATACATCATAGACATTTTATATATGTGTGTATATATATAGCTTGTATGTGTATTATATATATAGGTTGTATATATATTATACATATATATAGTTTGTATATTTATTATACATATATATAGTTTGTGTATATATTATACATAGTACATAAATATTATATATAACACAAATATTATATATACATATATAATGTACATATATCATTTATAATTAATTTTCTAATTCTGAACATTTTTAGAAATGTGCTTTCCGGGTGCCTGGGTGGCTCAGTTGGTTGAGCGACTGCCTTCGGCTCAGGTCATGATCCTGGAGTCCCTGAATCGAGTCCCGCATCGGGCTCCCTGCTCGGCGGGGAGTCTGCTTCTCCCTCTGACCCTCCCAACCCTCCCCCCTCTCATGTGCTCTCTTTCTCAGTCTCTCTCTCTCAAATAAATAAATAAAATCTTTAAAAAAGAAAAAAAAAGAAAAAAAAAAGAAATGTGCTTTCCTCTGTTCTATCTCTTCCTGTCGGTCATTCATTTAGCAACTATTTAACAAGTGCCTTCTAGGCTCCCAGTTCTGTGATGGCCACTGGTAGATCTAATAATGAGTAAGTCAAACTTGTATCATAGAACATCCCAGTTTCCACGGAGCTTCTAGTCCATTGGCAGAGGAAGCCAGGAAATAAGAGCATTGCACAACACCTTCTTTAATTACAGTTGTGGAAGTGGTGTGGAGAAGAAATACAGTACACAATAATAGCAAATACCATGGGGGTCACGCACACACAAACTCACCCACACACTGTTAGGCTTGTCTTCTTCTTTAGTTTCCACAGCACTTACAGGGAAAAAAAGAACCTCTTTGACCCGAACACTGGATGATGTTAGATCTGGCAGTTGATCAAGAATATTATTAGCTTCATGGGGTTGTCCTGGGTCCTAGAATATCATTTAATGTTTAGGGAGAAGTTTAAGATGGTGATATTTTTCTCAAATTTGATTTAAAAGAAATAATACCCAATAAAACCACTTTTCTGTTATAAGATTCTATAAGATGAAGAAAATATCTTGAACCTGTGCTAGGTGTGTGTTCTGTTGCCTCAGCCTAGAAAAAAGAACATTTGTTCTGCTGTGGAGTCTAACTGTCCACACTGTCCAGTTAAAATGATGGCTCAGAAGGGCACATGGAACACGTGCATTGCAGTTGGGGGGCACTGTGGATGGGTGTGGTGCTTTTATTCCTTTTGGGTATCTCCATTTTCAGGCTTCAAGATTCATGATGAGCTCTCCTGGAGTTGACCCTCCTCCCCCAGCCCCCAGAAGAAAAAGGGCTATTTTGGGGGTGGGTGACTTAGTAATGTTTGAACCTTTGCAATGATGGAATAATAATAATTATGGTGATGATGATAGGGAAAATGCAATCTATCATGACTGAGTACTTCTTTTCATGACCATTTTTACTTTGCTGAAGCCTCTGTGCATCCCATGTAGATGTGTTCCCTGCTGAGCAGTATGTTTCCAGCTGAGGCTGTGGAGAGAGGACACGCCGGCCACTGTGCTCATGGCCTTGTCCAGAGCGATGGCTCTTTCTTGTCAGCTGGCTGGCTGCCAGGCTCAATAAGAGGGCATGCTGATTTCCCAATATACTGCTTTGCTGGGGCTGGAATCAAAGCTGTCACGAGTAAAGAGTTCTTTCATCTTTCTTTTCTCCCTGCTTGTACATTCAGTGGGGATTCAGCAGTGAAAATGTGACCAGCAAAAGGCAGAGGACCTGTTAGTCTCTAAAACTCATAAAGATAATTTTCAGGTCTTAATTGTCTAAAGATGACATGCGTATTGATTTAAATATTGGCTTTAGGGCTGCAAATCAGTTACAATAACTTTCTCACCTGTCTGTTAAGTCTATTGTTTTCTGCCTCCATAGGATTATGAAGTTCCTATCTGAAAGACTTGTTGGAGCATGGGAGGCATCCCTGATTTTTCTAGGAAATGTGTTAGCAGTTTCTAGAAGTTATAAGTCAATTGTAACAGTGATGTAGTACCATGAGTTACAAAATACAAAAGTCTT
The DNA here is from genome assembly GCF_002201575.2 of Neomonachus schauinslandi. Taxonomy (NCBI): domain Eukaryota; kingdom Metazoa; phylum Chordata; class Mammalia; order Carnivora; family Phocidae; genus Neomonachus; species Neomonachus schauinslandi. The sequence continues at coordinate 136,086,656 of NC_058408.1, read as the reverse complement.
TGAAAAATGAGCCAGCAGTCTTGTGTTGGTCAGAGATCTGTTGTTTGAAAGTGATAGCAAGCCAACTAATGTGGCCTACCCCAAAAGATTCATTTACTGGAAAGTTCAAGTGTTGAAAACTCCATCAGGTATGGCTGGATCCAGGAGTCCAAATCACATAATCAGTGCTTTGTTCTTCTCCTTTCATAGCTTCACTTTTCTTTGTTCTCCATTGCTGGACACGTCGTGACCCCTGGAGGCTCGGGCTTGCACATCCTTACACCTATGAGGTGGCAGCTGTAGTCTTTCTGGGCCCCAGAATTCACTCTGATTGGACTAACATAGGTAGCATCACCAATCTCTGAGCCAATCACTGTGGTCAAGCAGAAGGAATATGCTCCAGGCCTAGATCCTATGACTACCCTGGAAAATGAATGTAGGTATGAGGTTAGCTGATTAATGCCACCCAAATCACATGAACAGAAAGTTCAGGAGGGATTCTTCCCCAAAGGAAAACAAAGTCATCATTTTCAAAAGATAGAAAAATGGACACTGGGCAGACAAAAAGGAGTCAATGTGCATTACTTGTATCAGAGAACATCCCAGGACCCTTCCTTACAGGGCATCCATCCCCACTCTTGCCCTTATCAACTAGGCTTGAGCCACTATGCCTTCTTTCAGGGCCTTGAATGCAGTGAGCTTCATCCCACCTAAAGTTCTCCTCACTTGCACTGCATCAAGCAACTCTAGGTTTCCTGAATAAGCCCTTCATATTTATGCCTCCAAATTCAGCTCTTCCCTCTCTCTCGTCCATCCTGCTTGTAGTTCTCTTCATCTTTCAAGGCCCAGCCCAATTATCAGCTTCACTTCTCTCTTCCCCAAATGCCCTTCATGATTCCTTTTTCTGTTTTCTCATAGGTCCATTAGAAGAGTGGTCAAGTTGTAGTCTAGTGAGGTACTGTTGCTTTGGTTTCCCCAGATAGTCTGCAAGCTCTTCGAGAATCTGAGCTATGTCTTTTGCATCTTTATATAATTTACTGGTATAGTCATATCAAAATAGCACTTTAAGAGGTTTTCTTATAAAGGTAACTATTTTTAATATTACCTTAATAAGCCCACTTGTAATGCGTAAATGAGCTAAATACTTTACATCCACTGTTTCACTAATGCCTCACAAAATCCTGTAAGATGGGGATTATTTATTATTATGCCACTCTACGGATGAGAAAACTAAAGCTCACAGAAGTTAAGAAACTTGCCCATGGTTCTGCAGCTGGTAAGTAGTAAAGCTGGAATTTGAATCCTCATCTCATTGATTCCAAACTCCGAGATGTTAACCACCGCGCAAACTGTCCCTTAGCCTGACACTGTGTTTGCAAGTGAATAACTGCTCAGATACCAATGGATGTACCAGAGAGATGCCACTTGCCCACTCTGCCCCACCCCATCCTATCCCCCCGGCAATAAACTCTGCTTTTTGCATATGGAATTCTCCACAGCAACAGATTAAGTGTTGAGATATTTGTTGTGCCCATTTTTTAAGGATCTTTATTCCCTACTTTGCAACTAATCCACCCTGAGCACCCTGTCCTAATGAATGGGATGGTTCTTTCTGTAATAAAAGTTCATAGTTGACAATATTTATTTCAAAATGTGTGCCAATAATGGAGACCACAGTTGCTCCTTCTTATGTAAACAGGGCAGTCTGACTTGCATCCAGTAGATGTCACTAGACTTTCCTCTCCTGGCTACAGCCATAACTGAATATGGAGTTGTTCTATCACTTAGTGGGGGCTGCAAGGGACACGTGGAATGTTACAACATTCCATTGCTTCCTAAAAGCTAAGTCATCCTAGTTGGAGCAGGGTTCTTCCCCAGCTTGCACTCACCTTCCTCTCTGCCCTACAGCATGGCCGTATGGATCAAATAGCAGTACTTAATACACAGGAGGGATGTGTACCCAGCTCCAAGTATGGCACCACAGACTATCCTTGCAGGTGCTGGCTCCTTGCACAGCTTAGAGCTGATGATGCGGAGGAGAAGATACAGATGCATTTCAAAGCCTTAAGAGGAAAAATACCTCCAGAATGTCTGGATTGGAGTGATAGGTTGTGCCAGGAAATGTTTTTCTCTGCATGGCTAGGGCAGCTGGATGCCTTGATTAGGGGTAGTATCTAGACACTCAACCAAACATTTCTTAAATCTCTCCTAAGAATCCGAATGATTGTGGAAGCTAAAAAAGATATACAGGTGTAAATAGCATGGTTCCTATATTCCTTGCAGCCTAGGAGAGCTTGCAGAGCTTGCAGCCTAGGAGAGAATACAAACATTAAATAAGTAATGACACAGTACTAGTATGTACTGGTATGATTAGTAAGTTAACAAATACCGTGAGAACATACAGCAAGGAAGTCAGGTGAGAGTGAGTCAAAGGCCTTCTAGAAGAGATTATTTTAAGGGGAGACCCAAAGGTGAGTTGGAATTAAATGGGAGAATGGAGAGAAGGAGGGAAAAGAAGAGAATGGTGTCAGACAGAGGAAAGAGTCTATGTGAAGGTCCAAAGGCAGGATGGAATGAGGTGCCTTCAAAGCCCTGAAAGAAAGTCTGTGGGACTGGTGAGCAAGTGGCAGAGGTGGCACTGAAAAGATTAATGGATAGGGCCAAATGACACAAGGCCTTCTACCCCACTTTAAGGAACTGAGAATGTATTCAACAGCAATGAGAGTCGCTGTTGGATTTTTAAGAGTGTCATGATACAAGGTGTTCATTTGTTTAGTTATTCAACAGTATTTATTGCATGGTTATATGTGCCAGTGTGCCCAGGGCTGGAGACAAATAGAGATATAAACTGCAATGAAATATTTAAAAAGTAATTCTGATTCAGGGAGAGGGAAGCTAGGCAAGTCATCTCAGAATGAAAACACCCTACCACAAAAAAGCCATTGGGCATCCTGGCATGGCTCAGGATCTGTTCCAAACCGTGAAGATTCAATAGTGAATTAGAATTAGACTCAGTCATCATCAAGAAGAATATTTATAGTATGCATTTAAGATCAGGAAGAAGGCTATAGTAAGTCGGAGATGAGAACCAAAATTTAGAGTCAATAGAAAGACTTGCTCTTGTAGATAGACACTGAGAGTGTGGCATAGTTAAAGCAAATATCAAGGATACAGGCATTTTTTTTAAGTTTTATTTATTTATCGTAGAGAGACAGAGAGCACAGGGAGCCCATCAAGGGCTTGATCTCACAACCATGAGATCATGACCTGAGCCTAAAACCAGACGTCAGACCCTTAACTAACGGAGCCACCCAGGTGCCCCAAGGATCCAGGCATTTTAGTGTTTACATTTTTACAGTAATGATTCCATTTTGTGAAAACTGACTGTGTCATACTAAGAGGAACCAGGACTCCATGGAGAGATGGCTGGTTTCAGGTCTGAGGCAGGACATGTACAAGATCAGCCTGGGCCATCTTTTCATACGGGATGGGAAAGAAGCAATCAAAGAGGAATAGAGTCATATCAAAAGGACACAGGAGGGGCGCCTGGGTGGCTCAGTCGTTAAGCATCTTCCTTTGGCTCGGGTCATGATCCCAGAGTCCTGGGATCGAGCCCCGCATCGGGCTCCCTGCTCCGCGGGAAGCCTGCTTCTCCCTCTCCCACTCCCGCTGCTTGTGTTCCCTCTCTTGCTGTATCTCTCTCTGTCAAATAAATAAAATCTTTAAAAAAAAAAAAAAGGACACAGGAACAAGCTTGAGGGGTCTCTCACTGACCACATATGGAATAATTTGAACATCAAGCAAGTAAACCTCAATTGATAATGACCTCAGTAAAATTATAAAAATCTATAGATTTGTCATCATGGTTAAAATATATAGACCTCTCCCCAAAATAATCCAAGAAGCCTCATTGGTCAACATTCGAAGTAACTCCTCACTCTGAAAATTGGCAAGGGAGGGGAATTAATTAGATATTTATTCTGCCTTTCCTGGGTAAGCAGTATTTCAACATCATCCCAGCCCTAGTTGGAGAAGGTACTTCTTTATAGAATTCCAGTAATACATTTGGAAGGATTGAAGAAATGACAGAATTAAGAAATCAACATTTTGCAATTTGTAATGAAATGATTAATTTAGGTACAGATTATCAATAAATAAAAACATTTTTTAAATATATGAGGGACTTTGTGAAGGAGAGAGCAGTTTCTTACATCTGAACCTATGGATCTCTTTAAGCATTAAATCGATCCTAGTGGCAAAACTAGAAAATTTTGCCACCTGAGGCAAGATGAAAACCATAGCACCACCTGTGGGGTATTTGTGGAAATAAAAGGTCAAACCTGAATAGAATTGAGGGTTCACCCTTAGAGCTAAATGTTTATTTACAAGACATATGGAGTATGGGGAAATAAAAGAAATGCCACCATGAAGAAACAAGTAGAAAAACTGAGAAGGTGAAATTTTCTAAACCATTTTCTTCAGTAAGACAATAGAATAAAGTAAAGTAAAATAAAATAAAGTAAAATAGGCACTGCTCTAGGTTAAAAGATTCTAAGAGACATAACCAAATACAATATGTAGATCTCATCTGACTACTGTTATAAACAAGTCAACTGTAAAAAGACATTTTTGATATAATCAGAACATATGAATCTACTGGATCATAAAGGAATTCAGAGAATTATTGTCACTTTTGTTAGGGCTGAGAATGGCATTGCAGTTACATAATAAAATGTCTATATGACTTAGAAATGCATACTGAAGCATAGAGGGGTAAAATGGCATGTGTTCTGAAATTGGCTTTAAAATCCTTGGCCAAAAAATGACAGGGTGGCATCTGAAGCTAGTGTGGCAAAATCTAGGAAACTGTTTAATTTGGGTGTCATTTATGCATATCCGCTATACTGTTCCTGCTTCTTTTGTATATATTTTTTTATTATGTCCAGTTAGCCACTGTAGAGTACATAATTAGTCCTTGATGCAGTGTTCAATGATTCATTAGTTAAGTATAACAACGCAGTACGTTTGAAATTATTCATGAAAAATATAGTGGCTTCGTGAGGCAGGTAGGCAGAGATCCTCAACACACAGGTGAGGCACCGGAAACTCCACTGATGGCTGGTCGGTAACCCACTCTGGCTGAGGAGCTGACTAGTGCTGGGAGTAAACACCCAGCACTGTGCTCAGAAATCTTGCCCATTTGCCTAGAACTGGAAATAAAAGCTGTGGTTTAACAATGGGCTCCTGGAGGGAAATTGTTTCCAAGTGCTGAATAGATGAATCACCAAGTATTACTAAAGGGGTCGTTCACGGGCTAGGAGTATACAAGGCCCTGGTTTGGGGCCTTTCTCAAGCCACAGGCAAATCTCAGTCTTGCTAATCAGATGCAAGCATATTTCTACCTGCTCTTGGTTAAGCTTTAAACAGCTACCCTGTCTTAAGGATGAGAATACGAAACCCTTTAATGGGGTTTAAAAGAATCTTACCTCGTCAAAGAGAGAAGCAGATCTGTGGGCAAAAGTTCACACTTAGATGGTGTCTATAATTTTCTTTTCCTATATAATTCTGAGAGGTTTTTTCTGGATCAGCAAAGAGGTGGGAGTGCTACCAGAGCTGAGACATAACTAGCTCTATTTTCAGTAAAATGACACTAACTGGCATCACTGCCTACTGCATGGCAGTCACTCTGTCAGTGGCTTTCCAAAAGTTAACTCATTCAGTGCAAGGTAAATTTTCATTAAAGGCAGAACAGTCTGGAGAAACGATTCTAGAAAAGAGCAATGAATGTCTACTGTTTACTTTTCCTTCTCCAGAAACCCAGGGAGAATGGCTACAGAAACACCAGGTACTTGTGATTCTGTAACCACAGATGAAACTCCTAGCCAGGCATCCCTAGAGTTTCCACATTACGGGGGAGACATAAGTAAGAAATTACTGTTTGCATTGGTTATATTTTTTTTATGTTATGTTAGTCACCATACAATACATCACTAGTTTTTGATGTGGTGATCCATTGTTTTCATATTACACCCAGTGCTCCATGCAGTACGTGCCCTCCTTAATACCCATCACTGAGCTAACCCATTCCCCCAACCCCCTCCCCTCTAGAACCCTCAGTTTGTTTCTCAGAGTCCATAGTCTCTCATGATTCATCTCTCCCTCCGATTTCCCGCCCCCTTCATTTCTCCCTTCCTTCTCCTAATGTCCTCCATCCTATTCCTTATGTTCCACAAATAAGTGAAACCATATGATAATTGACATTGGTTAATCAGTTACAAAGGTGTCTATGCAGAGCTTGTGAGGAAATTTGTTAAGGTGGTTTTGTAGGCAGTGGATATTGCCAAGAACAAAATATGTTCATAGAATGAGTTATCTGAAGAAGTTAAAACATGATCACTATACTATAAGTTCCATGAGAAGCCACATCTATCTTGATTATCATCATATCACCAGCATCTAACACAGTTCCTGGCCCACACTGTTCTGGGCCTCAACAAGTGTTGGATGGATAGGTGGATGGATGGATGGATGGATGGATGGAAATGAATTTTCTCTGATCTGTACCTCTGAAGCAAATAATACATTATATGTTTAAAAAAAAAAAAGAAGAAGAAGAAGATAGCAGGAGGGGAAGAATGAAGGGGGGGAATCAGAAGGGGAAACGAACCATGAGAGACTATGGACTCTGAAAAACAAACTGAGGGTTCTAGAGGGGAGGGGTTGGGAGAATGGGTTAGCCTCATGGTGGGTATTAAAGAGGACACCTTCTGCATGGAGCACTGGGTGTTATATGCAAACAATGACTCATGGAACACTACATCAAAAACTAATGATGTAATGTATGGGGATTGACATAACATAATAAAAAAAAAAACAAAAAAAATTGTGGTTCAGAAATTGTTTATTCTTTGCCAAGTAGACTACAGTCAGACAAAGACTGAGGTGGAATTTTGTTGTTTGAAATCACAGAAAGACAGATTCTTACATGTGTTACAAATTCGTTGGTCTTTTCCAAATCTTGGCAAGTGTAGCTAAAACCTGTGCATTGTTCTTCTCATTCATCTTCTGAATTAAATTTGTGCTACAGGTTTGTCCTTCTCTCAAAATCATCCCATTCCTAATCCACATGTTCACCTGCTAAGCCTGGGCTTTTGATAGCTCCTCCAAACTTGACCTATTCTAGACTTCTATGTTTCTAGTGTGTCCTACACACTGATCTGCATTTATTTAATTATTTTCCACCTAACTCTAAATTTCCTCAGATTCCCCATTGTCTACAGATTACTCAGAACTGTCCGGTCTGGTAAACTCTGTCATTGGGATCCTCTCTCCTAATGAAATTAGTCTTCCCAGTCTGCCCCAACAGGAGTGTCTGCTCCAGCCAAAGTGGTGCTTCATACTTAGCTCTGGTCTTGGCAGGCCATGAAGGAATGAAGCAACTATTCTCAGTTCCTTTGGTTTCCCAAATGTTTAGGTATTCTGTTGAGCCAGAAATGCCACTTGTGATGAATCACACTTATATACACAGTATGTATACAGTCTTGACAACTCAAGCTCTTTGCTAACATTTCTATGCTAACTCCAATGATCTGAAAGGGTCTGTGCATATAAGGAGAATGTGACTGCCTTAACCTCCTCGTTTCCTGCACGTCCCTCCTACGTTAGTGAGCTCGGCCGCCATCACAAAATGCCATAGACGGGTGGCGTACACAACAGATTTTTATTTTCTTACAGTTCTGGCTGCAGGAAGTTTGAGATCAGATGCCAGCATGGTCAAGTTCTAATGAGAGCTTCCTACCTTGTAGATGGCTGCCTTGTCAGTGTCCTCACATAGCAGACAGAGTCTAGTGTCTCTCCTACTGATAAAGGCACTAGCCCTATTGGATTAAGGCACCACCTTTATGACTTCATTTAACCTTAATTATCTCCTAAAGGCCCTATCTCCAAATAGAGTCACACTAAGGGTTAGAGCATCAACATATGAACTTGGGGGGACATAATTCAGCCTTTAGCACCTCCCTCTCACTTATACCACCCATCATTCTACTTGTGTGTATGTCATTTTTGAGCCAAACTTTAAGTTAGAAAAAGCTTCATGCATTAATGGTAATTGATCTAGAACCAGAAAGCTCAATATTGAAAATTTCTGATAAGTTTAATTTTTTGGACAGCCTTTTATTTTGTTTCACAAGGACTCAGAGAGACTGACACTTCCACAATTCAGAGTAACAGTTGAGTCCAGTGATTTGGGGAACCAACTGTAGCATCAGGCTTGGGTTCAAGTCATGACACTTATGAAGGCATGACCTTGAGTAAATTACTCAATGTCTTTGAAATTTGATTTTCTTTTCTTTTTTTCTTATCTGAAAATGGGAATAATACCTAACACCATAGACTATTATAAGAATGGAAAAGGCACATGATATAAAGTGCTTGGCATAAATGCCCAGCACGTAGCATATAGTATAGATCGATGGATGTAAAACATGTCAAAATTTATTGAGAATTGACTATGAGACAGATACTATGCTAAGCCCTTACTTACATTACCTAATTTTATCCTTACAGTATATGCCTATGAGGTAAGGGCAGTTATTAATTCCATTCCGTTTATTGACATATTTAAACCCTAAAACCCAGTTTTGTTTTGTTTTTTAACCACTCCATCATGTTGCCTCTCAATTAAAAGGTTGAACTTGATGAGCTTTTGGAGCCCTTCCCCCGACCTGGAATACTCTAGGATTCAAAGACTATTTCTTCCTTGAAATATCTCCCATGGAATTGAGTTGTGGGTGGAGCATGGGCTCCAGTTGTCATGTGGCCCCATTTCCCCAGAGAGTTGTCCATATCCATCAAAATGACCAGCCTCCCAGAGTCCTCTATTCTCACTTGATTCTCTTTCTGAGGTTCTGACTAATTGCATTGACTGAACAGGCTGTCACAACTCAGTCCTTCCCTAGGATTGGATGTCCTGATGGGAGGCATCCAGGTACCTTTGTTCTAGGCTACAAGCTCCCCTTTCTCTCTTTTTACTAGTAGAAGTTTAATATAAAGTATATGTGTGTTGTTTATATTTTCATTGATGCTTTCATTTATTCCAAGATGATGTTCCCTTTGGTTAACTGTCAAAAACCATGATTATTGCAGGAGGTTATTTTTTACTGTAACTGCTTAAAGGTACAGAAAAGCAACTCTTTTTATCTTCAAATTCAGAAGAGAATTCTACCTGTATCTTTAAGAGAATCTGAAAGAAATGAGTGCCTTTATTTATCTCCACGTGGCTTTGAATGGGCTCTTTAAAAAATGTATTGGTTCGTGCTCAGAACCAGTAAAGCAATATGAAAAAAAAATGGAGCAAAATGGTTCCCCATGGGTTTCCTATTTCTCTCTCCACTGTTACATTTTTTTTTTAAGAGCATGCAATGCAGTTCTGCCTCTGGATGTACTCCCTTTGTTCAACTTTATTGCCTTTGCCACCTGCCTTGAAATGGTCCTTCAAGGGTTTTGATAAATCAGTTGCAAAGGTGTCTGGTTTCATTGTAACATCTGTAAGTGCCTTTTCTGAAAGGCTCTTTTTATGCTACCTAGAGAAATTCACCTCAGTGAGTCTTTGGAGAACCCTAAAATCAGCTCTAATATATCAGAAAGGGAAAGTGTATTATTTTTCTCTCCTATCTTTACTTTGGAAAGGCACTGAGGGCATTTCAGAGGAAGGAAAGCAAGTAATGAAAGGAAAATGATCATTTTGAGAGAGTCCTCTGCAACTGCTTTTTTTTTTTTTTTGATACTATGATGCTAAGAAGTTTAAATATGACCTTGGAGACCTATCCCAGCATTCTTCACTAGTCATTCACACCCACTGAGGTGTTTCCTTTTTTCACTCCAGCCAGGGGAATGAGGAGATGCTCCAGGGACTTACAGACACTGACCCCCCAACCCTACCAACTGAAATTGGCATTTGTTCTTTGTGAGCTCACCTCTAGGACCACAGGACAAAGCTTCAGAATGGATGGCCACTGGCAAGGTTGGAAGGAATGAGAGGCATTATCTTATTCTCCAGGGGTTCTCTGGCATAAAGCTATGTATATGCCCACCAGATCATCCAAAACAACCTACAGATCATTGGTGTACAATAGAGATCCACAGAACTTTAACCAGGTGACTAGATTATACCAAATTATCTAGATGTTCATAAATCAACCAATCCTAGGCTGGTCTGTGATTTTCCAATTGATGAGTCCATGAGGGTAAGGACTATCCAAATAGGTGGGGATGGAACTTTCCCCTGAAGGAAACAGAGATCAATTGCATAAAGATAGTAATTTGGGGCCAGGGAATTAGGCAATCCATGGGACTGGAGTTAGGAGAGACTTGCTTCTTTCTCAGTCTTGGATTCTGAGCTGAGAGGAAGCTTAGCCACACAGACACAGGCTGAGACCAAGAGGCACCATTCAACCTCCACTCTGAGGGAGCAACAGCACAGTAGGACCTCTTGTCTTCAGGCTCACTCTTGCATCTAAGCTCCAGCTCCAAGAAGCAAAGTCTGAGCCTCTGGATGGAGTAGAGAAGGGTTTCTTTCTGGGGACTTCTGGCAAGAGCCAGTTCTAGACACAGCCTGTACCTGGTGCCAGAACCTTCTCTGACTCAGCCACCAAGGCACATGAGTGGGCTTATGGTCCACGAAACCATTTCCATCTTAAGTTTGAATTGCAACAATTGACTGCTGAGAGCTACAAACTCAGATGCTTAGTAGTTCTGCCATGTCATGTGCTTAATTGCACACTGGGGTAAGCAGTGACTGGCTTTTGGGTAATCCAGAACTCAGCTAGTTTTGGTACTGGCCTTGAAGGGGACAGCTGAGTCCCATTTTTTCTAACTGGTGACTAAGACATTCTTCTCCTCCCCCTCTTCTTCTTCCATCTCATCCCTTTCCTCCTCCTGAAAATTGCTATCAATAATACAAATACTGGGGGTGCCTGGGTGGCTCAGTCGTTGAGCGTCTGCCTTCAGCTCAGGTCATGATCCCAGGGTCCTGGGATCGAGCCCTGCATCCAGCTCCCTGCTTGGTGGAGAGTCTGCTTCTCCCTCTTCCTCTGCCCCTGCTTGTGTTCCCTCTCTCTCTGTGTCTCTCTCTGTCAAATAAATAAAATAAAATCTTTAAAAATAATCATAATACAAATACTGTTTATTGGCTATAACCTATTCATTGACATACCAACAAGGCTTCAAATTCAGTACATCTAAAACTTAACCCATTATCTTTCTCCCTTGGCCAGCTTCTTGCCTGAACTATCTTTCTGTGCCACCACTCATTCTCCCATTCACCAAAACTCAAAATTTCAGCATCCCTTTGGATTTTTACCCTAGTCACAAACTTCCTATATCTCCTGCTTCTACAACATCTCACTTCCATGCCTTCTTTCTCTACTAGACCCATTAAGGACCTTCTTACCTTCCTTGCTTCCAGAAGGTCCTAGAGCACCATTATTGGTTTCCCTGCCATCCGTCTACCCCAGCTGAAATAAACCCTGCACACTTGCCACACAAGTAATCCCCTCATATTATGGTTTTGAAGGTATCAGTTCTTGTTCAAAATCATCAATAATTCACTTTTGTTTATAATGCTGAATCTAAACATAGCTGATTCTCTTTGGTCACTGTAGTTATACTCTATAAAATCACTCTGAAGCTGAGTTAGCAAATACGGAGCCATTGCTCCTAGGTTCCTGAGAGCTTCTGGTCATACACTTTTATCAACCCACCTATAAATAACCTTCTTTATGTGTTAAAAAGATCCCTTATTTAATACGTATTGTTGATTCATGAACAATTGAACTCATAACCAGCAGCACTATAATTCATGTATGCTCTCTGTAAGACACATCACAGCTTTCTTCCACTCAGGGAAACTAGACAGCAATTCAGTACTATGCTTGGGGGCCATTCAACACCAATGCAAAATATCTGGCATTAAATAGATTGTAAAAAGGACCTGTTTACTGTGTGAGAGCTAAAATAAAAAGACATGGTTTGACCTCAGTTGGGAACGGGTGTTAGGTGGCTCAAGTTTTTTGCTACTCTGCACATGTTCATGAATGACCATGAAAGAGCCATGAGTATTGACTTGGGGGTTACAAATAAATTTTAGTGAGTAGAAAAACTTCAAATATGGAATCATGAATTACGAGGATTAACTATGCCTCATCTTGGATTTCAAAGCCTCCAATAAGAAGGTCACTTCCTCTTTCTTTCTCTCCAGTATTATATCCCATTGTGTCCCCATATTCCACTCCTGCTAAGGTACTCAGTCTTTCTAAATTTACTCCTATTTTCTTGCCTTTTCTTTCTTCGTGCCACTCCCTATTAGGGGCATCAATTAATAATTCTTTGGTTGCAAGCAACAGAAATTAATGAGGACCAACTAAAGAAACACAACAGGATATTAACAGGAAGAGTGGCTCACAGACTCAAAGGAAAAATTGGGCAATCAAGAACCAGGAAGGCTATGTGCCAAGGAAGCTGAGAGATCCAAGCAAAGGGAGCACATGGACCTTCTAAGAGGCTATCTTCTGCATGACTCCACCCCAGCTAATTTCCTATTACTCTCCCCATCTTACGCCTCCAAGTTTCTAATTCTTAGGAGAGACAACCTGATTGGCCTATTTGAATAAATTGTTCCTTACCCTCAAGGTATCTTAATCCTAGTAGCTAAAGTAAGATAGAATGGTAATGGAGCTAATCTGGCTCATTTGCCCACCACTTCGGACAGTGTGGCAGAGTCCTTTACCAGTGTAAAACTGGGATTGGGGCTGCCCAGATAAACACAATAATCATTGAACTTGGTTTTTTTTTTTTTTTTCCTCTTTATAACCATAGCCTAGAATTCTATTTATCCTTCAATTTCCATCTAATTATGACCCTCTTCTGTAGAGGATCATATTCATATCCATATTCAGCCCTATTTTATAGCTATATGTAAACCTTTCTTATCATACATTCACTTATTTATTCAGCAAATACGCATTAAGTACCTACTACATACAGAGATTGTGCTAAGCCTCCCCTGCTCTGGCCTTCTAGAGGGCAGGGACTATGGCCTGTTCATCCTGAAACACTGGCAAATACTAATAATGGGCCCAATGGATTCCACATGGAAATGGCCCATATCCAAGCAGATTGAGTTTATTCAAGAATGAGTTCTTTTATGAGAGTCACGTAGCTTGGTGTAGTTGACTTTCTAGTCAACATAACCAATGCTCTGTATAATTCATTGATGTTATATAATTACCTCAGAGTGACCCAGCTAGAAGAATTAGATACCAATACATTACATAGCAGAATAAAAATTTACACACACACACACCTATTTTTAATGATTCCAAAGGAAAAATTCTCAGAGACCTTCATAAAACATAGCACCAAAAGAGATTATAGAATTCTTTTCTCCAGTTGTGTTAAGATCCATTCATTAATTCATCAAATAGCTTATCTATTTGTCAAGAATTAGCACAGTAGTAATGGGGCAAAGGTATGAAATGGTTAGACACACACACACCTTTGTATCAGATTATAATCTGAAGAATAAATTAATATTAAATGAATTTTAATTTTTAATAGTAAATAATTCCAATGAAAAGAAGAAATAGACATAACCTAGCTTTTGAGTTTATGAAGCCACAAAACAAATTAGAACACAATGGATGAGAAGGTATAAAAATGCAAAACTATAGAGGCAGTATGTAGATTTGACTTAAGTTGCTATGATAGGAGTTATAAAGTCCAGCAGACATCCCCATGATATCCCTCAATAGGATGCCATGCATCCTATACTGCCCCTACTCTGTATTTCTTTATGGGCCAAAGGATCAAAATCTGGACTCATAACAAATAATTTGTACAAGTTCTTGAGACTATTCAAAGCTCTTTTCCAAGATAAAGATACAGTCTTTGTCCATCAAGCCTGTGATGAAGTGGGATGTTCTCTGGACGAGACAGCAAGTCCACATCTTAACGTCTCACTTCAGCAGGCCAGCTTGGCCTCTTTCATGACTAGCCATTCAGAGTACATTTTGGCTGATAGTCTTGACTGTCCGCATTCCTGAAATTTGTACTTTCCCAAACTGACTGCAACTCAATACCTACCAAAGGCTTGCTTAAAGCAGCTATGATTTGCAAGAAAGGGTCTAAAGGAAATGTTAAGAAACGTCTTCTTTCTTCCAGATTCTCTAAGTGAAATCCCTGTCATAAAGCAAAGTACCTGGACCACAATACCTCAGCTTCTTACAAAAATGTCTTTGTGGATTTTTACCAATCTCAACTTTTACAGACAACTGGCCCTCAAAAAAACATTTATTTTTAATCACATTACTGCCTTCTTTCCTTCAAATTTTTTCTTGAATGTACTGTCCACTAGATACTCAGTGTCCCTTATACAAACATCTACAAAATAAATTCCTCTGTCAGTGGAACTCAAAGACAAAGTCTGTCCCTATAGAGTGAATTTGACGTTTTCTTGTTATCAGATAATAAACATCATGCAACCCATTTCCCTTCTTGTCCCTTTTTTGTTCCAGAAAATTCAAGGGCTGAATTCAGTCATTGAGTTTGTCTGTTGTAAAGTCATTCCCTTCTGAGGGGTGAAGAGATTTGTACCCCCTTTCCCCTCCCTTTATTGCTCTATATTATGCAGTGTTTAATTTTTGAAGCTGTTTCAAACACCTTTGTAATAGGTGGGAAATAAGCATTAAACCAATGCAGATCTAATTTGTGATCAAACTCCTGTCAAGATCCAAAATCAGGGGTAGTACCTCCTTGAGTCCTTGTTCAAATGCTATTCAGCACTGGCAAAAGGGGGAAAAGTAATCTGTGTTTTACTTTCTCAAAGATGCAGCCAGTAAGAACATTGGTCTGAGCATCAATAACAATTAAATCTTAATTGTAAGGATATGTTCCAAGTAACATTCTGTTCCCAAAGGAGCAGGTTTGGGTAATTTGAGCCTCGGATTAATTTTGTCCTTTGTCATGAAAGTCATGCTAAAGTGGATACTAATCAAGCTCAAAGTGATGAGGTAGAGGTATAGATCCTGAACTTGCATCAAACCTTTGGACACTCTTCTTGGCTGATTAAAACCAGACCTATGGAAGAGGAACATTATGTGTTTACTGTTATATTATATTATTATTGCATGTAGTTATTTGTGTAGTCCATAATTATACAATAATAATTTAATGAATAATTTTAGTCAGTTCTTGTAACTCTGATATGATTTCAAACCTTTGGTAGCCTCTCTCTGCACTGAGAATAAAACCTGAACTCCCTATATAGCCTATAAGCCTGGCATGACCTAGCCCTGCCTAGTTCTCCAGCCTCATTTCTTTCCAGTACCTTCTTACTCACTCTGCTCCATTTATACTCCAGTCCTTTCTGTTCCTTTAACTTCCTATCTGCCATCGCAGGCTCTTAATGTGCTTACTGTTCCCTACACCTTCCTTTCCTCCCATGTCTGGTTCTTCCAATTTCAGATAAAACAACATTACATCTCCTGAGAAGATGCCCAATCATTGTCAATCACAACACTTTCCTATTTCCTTCCCAGCACTTGTCAGATGTGCTCTTGTTTACTGTCTACTACACTAGATAGTAAGCTTCATGAAGGCAGTACCTTACACACAGGGTTATCTTTGCACGTAGCTAAGAGCTTTGTTCCTTTTCTTAGATTATTTTGTGGATTGATACAATTGGACCTCCCCAATTCTCAAATGACAGAACAATCCAAAATCAAAAAAGATAGCATATTGGAACTAGAACATCCCTTGAAAGTAATCTAGTCCTTCATTTCATTGAGCACAGAATTTAGGCATAGGGAAGTGAAGTAAATAACCCAAGGCACATTATGGTAAGACTAGAAGGGGCTCTAGTCCAGAGCTCTCATCACCTTTCAATAAATGCTCTATTTCCTCACTGCCTGTCACCATTGGTCTTCCAATGGGTAAAACTTGGCCCAGTTAGGGTGATTGATTTGTCCAGGTATACCCAGGACTTTCCTGGTTTTATCAATGAAAGTCCCATGTCCCAAGAACCCACTCAGTCCTGGAAAATTAGGTAGTTGGTCACCCTAAAAGGTCCAGTATCTATGTTGTGATGTCATTCCCAGTGCGCATGTTGATACATCTTCCCTCCTCCAGGGTGTGTGTTACAAGTAATAAAGAGCATAAGCAGTACATACTCAGATCGACTAAGACAGATATTTCCTCAGAAGCTATCACTAGCAACTGATCATCAACAGAAAATCAACAAGCCCAATGTCAGTAGATAGGCTTTGAATTCAGAAACATTCCCATTTTTTATCAAGAATCTAGGGCCCAACGGAACATTCTCTTGGAACAAACATGTCTTAGTCTGCTCAATCTGCAATAACAAAATACTATGGGCTGGGTTGGTTTAAGCAACAGAAATTTATTTTCTGACAGTTTTGGAGGCTAGAAGTCCAAGATCAGGGTGCCAGCATGGTCAGGTTCTGGTGAGGAATCTCTTCCTGGCATAACCCCCCTCATCCCCTCTCCCCCCAGTTCTCCAGGGAAGAGCATTTGTGGAGTTTACTCATGATTTACAGGGCTTGAGTAGGTCCCCGGGAGAAAGTGTGAAACAGTTAATCCAAGCAGATCCCAAATTGCTGTTCAGACACTGGAAGAACCTCAGGGCAATACCAACTGCAGAATATCAATTTACTTCTTAAGATTGTTTTGCCCAAAAGCAATAACACAGCAGTTCTCAGGATCTCCAAACTGGAATGGCCTACCTGAGAACTTCCAGCTTATTTGACTTCATTTTTAGCTTCTTCAGTAAAACAATACACTCATAATTATCCTGACAGAGAATTCTTGTATCCAGATAAGTCAAAGATTTTAAGATAAAGGAAATGCAACCAAATTAGACCATTTTAATAATTTTCTACGCAATGATCTGGAGAAAGAAACATGTCCAAAATATAGCTAGCTGACCTACTTCCAACTATGGTATTAAATCTTTTCTAAAAACCACAGCTGTAAAGAACATCAACAAAAAATCTTTAGCCATGACTTCAGCCAGCAAACATGGCTGATTTGAAATCTCATAGAATTTTATCTTTAGTGCCATCAATCTCCTCCCCCCCCCACTATACACCTCTTCAGCTCTTCAGAATCCCTTCTTTTATGAACACCTAGTATCATTGTCTTTTCCCCCACTGTTCTCAAAAAAAATTGCCTATATCTGCATATGAATTTGAATCACTGCTCTCCCCCCTCCCACCTTGGTATGTATTTAAGCTTCATCTCTGACTATGAAAATGATCTGGTTGCCTGGTAAATAATTTCGGAGACTAGGTAGTTCATAGTGGCTGAGCTGCTGGTACTATCTTTGAAAACAGCAATGAATATTGACTCTTATTGAAAATATTATACCGGTGCCTTGTAGAGGGCTTCCAGGGCCACCATAACAAAATACCACAAACCAGGTTGCTCTTTTCCAAAGCTAAGTGGAAGAGGTACAGTTTCTCCCCATCCTCTCTAGTTCTGGAAGCTCAAAGTCCAACACCAAAGTGTCAGCAGATTTGTTTCTCTGGAGGCTTTCCTCCTTGCCTTGCAAATGTCTGCCTTCTTGCTGTATTTTCACATGTTTTTTCCCCTGTATATGGGCATCCTTGGTGTCTCTTACTCTTCTTAAAGAAACACCAGTTACATTGGATTAAGGCCCCAACCTTATGACCTCATTTAACCTTAATTACCTACTTAAAGGCCCTACCTCCAAATACTATTATATGGGAGATTAGGGCTTTAATACATAAATTACTGGGGATTCACAAAAGGTAAAGAGAAGAGAATCACAGAAGATAAAGATTCATGGGGCGCCTGGGTGGCTCAGTTGGTTGAGCATCTGACTCTTGATTTCAGCTTAGATCATGATCTCAGGTTGTGAGATGGAGCCCTGTGTCCATCTGTGCTCAGTTGGGAGTCTGCTTCTCTCCCTCCCCCTGTCCCCTTGCTTGCTCTCTCTCTCTCTCTCAAATAAATAAATAATTTAAAAAAGATAAAATATAAAGAGAAGAGAATCAGAGCATACAACTATGGAAAGTCATCAGTTTACAGAGGAAGACAGCAAGAGAGAATGAAAAGAATAAGGGAACTACAAAACCAGAAAGCAGTTTATAAGATGGAATTAGTAAGTTCTTACCTAAAAATAATTAAATGTAAAGGGATTAAAATTTTCAATCAAAAGACATAAAAACATGGCCCAACTATATATTGGGCCTATACTTATATGCCTATAAGAGACTCACTTTAGCTTTAATAACAATAACACACAAGGCTCAATGTGAATTGATGAAAAAATGTATTCCATGCAAGTGAAAGCCAGAAGAGCAGTGGTAGCCATACCTATATCAGACAAAACAGACTCTAAGCCAAATATGATAACAACATATGATAATAATGATTTTCTTTTTGGGGTCAACTCATCAAGAGGATATAATAATCATAAATATATATGCACCCATTATTGGAGTATCTAAATATATTAAGCAAATCCTAACAGATCTGATGGGAGAAATATACAAAAGTAAAACAAAATAGTAGGGGACTTCAATACTCCACATTCAACAAGGGATAGATCATCCACACAGAAAATTAACAAGGAAATTGTGAGACTTGACCGATACTTTAGACCAAAAGGACACATACAGACTATTCCATCCAACAACAGCTGAATACACCTTCTTCTAGGTGCACACGGAATATTCTCCAGCATAGATCCCAAAACAAGTCTTAGCAAATTTAAGGTTCAAATACCAAGTATCTTTTTTTTAAATTTTATTTATTTATTTAATTGACAGAGAGAGAGAGAGAGAGACAGCGAGAGAGGGAACACAAGCAGGGGGAGTGGGAGAGGAAGAAGCAGGCTTCCCACCGAGCAGAGAGCCTGATGTGGGGCTCGATCCCAGGACCCTGGGATCATGACCTGAGCTGAAGGCAGTTGCTTAACCAACTGAGCCACCCAGGCACCCTTACCAAGTATCTTTTTATTTTTTTTTAAAGATTTTATTTATTTATTTGACAGAGAGAGACATAGCGAGAGAGGGAACACAAGCAGGGGGAGTAGGAGAGGGAGAAGCAGGCTTCCCCGCAGAGCAGGGAGCCCGATGTGGGGCTCGATCCCAGGGTCCTGGGATCACGACCTGAGCCGAAGGCAGACGCTTAACAACTGAGCCACCCAGGCACCCCACCAAGTATCTTTTTAAACCACAAAAATATGGAACTAGATATCAGTAATAGGAGGAAAGCTAGAAAATTCACAATTATGTGGAAATTAAACAACACACTCCTGAGCAACCAATAGGTCAAAGAAGAAACCAAAAGAGAAATCAAAAAATATCCTGAAACAAATGAAAATGGAAACACGACATACTGAATCCTATGGGATGCTCCAAAAACAGTTCTAAATGGGAAGTTTATAACAATAAATGCTTGCATTGAGAAAAAAAGATCTCAAATGAACAACCTAACTCAAGGACCTAGAAAAAGAACAAACTAACCACAACTAGCAAAAGGAAGGAAATAACAAAGATCAGAGCAGAAATAAAGAGAAATACACTAGAAAAGGTCACTAAACCAAGGGCTGATTTTTTTAAAAGATAAAAAAAATTGAGAAATATTTAGCTAGACTAATAAAAAAAAAGACTACAATAAATGAAACCAAAAATGGAGGAAGAGACATCACAACTGATACCACAGAAATAAAAAGAATCATAAGAGACTACTATGAATAATTATACACAAAAAAACCCACCTTGGATCCGCTGGAAGAAATGGATAAATTCTTAAAAATTACAATCTACCAAGACTGAATCATGAAGAAATAGAAAATCTGAACAGACCAATAATGAGTAAAAAGATTGGATTGGTAATCAGAAACCTCCCAAAAAAGAAGAGCTAAGGACCAGATGGTTTCACTGGTGAATTTTACCAAATATTTTTTTTAAAATTAATCCCAATCTTCTTAAACTCTCAGAAAATTAAAGAGGAGGGAGTACTCCTAAACTCATTTTATAAAGGCAGCATTACCCTGATACTTAAACCAGACAAGGACACCACAAGAAAAGAAAATTATAGGCCAGTATTCCTGATGAACATATATTCATGTTTCCTATGGAACTGAAAAACTGTTCTCCAAAGCTAAGTGGAAGAGGTACAGTTTCTCCCCATCCTCTCTATTACTCAATATTGTCAATCCTTCTCATTTTAACCATTCTTTGGTATGTGTAGTATGTCTCTTTGTGTTAGGAGAACAAAACCTTTTTCCAGAAGCCTTCTACCAGACTCAATGTATTGGCCATGGCTGGGTCTTGTGCCTATGGCTCAGCTGCAAGGTCTGTGTCTCATGTCCATGCCTTAGCAAGGACTTTTAGCCTCTAGAGTGGGGTGGGGGTGATTCTCTGGCAAAAAGGAAGGGAAATGGAATGACTGTTATAGACAACTGTCATTGCTTCCCTAGCATCCCATGGTTCACTGGTTTAGATCTACTGCAAGCTGCTGAATGTAGTGATAAGGACTTGATAACTGAGTTCTTTTAAAAGAGGATAAAAAGGCAAAGCAGACTCAAGTTTTGAGCTTGGGTTCTTAGAGAGAGTTGGCATTGGTGGGAAAGGTGTGGAGTCAGATTTGGTTCACACTGTATTTGCAGAATCAGACTCCTTTGACCCACAGCCCTTTCAGTGATTCCTGGGATTTTGAAGTACAGTTCAGTCTTCCTGGGTCGTTCAAGAACTTTACAAGTTGTCTGGAGGGAACAAAATCATCCCTACCCTGAGGAAATTAGAGTGAGTGGATCAGAACTGGTCGTCATCACATCATTAGTTCAAGTAAGAGATATAGCAAGAATCCATGTCCCTCCCCACTCCTTTGAGTCCTGATGAGCACCCTAGGTTTCTTTCCTATCAGGAGAGCCTCCTGAAAGCACTGGCATTTGAATGAAAACCCTAGGAAAAGCCAGGGAGATACTCTTCCAATGGTCTCCAGTTCCCCAAGTCTTAGGGCAAGTATTTGCAGAGGAAGACTACCTTGCTAGTACATTTCAAGTCAATCATCTCTCCTCTTGAGTGTTTCAAATGACAGTTACAATATAATGGTAAGAAGCCTTTGTTACAGTCCACCTCACAACATTAAAAATATGAGCATGATAGGAAATGATCTCTATTAACCAGAGTTTGATCTCCATTTTTATTTATGCAGATACAAAGGGCTATTTGGATTAGTAATTATGTTTTTGGCATTTCCTGGGGTTTCAAATTACTTACTGGAAACAGCGTGCTGAATTCAAATACTGGATTCTAAATTTCTTATTCATCTATAAGCCATTGCTCAACAAGGATAATGGAAATGCTGCACCAGTAAGTAACAACTTGGAATGGTAAGTAGATCATTGGAATTCAGAGTGGATTTTTAGGATTTTGGTAACAACTTCTTACAAAAACTTTAGTGGACTTACCATGTAACTGAGGCAGATGTGGAAGTTTTCATTTATTTTTTTCTTTTTCAGTTCTGTTATAATGGAGTTGATTGTTTCTAGGGAAAATTTAGCATTTTTTTTTTCAAGTCATGCCAAGGATATGTCTGTGTTATTTAATTTACCACCGTGTGCTTCAGTTCAGTTTTCAAATTTCGTTATGCATACCACCATGTATAGCTCTGTATGCAAGTGTGTGGGTGCATGTGTGTGTAGAGAGAGAGAGAGACTGTTTCAAAATTGCCTCAAGAAGATACTCAATATCCAGCCAGTAATAGCCTATGAGAGCCAATTTCTTAATAGGGAAAGAGATAATTATGAGCATAAACACAGCACTTTTGGGACTCCTTCTCCCAGATTCCCTGGAGAACATATGTTCTCAGAGCCCAGAGGGAGATTTCTGCCGCCCCCACTCAGGATGCCCTCTGCATAACAGGCTGACTCTGAGATAAGAGAGAGAATCATTCTTCAAACAACCCTTTCCCTACCTTCCACTTATGATAATGGCAAATTGGATGCATTGCTTTCCTACTTTAAACATTTACTCTTAGGTCTGTGTGTGTGTGTGTGTGTGTGTGAGAGAGAGAGAGAGACAGAGAGACAGAGACAGAGACAGAGACAGAGAGACAGAGACTATCTTCTACTCAAAAACAGAAAAAAGGCATAATGCTCTTTTCCTCCCATTACAACTGGCTTCATGTTCCTAGGTCAGGAGGCAGAAGCTTTTTAACCAAGGGTCAGCTCTACGCAAATATTAACCTTGTTGCATTTTCATCTTTGTCCCTTCTTCTCTTTCCCCTTTCCCAGTGTTCTGATCACACACTCCCCAGCTTCACTGCTCTCCCTCCCCTCCTCCATCACTAATGCCTGGGAGGGGAGTCTGATCAAGTACCAGTTCCCATCATAGGGCTGACTCGAAGCAATGATACTCCACACAACACACGTGTTGGATGCCACTCACATGCCAGACACAACTGCTGGGGCTGTAAAAGGTTATGTGTAATTCCCAGCTCCCAGCCAGTGATAACTCCATCCTTTTCTCTCACAAGCATAGAAGAAAATCTAAATGCAGGTGAGTAAGAGAAAGCTATTGCAGGGATAATGTTGAATCTGCTTTAATTTACAAAGCAAAATAATTTGCACGTTGCATTACTTTATTTTTTTTTTTTAAGATTTATTTATTTATTTGACAGAGAGAGACATAGCGAGAGAGGGAACACAAGCAGGGGGAGGGGGAGAGGGAGAAGCAGGCTTCCCGCCGAGCAGGGAGCCCGATGTGGGGCTCGATTCCAGGACACTGGGATCATGACTTGAGCCGAAGGCAGACGCTTAACGACTGAGCCACCCAGGCGCCCCAAGTTGCATTACTTTAAATGCAGCTAGTGACAAATTACTTCTCTCCCATCTTACCACTGTAACTCTTAATGCTGGTTTTCCTTTCCAGATCCTTTCTCCCTCCTTCCCATTCTACTTTGTGCCCTGGGAAGGTACCTTTTTGACCTGCTTCACCTCTGTTTCTTTATCCTCTAGCCGGTGGAGATAGCATCAGAAACCTGGAAGGCATGAGAAAGGGGAAGTTAGTATATTTGTTCTCATCTCTTTCTCTGCTGGCCATAGACCCTCTTCCAAAGGCCACTTGACTCCTGGCAGGCAGTCTTCTTCCATATCTGCAAACCTTGTTGTAGCTACAGCTCTCCCTAGTGTTCAGGAATGGTTCCTTCCCTCATTCCCCCAAGGGTGAGGGAAGAGGGGAGATAGAGACCTCTTTTTTATTAACCCTAGGGTACTTAACCAACCCTGTTGGTTCCTCTTAACTTTGTCCACATCTTTGTAACACAATTGAGTGTTCTACTGTGTCCTCTCTTCCCTGCCAGGACCCTAATTTTACAGTTGAGAACCAATTGCTTAGATTAACACGCCTCCCAAGAGTTCTGATGCTTAACAGGATGTTGTTCTTGTTAATAGCATGAAGACTGAAAACCGCTGATGTCTAAAAGGAATCTCTCTCAAATGGTGGATGTGGATTCCGGAAACTGAGAACTGACTTATTTGAGTACAAGCTATCAGTTACTCATTAGTACTGCCTATATGGACTTAATCTTCCTGAACTCCTAGGGCACATCTTTCTTTCCATGCTTTTTCTCTTTACCATGATATTCTCCTCCAGTCTATTATTTTAAGGATCAGATTTATGGCCAAGAATCCATAAAGCCTTTCTTGACCCATGTTTTCCCTCCTTAATCCATTATCCAAGAGTTTACAGCATTCCCCCAGGAAACACACCACACACACACACACACACACACACACACACCTTATAACAATTATAATTTTCATAGTCTAAATATTAAGTCTCACTATTTACCAGACCTCGGAAAATGATTTTGTTCATATCTGAGTTTGTCTTGTATAAACTGACATTATAGTAAAGAACTGAAAAGCATGCCATTGACTTCGGAGTCAGATGGGCTGGGTTGGAGGCTTAGATCTTCCACTAGCCCACTGTATGTGTATATGTTAAATAATTTTGCTATACGTCTGCTTCCTGAAAGGAGAATGGTATAACAATATTCTCACATGATCACTGTGAAAATCAAATGGGATATTTGTCCTGTTTTTAAGCATTGTGCCTGTTGCATAGCCAATGCTAAGTAAATATTAGCTAAAATAAACATATAAAGAACAGGTTGTATTGTTTCCATTGAGCTCCTTGAAGGTAACAGCCTGTCTTCACATCTTTGTGTTCTCCTCAATAGATTTCCAACATATAGCACGGATGGATAGATGATGGATGATGGATAGGGTCAATGAAGCCAGCCTCAAATAAAAATTTATTCAGGCTACTTAGACCTTACTTGGCAGAAACCACATTTTAAAAATTTCCAACCAGTCCTTTGGGTCCCTGGATGTGCTTTTTCTTTCTGCTTAATTCACTCAAATCATAGATGCACACTCTTGCATTTATAGGCTGTCTGTTCATTATTCTTTTAGCAAGGAATTTAAATACCCTTCTCCATGTTTTGCCATCCCCATTGCAGCTTTTTGGAAGCTTCATACAGGTATTTATCTCCCTTGAGGATTATTTTCATGTTTCTTTAAAAGCAAAGGGTGCAGTTCCTGCCAAAGCTAACAGCAGAGGATAAAGGAGATCATTAGTTGACTAAATATTTCCACAACAAAAGTTGGGAAATTTCACCCCAAGGGTATTGGTATTTCCAGCCATTCTCTATGGATCAACAGTTAGACCAAGTTCATCTATCAATTATGAAACAGCCCAGAAAGAATTTGGACTTTTATTTTTGCCAAGCAGCAAAACAAACTGAAAAGTATGGAAAATACCACACAAACGCCCAAATTAATTTATTTCTATATCTGTTACTGTTTCCCTCTTAACCAGTCAGAAGTTACTGAATCCAAGTCAATATTTCTTTTACTACCTACTATGTGATAAGCATTCTGTATATCCACTAAAAGAATTCCTTTGAAATGAAGTCTAGCTTAATTAAAACAATCCCTATGATGCATTTGTATTATTTGGCAAAAGTAGATTCTTCCCTTTTTGGCCAGAATGGTCTCACCTGTGATTGAATTCACCAGCTACAATAGCTTCAGGTTTTCCAAAGCTGGTAGAGTGGACAGTACATAGATTTTGGAGTCACTTTTAACCCTGGCTGCACAGTTATCGGCTCTGTGGCTGAGCAAGTTCTTTGGTCTGTGTGATCCTCTTTCCTCCACTGAAAAATGAGTGTAATAGGATTTACCTCACTATGCAGAGCTGAAGGATGAATGCAATAGTGCAAGCATCTAATATCAGTTTCCCTCATCACTTTATACTCATGCATTTTACACAGCATCTAGGACACACTGGAACAAATATAAGCCCTACATAACTTGGTTTTTGCTTCCTTATTTAATGACCAGAAGAGCAGAAATTTGACCTGATTTATTTTGTGAATCTTCTATTTCTATGAAAGAAATAACTTGGGCTTTGATGTGAGATTATTGAAACTTATCTTTTGATGGCAGGAGGAAAATCCTTGTCTTGACTCCTCTATGCACACCTATCTCAGATTAGTGGATTAGTAAAAATAGGGTAATAGCCAACATAACCCCTTAGTGCTAAGATTCTAAATAAATTAAGTTCTGAGGCTTTTTGTCTTTTTCTTCCACTTGAGTGGGAACTCTGACAGGCTGTCCTGGGAAAATCTCCTTTGAACTGAGTTCACAATATGTGAAGGAGCCCAGGTCTGTTGGTGGGTGTTGAGGAGTACCTCACTCAGGGTACCCTGGTGCTAGCTGTGGAAGCCAAATTAGGCTATCTTAAGTAACAAAAATCTCCTAGAGTGGATATTGGATAGCTCACAACATTGAGAGCCTGGGGAACTGAGCTCAGAAATGGGGGTGGGGGGTGGGGAACAAACAAAGAAGGGAGGTTGGGCACCATTAAGATCCTGTGGCAGAAACAGTCTTTGTGGACTGCTGCCATCAACCTTGACACTTTCGAAAAGAGTTTAAGCTCTAGCAGATCTACCATAATTAATCTCTAACTACCCCTGTTAGATGTGCTACATTCTTGAGATTCACGTCCTAGTTGTGAGCATCTGGTCATCCAGTGTCACATGACCATGCCCTACTCAACCATGGAGCTGGGGGAAACACAGAGATCTGTAATGCAAATGGACAGAAGAGGGGCCTTGATTTCAAGCTACCATGATTCTTTAAAAATAGGTAGGTAGTTAACAATACTGTGTTGTATATTTGAAAGTTGCTGAAAGAGTAGATCTTTTTTTTAAAGATTTTATTCATTTGAGAGAGAGAGAGAGCATGAGCAGGAGGGAGAGGGAGAAGCAGACTCCCTGCTGAACAGGGAGACCAACATGGGCTCGATCCCAGAACTCCAGGATCATGACCCAAGCCGAAGGCAGATGCTTAACCAACTGAGCCACCCAGGCACCCTGAATGAATAGATCTTAAAGGTTTCCATTACAACACAAAAATTTGTAACTATGTGAGATGATGGATAATAAGCAAATGCATAGTGGTAATCATTTTGCGATATAAACATATATAAAATCATTTTGTGGTACACTTTAACTAATACAATGTTGTATGTCAATTATAGTTCATACTCTCATGAGCCCACATTTGCAAGGGCTATGGCTGCATTTGACAGACATAAAGTTTCTAGGATGATCTGGCTGTGCATAACTGAGTCTGGCCTCTGAATTCTTGTCATGCTCAGAGGTGAAAGTTCTCTGGAGCCCAGTAAGATTACCAGTGAGCACATCCATGAAGTGAGACATCCATGACGGAGATACTGGCTATTGACTTGCTCAAAAATGAAAAATGGGATATGAGTTGCTGAGGTGTTTGAAGACATCATGTTAAAAACTTCTTGTTTGACTTTCGGTACTGAACAATGTTTGTTTGTTTCCTTTATTTCAGGCCACAGAGGATTAGTTTTGCCAAAAGAAGAGAGGTAGCTAAAAGGCAAAATAGCAGCCAAATGAAAAGCACTTTGATGAAAGTGTGTTGCAGTGGATAAAAGCATTTATTATATTTGGAGTCAGTTAGGCCTGGGTTGGAATCTAGCCCTCCAACTCTTTTCAGGATGCCTAGTCTTGGTACAGTGACTTAAAGTTCTGTGAGCCTGGTCTATAAAATAGGGATAACAGTGTCCCTAGAAATGGATGGTTGTGACCATTAAAGATGATCAATTGAAAGCACTCAGCCACACTACAGCCCAGCCAACACTGATCCTGTCTGCCCCCCATTCTTCCTCACTCACAGAAGAAAATAGAGAAGTCAGCTTGGTTACTCAACTATAAAGCATGAAGTTACAAGAAGCAATTGAGTAAAATTAAAAGGTTAGATGCCAACAGTGAAATAAGACATCAGTGTGGAAAAGAAAGGGCATTGAGCTCAAGCAAAGAGACAGAGTTGTGGTATCGGCGTAATTCCTGTGTCATGGTAAAGCCATTTGGCATTGGAGTCACTTGGGAAAGACAGAGAGAGGAATCTTCAAAATAAGAGAAGTAATCTTTACAGTGCACATGCTGCACCAAGCTGGGTGCTTTACACACATTATCACATTAAACTACATACCTACTGCATGGGGTACTCCAGCCCACCGTGTGGATAGTAAAATTGAGGCACAGAGAGGTAATGAGTGGATTCCTTCTGACCTCAGTTCCCCTGCTTTCTAGGTGAAATGGCAGAAAATGACTTCCTTCATCAGCCCGAGTTTATGTCTCTTCCACTAAAGAAAGCAACCAGCAAATTTGACCTATGTCAAATTTGGAAGTTGGGTCAAGCATTAACCGTGGTCTAGTCAATGATGATGAAGGCAGGCAGGGAGAGAATGGTGTCCATGTGAATAAACATAAAGTTTCCACTGTAACCACATACATGGGGGGGGTGGGGGGGGGGGCAGGAACACTGCATCAGCAAATCCAGGAGGCCCCCATTCACATTTTAGTGCTGTGAAGAAAAATGAATTTAAAAAAATAGAGACACGGCAATAATTTCATACCCCGTCAATGTCACCCTTACACATTAACTGGCTCACCCAAGTATTATTTAATTATCTAATGTAGGAATGGGCAAACTATCTCCCATAGCCCCATGTTTTTGTAAATAAAATTTTATTGGAACAACCACATCCATTTGTTTATGTATTATCTAAAGTTGTTTTTATGCTCCAATCTCAGAATTAAGTAGCTTCACCAGAAACCATATGACCTGGAAAGCCAAAAACATTTACTGTCTGACCCTTAGAAAGTTTGCTGGCTCCCTGACCTGGGGTAATGTACTTATGTTTGAATTTGCTATTTACTATTTGATTAGAGCCCAGATATTCCGAAGTTATATATCTACTGGTTGATTTCTATAAGGTAGAAAGCAGAAGCAGAAGGCTATAGCTATATTGCTCTGTAAGATATTAACCAGTTTATATATCAACAGATTCATTTCAGTATCCCCTTGACCTACTGACTATATAAATTCCCTCCCTTAAATTCTCCTTTGAACCAGATTTGCCATCCTAATGATCCCCGCATTAAGTATTAAGTTGAATAGATGTTTGATTCCTGTTCATTCTATTTTGCATGAGTCATGTTTTTAACTTTGGAAAGTTATACTTTGGCAACTCCAAGGGACACCTTTAAATACAACGTGAATGGAGAGGGGGCTAAGTCTCAAGATAGGGATGGTATTACTAGAGAGCGAACTCTATTGTTGCCGCCACGACTGTACCTCATTTAATCCACACAACAACTCTATAAGCTATGTTAACCTACAAAATGGAGAAACTAAGATGTTAGCAAGACCCATCTCAATGGGTAGTTTTGGTGGTAAAAAGATAGTGCAAGTCAAGTATTTAGCACAATACTTACTGCTTAATACTTATTCATTAAATTCTAGTAATTATTATTATTATTATTAATGGCATTATCCTGTGTATTAGCTGTTTCTTCAGTTGAAAGTAACAGATATTTGACTCCTACTAGTGTTAGCAAATAAAATGTATAAAGGAAATTATTAAAGGAAGTATCTTGTGCTCACAGAATCAAAGGAAGGGCTAAAGGGCTTCTCCATATTGGCTAAGACTCAGAGGTGAGAGAGCCAGCCATGTCTAACGATACAAGTGATTTGATTTTGCAGGACTGTGAACTCTGATCTGATACGGAGTTGGCCTCATTTCTTCTACCCTGTAAACTGAAGTAGAGATTATGACTTCCTTACCTTTGCTTCCCCATGTTGCTCAGCACAGTGCCTGCCACATAGTACCTGCTCAGTAAAAATTTACTGACCTACATTACCAGCCTGCTATTGGGGATGATAAGTAAATATGGCTGGCAAAAAAAAGTCAAGATCTATAGAGATAGTAATATATCCGATTTTGGTGGTACAGATGGAGGCCAGGTTGGGACGAGGACTTTGAGTGGTAGCCTGAGGCTACCTTTCCTCTTCACAACTACAAAACGAGATAAAGCTAACATTCCCAACACAGCCTGAGTGTTCAGACGTCACTGCTGTGTTCTCTTCTTTCTGTTGCTGGAATCTTCCTCTGCTTTGGGGGAAGTGGGGAGATAAGACCTAGTCCCCTTAGCCCCTAGGGGCACAAGATCGGCCACCCTTATGACATTACAGGAACTGTCTGCTTCAATTGCACTGACAAGACCTGCCAGGCCTGGGCACACGTCCTGATCCTTCGAATCCCTTCTGTTGC
Organism: Neomonachus schauinslandi; assembly: GCF_002201575.2. Taxonomy (NCBI): domain Eukaryota; kingdom Metazoa; phylum Chordata; class Mammalia; order Carnivora; family Phocidae; genus Neomonachus; species Neomonachus schauinslandi. The sequence goes on along the minus strand of NC_058408.1, from coordinate 136,056,909 downwards.
ATCACCTGGACATTTTATTTGAAATTGATTTTTAAATGTCTGAGTAATTGAGGTTTATGTGTAGCTGCCTCTCTGCAACAGAGGTAAGCTGAGGCTGCTTATAGCCTCATTAAATGCTGATTAAAAGTGATTACACTGGTGCCATTCCTCAGGGCGCCCATCAGAGAACAGATTCCGCATTTGGCAGATCTGAGTCTGGACAGCAGAAACTGTACCGAGCTGGGCTTTGCATTCCCTGTTCATCTTCCACAGATGACCAGCTCTCATAGGAGGGCTATTTTCCAAGCTTCCCATCTCCGGGACACATACAAGCCGTCAGGCTTTGGTGAAGGCAAAAGATCCACTTTTTTTCCCCAGAGACTTGAGACTCTCTCACTGGAGTCAATCTTATGACCCAGAGTTTTGAGGTGGGAAGTCTAATGTCTTTTGGCACAGATCTAGTGACCTGGACAAGTCCTAGAACCTCTCTTTTTCCCCAGTGTCCCACTCATACCCTGTATGTATGGCCCTGGACTTGTTCTTTACCAAATTGTCCTTCAGATTTGGCACAAAAGGAAAAAAAAGAGGGCCTTCAGGAAACAAAAGAGACCACCAGGAATGGTTGTGATCTTAAAAACATTCTCTGTCCTCCATGCTCTTGATAACAGCTTTGCCACTGCCCGTCCCCAGAGGCACACAATTTTGAAGTTGAAAGTAATTTGGGCAGACAAGTTTTGACATTGAAGTCAGGAAGTCCTGGGTTTGAATCTTGCCTCAACCCATTAAAACTTGGGTAGCCATGGGTAAAATCCTAAGTCTCTCTTTGGCTCAGTTCCTTCATCTGTGAAATGGGAATATCAGAGCCTCCTTCACAGGGTAAGTGTGTGAATACATAATGAAATAAGACATATAAAAGGCCAGGCATAAAAGAAGCGTTCAGTCAATGTGAGTTATTCTTCCCTAAAGGGATTGTAAAGTTCATCTAAAAAACAAAGAAACAAAAACAAAATAAAAAAAAAAAATTAAAAACCTGACCCTTGCAGCTTTTTTTTTTTTTTTTTTTTCTTGGACTCTCCATTATGGACCATGACCTCTGGGTTGCTTGAAAAGGCATCAGCAATGTTCTGGAGAAAAAAAAGGGAAAAAAGGCATGGTTCTGAGACCTCCAACCTCTCCTGGAACATACACTATCTGGAGCAGCTCGTTTTTTGTCTATTTTATATATCAGGGTTCTATTTAATATTTCTATTGAAAAATTAACACAACTTTAAAAAGAAAAATTGACTGCTATTACCGTATTAGAAAATTCATGGCGTTCACAAGGGGAAGTAAGAAATCCCTATTTCCCATCACACTGCAATGCCTTCTTAGCACACCAGGTGGCAGAAGCTCCTTGGCATGTATGTGAAGAAATTTCACAACCTGTCTGGACTAGTGCATCACTAAAGCTTTTGCAGCAGAGAACAGAATGCTCACAGATTCAGTTAATTAAGGGCTAAGCCTCTAGGATTTAGAGTTCTCTCTCTTTTTAAGCCAAAACCCAAAGCAACTGAACTCTGGACTTGGTCTTTCCAGAGTTGTTCCTAACACATTGTCAGTCTCTATTACAGCACCTTGCACTGCGCTGCGCATTGGGTAGGAATTCAACAAGTGTTGGTCAATAGAAGGGTCTCCAGTCCGAGTAGATCAGACCTCAGTCCTCATGGCTTGTGTTGGTTTGCCCTGAAAGGCCCCAGCAATGTATGCTTTGTGCTGAACATGTGCCAACAAAACAAACTAGCAGTCTAGAGAAGGTGCTGGAGGAGGGATATGGCAGGGAGGACCTCACAGGGGAGGCAATGATTGAGATGGGCCCTTCCAGAGTTAGGACTTGGAAGAGAAGAGAAAAGGCAAGTGATTCTTGGCAGGATCCAGAGTCAGACCCAAAGTGAAAGACAAGGCTGAGCAGAGTGTGTGGGTAAGAAAAAGATGTGAGGATTCAAAAGAAATGGGAAAATGTGTTTTCCTAGATGATGCTTAGAAAATGCTGCGTCCCTGGGGTGCCTGGGTGGCTCCATCAGTTAAGCGTCCGACTTTTGGTTTCGGCTCAGGTTGTGATCTCAGGGTGGTGAGATGGAGCCCTGTGACAGGCTCCCTTTCAGCGGGGAGTCTGCTTCTCTCTCTCTCTCCCCCCTGCCCCTTCCCCCACTCTCTCTCTAAAATAAATAATCTTTTTGAAAAAAAATTTTAAGAAAATGTTGGGTCCCTGTCCTCATTTTTGATCAAATAATTCAGCCACTGTTAAGCAGTGCATACAGAGATCTTCTCCCAAAGTATTTAGCCAGGAATATCTGTCCCTTTCCAAAAAGGAGAAGAGATACGTAGGGTAAAAGGTTAGGCCACCATTTATTGGACATTAGTATGTAGCAGGCACTTTACCAGCCACTTTAAAGCAGGCTCATTTAACACAAAGAGCAACCCTATTCATACATTCATTTATTCATTCATAGCCCAACATAAATGTATTCAGTGTTAACATGTTCTGGGCTTTGTACAGAAGCTCAGAATTTTGATATAGCAGTGTATAAAACACCACATGACCCCTCCTTGTGGAACTTATATTTGCAGGGGAGAGAAGAACAATAAAATAATAAACTAACACTTGGTAAGCGTGAAGAAATATTGGGTGGATGTGCTTATCTCTCTCCTGGAGGGAAGATACTGAGGCATGGAGCAAAATACCCACGGTCACCCACAGTCAACAGCAAACCCAGAAATAGGTATCTTTGAATGCTGTGCTTTTAACCCCACAGCCTTTCTCATGCTCTTGGCATCACTGGGAAATTTCTATTATTTTCCCTTGACATACTCTCATCTTTTGAGCCAAAGGAACTAGCCAAGTTCCACTGAATTCGTTTGAGAAACATACCAGGCCCCATGCCTGCCCATGGGATGATTTTGAGTTCTGTGGAGCCTTTTTCTTTCAGGAGCCCTAAACACTATATATTCCCTCCTCAGATGAAATCACATAACTGCTTTAACCCATCCCAACTCAGTTCCAGGTATGAATTTATAGATTGCTGCTTCCAGGCCTCTGCAGTGTCACTGTGACTTAATACCCTGATTTTATAGTTTTTCTGGTTTAGTCACTTATTGGAGCCTTTGGGTATTCTTTCCCTCCCCTACTTCTTCTTAAAGAAACATGCTCATAGCCCAAAGCAAAAGTAAACACATTAGAGTTCACATCTACACAATTAGGGACAAAGGATTCCCCTCTGCAGGCTCTGTCCTGGAAATTGGCTTTCCAGTGAAGCATCTTTAATAAAGGTTCTTTAATGAAAGTTCCATCTTTGAGACCTAGGCAGGATTTCCTGTGAAAGTGAAGAGACTCCAACTACAAAATATTACAAATGGCATATAGTGTTTCTCAAAATGATTTCAGAATATTTATGTATTATTTATGTATGCATCTCTCTTTCTCTCTCAAGATAAACAAATGTCACTAAACTAAAACAATGTGGGGGCATCCAGGTGGTAGATCCAATGTGAGTATGTGTGTGCGTGTGTGTCTTACGTGTGCTGGGGGAGTCGGAGGAGATTTGCATTCCCCTCACTTGTTATTTTTCTTTGTTCATTGAAATGGGGCATACACATTAAATACACATTTCTCTCTTCCAGCAGAAAAAGCTCTAAAATAAACAAGAGAAAATTCCCCCTTCTCCTCAGCACTCCTGTTTTAGGGAGAAAATTCAGAAAATATGTGCTAAGACACGCAATAGTTTTAGAGAAAACACATTGTGTTAGACCCAACATAGAACATTCAAAAATCATTGTCTCTGTCTTCAAAGACTGACCTATCTATAAGAAGCAGGCCCACAAATTCTGTAGAAAATATCAAGGAAAAGCCTTAGGTGAAGAAAACAAGGGCAAAAGGAATGTGAACAGGATCAGTAGTATATACACTTCTCAGTATGCCTGTAAGTGCTCCCAAAGAGGACACAAACCTATGGAAACTGTCCCCCTTAAGAACCCTCACACATACCCTTAGAGTCACCAAAGTTGCCAACATTGTCTCCTTCAGTGAATCTCAACTGCAGATGAAATAAAAGCTCAACTCCTCCTCTCAACCTTCAAAACTTCCAAGGTCCTACCTCCCTTCCTCCTTTCTGAACTTCCCCCTCATGAAATGCACCCCCTCTCTGTCATATAAGCCAGTGAGGTTTCAGCCACCCCAAGGATATCTTCCAGATTCTCTGTATCTTTTCTCTGTATATTTACAGTCATGGGTCTAGATGAGATTAGCTAAGCACAGAGGGAAGGAAGAAAAGAGAAGGGAGCCCAGGATGAACCCCAGGGGCACGCCAGTATTTAGATTGCAGACATAGTATAAGAAGGCAGAAAAACAGACAGAAAGAGCTATTCTTGAGATGGGAAGAAATGTAGGAGAGTATGGATCTCAGAAACCAAGAGAAGAGAGGGTTTCAAGAAGTGCAGAGTGGTCAACTGCCAAGCGATGCTGAAAGTGAAGTGAAGAAAGAGACATGCCTATTAGTTGTGTTAATATGGACATCATGGAGTTGTCTTCATAGGATATAAGAGCAGGAAACCCAACTGAGGGTGTTCAAGGGAGAAGAGCAGGTGAGGGAATGGAGTTCTCTTAGGAATTACACTCTTTGGGGCATTTTCCAAGACAGCTTAACCTAATCTTTAACAAGTCCCTGACAGAAAAATATATATATATATGTATATGTTCCAGACTGAACTCCTTTCAAGACTAAATTATGTAAGAGATAAAATCAGTTCCAATATAGAAACCTTGTTTGGATTGTTATTCAACTAAACTAACAAGAAAAGACAGTTTGGGTATAATTGAGGAAATGTGAATCTAAAGTAGATATTAGATGGTATTAAGGAATTTTTGTTAAGTGTGTTAAGTGTGATGATGTTATCATGGTTAGGTAATAA
>NC_058408.1:135875208-136051976 GCF_002201575.2 Neomonachus schauinslandi | reverse complement strand
TTAAGTGCATTTAAGCATTTTAAGTGCATATTAAGAGAATAATATTGACAATTATTCCCTCAAGCCACTCTCAACCTGTCTCCCATTGTTATATATTATATCACCAACTGAAATATATAAAAGTGGAATGTCATTGGTTTGATATTTGCTCTACAGTGTTAAAACAAAAAATGAAAAGAGTGCTGAAGGAAATACGACCAAAGTTAATAATTTTTAAATTTGTATGGCGAGTACATGGGGGCTCATTATAAAGTTCTACTTTTATGTATACTTGAAATTTGTCATAATAAATGTCACAAAATAGTTGTACTGTGAGGGAGAACGGAGAAATAGGACAATAGCTAGAAAAGAATGTAGGTCGAGGGAAATTTGGGGGGGTTTTTTAACACTTTTTTTAAAGAGCAGATTTAGGTTCACTTCACCCCAGACCCCAAATTAACCAAGAAATAGTTCTGAGAATATTTACAGCTCACTGAGGAACAAACATATGCCTTTGAAGAATTATTTATTACAGGACTTTGAAAGTTCCTGCTTTCATTCATCTTTTCCACGCTAAGCTCTAGTCCAAATGGTCAAATGAACTGTAATTCTGATTGCCAGAAAAATCTCAGCTGCAAACCATTCTCCCAAAGCAATCCAGGCCTGCTTTTCAGGCTTGAGTTTGAGATGAGGCAAAAAATCTGCAAGATAAACATTTGCTCTTCCCCCTTGCTGAAGTCAATCCGAACACTTGGTTTTTGAGACTCACTCATCATCAGTCCCCTATGATTGTGGAACTCTGTACTGCCCTGTCCTTAGAGACCTGGACACAGTTCAATAGAAAAGCAACCCACCACTTTCCTCCTATTTTCTTTGCTAATGGAAACCTTTTAAACTGCTGAACTTTTTATTGGTTATTTGTTACTGTCATTTGCCATTGTCTGTTCCCAAGATGATGGATCTGTCACTAAATCCACTTCTCCCTAAGCCTTGGTGGGAATTGAATTGACGTTCAAGTACAAACAGCCCAGCCACTAACCACAATACAATTCCAGCCACCATTATCCCATGTCCAGATTAATTTTAGTCATTTGTAAATAGCATGTGAGCGGTAAAGTTAAAGTCAATGAAGAAAGAGAATAATATTGACAATTATTCCCTCAAGCCACTCTCAACCTGTCTCCCATTGTTATATATTATATCACCAACTGGAATGCATTTTCTTCCTCAGTTTCTTGTGATACCAAACTGGCTTAGAATGACCATCTTTCATATTTCTATGGGCTATATTATTATCACAGTGTAACTATATGCTATGGTTACATTTTCATTGGAATTTCCCAAACATAATTCTCTCTTCTCTTTCCACCAAAGAGGAGCCATGGAACACATCTAATAAAAAGTATTGTTTTGGGGGCACCTGGGTGGCACAGTCAGTTAAGTAACCAACCCTTGCATTTTGGCTCAGGTCATGATCTCAGGGTCCTGAGATCCAGCCCCGTGTCAGGCTCTGTGCTCAGCGAGGAGTCTGCTTTTCTCTCTCTCCCTCTCCCCCTTCCCCCCACTTTCTAAAATAAACAAATCTTTAAAAAAATTTTTTAAGTATTATATTTTATTTCACAGCCCTAGGCCCATGTAAATGATGATCAATAATTCATGGCGAACAAACCCAATGCCACCGGTTTCTTTACAGTGTTCCATTTTTTCTACAACAAATCTCTATCTATCATCTATCTATCATCTATCATCTATCTACCTACCTATCTATAATCTATTTATCTATCTATTGATCTATCATCTATTTATCTATATCTTGTGTAACAATCATTGGCAGTGTGTTGGAAAACTACACTGAACACAAAATTAAGCTCAATGGTCTCAATGAATTTTGGTGTCAATTTGGGATGGACTTAGAAGTGTCAAAGAGATTTGTAGAAATAAGGTTCACTTATATTCCTCCACAGGAAACATTCTAAATCTGTTTTTTAAAATTAGCTTTATTGAGATGTAATTTACAAACAGTAAAAAACCCACATTTGAAATGCACAAATCAATGAGCTTTGAAAAATATAGAAAGGAACACAACCATTAGCAAAAACAGGATATAAAACACTTCCCATTTCCAAGTTTTTTAGTGTCCCTTTCCAGACAATGCCTACTCCCATAGGAAACTCCTATTCTGAATTCTATTTCGGAGTGTTTTGCCTGTTTGGGGCCTGTTATTCACTTTATATAAATGAAAGCATATAATACATACAGTGGTGTAGCTGGCCACATTGGCTCATCTTGATACTTTTTTTTTCTTCCAAGTTTTTATTTAAATTCTAGTTAACATACAGTGTGATATTAGTTTCAAGTGTAGAAGTTAGAGATTCATCACCTACATACATCACCCAGTGCTCATCACAATAAGTGCCCTCCTTAATCCCCATCACTCATTTAGCCCATCTCCCCACGCACCTCCCCTCCAGCAACCCTCAGTTTGTTCTCTATAGTTAAGAGTCTGTTTTTATTGAACACTACATCTGAAACTAATGATGTGCTATATGTTGGCTAATTGAATTTAAATAAAAAATTTTTTAAAAAGATTCTGTTTGGGGCACCTGGGTGGCTCAGGTGGTTAGGCGGCTGCCTTTGGCTCAGGTCATGATCCCAGGGTCCTGGGATTCAGTCCCACATTGGACTCTTAACAATTTTTTTTTTACCTACGTGTTATATCAAGTGTAGCAATACTCCTAAAACAGTATGTTAAAATTTTCAGCTGTGATGGCAGATTTGTCATTCCTTTACTGATTTTTGAACTCATTAATTTTGTTGCTCTGTTATTAGGTACATTAATGTTTTTAAATTATTATGTCTTCTTGGCGAATTGTAACTTTAATCATTATGAAATGTCCATCTTTATCCATTCTTTTGTAAAATTTATTATCTTGATAACCACTTGCTCGAATAGCAATATAGCTACATCTACTATCTTATGCTTACTTTTAGCCAGGTATATCTTTCTCCATTTTTTATCTTTCAATGTATCTGTGGCTTTATATTTAAAATATGTTTTTAGCATATGGCATATAATTGGGACCTTCTTTTTTATCTAACCTGCCAGTATCTGCATTTTAATTCAAATCTTTAGTTTACTTACATATAATGTAATTATTTATATGATTCTATTAAAGTCTGCTATCTTGCTATTTGTTTTCTATCTGTCCAATGTGTTTGTTTTTCTACTTTTGTTCTTTTCCTCCTTTTTTTTTTTATCATATTCAACTATTTGTAGTGAGCCACTTAGTAACCTCTATTGGGTTTTTAGCTATAACTTACTATTTTATTGATTACTTTAGGGTCAAAAGTATGCAACTTTAATGTATCAATGTTTATTTACAAAATGATATTGTATCTCTTCACATTTCACACCTGATAGTTCTCATTTTCTTCTTCCCAATTCCCATTACACACCTCAAAATAATAAAACATTTACCCACTCCCACATTCTTTGTGCTATTTTTGTCATCTGTCTGTATTTCACCCTTGTTAATGAAGGGTATTTTCTCTGAATATAGAATATGAGATGTCAGATTTTTCTTTTTCAGCACTTAAAAAAATGCCATTCCATTATTTCCCTACTTTCATTGTTTCTGATGAAGTCCACTATCATACTTATAGTTTCCCTGCATGTATTAGATTTTCTCTGCTTTTAAGATGTTTTGTTTCTTTATTTTTTAATTTCTTCGTTTAAGTGTAATATGTTTAAGTGTGGCTTTCTTTGTATTCTTTCTGTTGTGGGTTCACCGAGCATCCTGGATCTATAAGTCAATGTTTTTCATCAAATTCAGAAAGTATTTGGCTACTAATTTTCAAAGTTTTTATGCTGTTTTCTTGCTCTCATCCTTCTGAGACTCTAATTATATATTTGATAAGGTGTCCAATATTATTCCAAAAGTTTCTAATATGCTGCTAATTTTGCTTCAGTCTTTTCTTTTAGATTCTGTTGGGGCAGATTTAGGAGGAGCCTTATTCTAAAGTTTGACTCTTAATTTTAAGATGAAGTCTTCCTTGTGTCTTACCTGGAGTTGGAGCGTTAATGAAGTTTATCCACTCTGACTGGGCTGGACCTCCAATGTTTTCCAACACCGTTGATATCTAGAATCTCTGTTTCCTTCCCAATGTCATTAACAGCCACTTGCTCATATGCCTCCATGGAATCTCACCCTGTACATGCACAGCCTAGCCCTCCACCAAGGATTCGCAGGGAACCGCCATGCAAACTTTCACCACCACTACCCTGCAGTATGTAGCTTTCTCCTCTCTGATGCTTTACCCTACAGAATATACAGATCTTCTAGCTGCCTTGAATTCTAAGCATTTGGGGGGGGAGCTTTTTCCCCCCTCAATAAAACAGCTGCACTCTGTTCATTGCGTTGAGGTCAGAAAATTGTACCCAGGCAGACAGCTGGGTGATCTTGGGGCTCATCTTTTAAGTTTCCATTATCTCAGGAATTACCGTCTTCCATGCCTATTGTCCTATGCCTGAAAACAGTTGCCTTATATATGTCATTTAGTTTTCTGTGTGTGTGTGTGTGTTTTAAGGAAAACTGTGTCTAAAGGCGTTCCAAATAAAAGTTGTTATGCATTTGCTATTTACTTCCTCAAATTGTTTTCACATAAACTCTAAAAAACCATGAGATGAGATGTTCAAAATGTTCTTATGAGAGGGAAAAAAAAAGAGAAATTGAGAAATATTTTTGGCTTGAAACCTCAAAATGACTCTGTTTCTATATGTGTACCCCATCCTCTGAGGCAAGACAGTCTATAAGTGTTCCATATAGTGACTCTTTTTTTTCCCGTTGTCAGTCTTCTCTGGAAATTTTATTCCATCAGCCTAAGCAGGCCAGATTTACCATTTTTGTAGCCTCTTTTAGATTTTTCAATAGCATTTTCCCTTTTTGATAATACAGGGTTCTCTTACTTGTCAGTGCTCCTTCCTGAACATTAAATCCAGAATGTTGTAGGAGAAGAAATGAGTGGCTATTTGTTTTGAGCATTTTGTTTGAATAAGAAATACCAATATTCTTGAAGTGGTTTTTCAAGTTATAAGGCCCACACTCTTGACTGCCTGAAGTCTCTTCTGTTATGATGTGTTTTTGTTTTTGTTTTACTCTCAGAGTATTACTGGATATGTATCAGGACATTTCCTTTAAGCAGATTTCAGGCAGGAGCTAATTATGCTGACAGCCAGCAACTCATCAGTAGACAGTAGAAAGAAAGCCAGCAAAAGATGAAAGATGTTGGGTATATTCATCAGGCCAGATGGTCAAACCGGAAGTTTGAGCCACCTGAACACACTGTGTTATTTTATTGGCCATTAAGCAAAGTGAAATTTTGCAGTAATATTTAACAACATGTTTTTTTTCTCCCTCATTTAAAACCACCAGGCCTAAAATGTGTCAAATGAAATTTCGACTCAGAGTGCAGTCTGTGTTCCAGGAAATGTCACCGAGGGTTTCGAAGCATCTGTCACTGTCATTACAGTTTTATGAGAGCAAGATTATAGAATTCATCAAGAGTTCCTTGCCTGATAAGATGAGTTGTATATATGTTTGAGTTTATTTTTACTTCAAGAAGGAGACCATAGAAGTCTTCCCCACAAAACCATCCTTGCTAGAAATTGATGTGAATAGAAATCATCCTAAATCTTCCTGTCACCTGGGACTGAAATAGAGCCCACACCTCAGTCCCCTCCCTTTGAGCTGCTATGCTCTCTGTGCATGCGCCAGAATTAACTTGGGATTTAAGTTATAGACCCCAGATCTCCCTAAAATCTCTCTCTTTCCCCAGCATGGAGAATATTTGTGTTCTTTTCATGTTGATGCTCTTGAAAGGATTATTCCCAACAGGATGTTGTGCATTGGCTTCAGGATTACTGCGAAATGTCAAGAGGGCTCCTCGGATCTGTATTTCATTAGTGTTTCCTGCTGCTCACCATGTAGTATGTTTTGATCTTTCTTTCTTTTAGTGCTGCTGCTTCTGATCTGTCCCTTTTCCTTTCTCTGGGGCTGCATGGGTCCTCACTAGCTTAGCACCTCAGTCACTTGCATCTTCAGTGTGAATCTTAGTCACCTTTCAGTGGCTTCAGGTACTAATTTTAGGGGGGCTTCTAATGTGTATGGAAGATGAGTAGGTTTTCTCTTTTTACACTTCCAGTTTATTGAGTTGGAAATTTAAAGATCTACCCAAAGGCCCAAAGGCCCCCACAGTCAAATAGTGAAATGAAAGAACTTTTCTGAAGTTTTGGCAAATTCTTCTGCCCATAAAATGTATTCCTGAGTTTGGGGTCTGACTAGAATCCTACCTGGGCACCTCATTCTCAGGGGCTATTTTCCCTCCTACCTCACCTTCAGTGGGATTCCAGGTTGAAGAGAGAATAAGGAAATGAATGCCCAACAATTAATTTTATGTGTCATGTTAAAATGAAGAACCTGATTATTCATTCTGATACCATCTTCAATGACTACATAAACGTCTCTGCTGCAGATTCAGTAAACATTCTAGTGCCAGACAGACAGTGTGAGACATATGCTAGGGACACCAAGATGAATGAGATGATGCCCTTGCCTGAAAAGAGTATACACAGAATTCAGCGGTTTCAACAATGAGTCCTAACACAGTTTTTAATGAGTCCTTTGACTCTCTAAAAGAGATAGGAATCTCCAGACAGGAACGCTGTTTACTGGACCACATTCTTTTTTTTTTTTTTAAAGATTTTATTTATTTATTTGAGAGAGAGAGAATGAGAGAGAGAGAGCACACATGAGAGGGGATAGGGTCAGAGGACGAAGCAGACTCCCTGGCGAGCAGGGAGCCCGATGCGGGACTCGATCCCGGGACTCCAGGATCATGACCTGAGCCGAAGGCAGTCGCTTAACCAACTGAGCCACCCAGGCGCCCCAGGACCACATTCTTTTTATACTGCCAGATGCTTCATGCCTCCTCACCTCCATACCAGGAGCTCCAAAGACCAAACATGACTTGCCACATCTTTCCTTCAGATGCAGAGTCTTCATTTGTTCCAGCTCAACTTTCAGTAGGGAAATTGCTTCTGTCTTTGCCATTTCGTGCTCTGCCAGCATTGTGCTAACTGACCACTGGCTTCCAAAGGAAGAAATTGCCTCTGCTTTCTTAGAAAATAGAGACCAGCAAGGCATGCTCTAAGTCATCTTAGGATGATTTGACTAATGAAAGCAATGCAACTTAAGAAATTGCTGTGTGCTATTCCTGGTGAAGCCAGCCCCTGGTGGTAGGCACCAGGGTGGATGCAGACATGAATTTCCCATGAAGCTCATGAGCCTTAAGCTTCAGGGTCCCTCGCCTGCCTGGCCTTGGGAGGAGTCCTAGCAATGTCCCATGGTCACTCTGTATTTTTCTCTGCAAAAAGGGCTACCCAAATTGAGTATGCTTCTGCTCCCACAAACCTATGTCTTTATTTTGGTATATTTAAAAACAAATCAATAAGAGAGAGTCTCTGTCCTCTGAGATTCATGTTAGCAAGTGAAAAAAACAGCATAAGTGCAACAAAATAAGCAGACTCCAAATATAAAGCAGCCCTCCCATTTTCCCACTGATAATTTTTTTTGGTGAATTTTAACCTATACGTGCTTAGAGATGTAGTTGGAATAATCAGTATTTAATTTCTTAACTTACTTACAGTAGATATTTAAATTCATGTTACCTAATACAGTGATCCAGAAATATTACTTTTTCTACACTCAAATTTCATGGAACCATTTGATTGAAACTTTTCACATGCAACTTTGACGTCAATGTCTTAATCATCCCTAGAGTCCCTTTTTGAATCATCTAGCAAAGTTTTCTTGCATACCATATTCACTGCTGACTAAGTTGTTTCAACTACAACACCGTTTGATTCTGTGCATAATTCTGTCACTGGAAATTTTGTCCTATACCATTAGAACCCATAATGGAAGAAAGTGCTTTTCATTTGTCCTATAGATGTGATTTGACATTCCCACAACTTACGACCATGTATCTTTTTAATGACGTTAAAGATAATATTTTTATAATGATACCCGCCATTTGCAGTTGTGAAGACTTTCTCCTAAGGAATACTCATTAGCCCTGTATTGAATCCCTGCTTCTGCAGATGACCTTTATAGATATCAAACACTAGTGCTAAGGTTATTTCCGGATATCAGTGATTCTCAGACCTAGCTGTACATTAGAATCACCTGGAGAGCATTTAAAAAACACAGATGCCTGCATCCACTTCCAGAGATTCTCATTTAATGGTCTGGGATGCAGCCTGCATGCTGAAATTTTTTAGAAGTTCTCTAGGCAAATGTGTGGCCAAAGTTGAGATCCACTATGTTCCCCAAGCAATTCTTTATTATTCAAAATAAAATAATTGGGAGAAGGACAGGTCTTAACATAGAGACTTCATAAGGACTCAAATATGAAGTGACTACTTTTTTTCTAAATGATAATTTAAAGAAATATAAATGTCACTTATATAGACATATGTATAATATAGACATAAAATCTCATGCAAGCAAAAAGGTACTACTTTTTTAATATGGTGAATATTTCCTCTTTTAAAAGTTATACTTGTGGGGTGCCTGGGTGGCTCAGTCGGTTAAGTGTCTGCCTTTGGCTCAGATCATGATCCCAGGGTCCTGGGATTGAGCCCCTCATAGGGCTCTCTGCTCAGCAGGGAGCTTGCTTCTCTTTCTCCCTCTGCCTGCTGCTCCCCCTGCTTGTGCTCTCTCTCTCTCTCTGTCAAAGAGATAAATAAAATCTTTAAAAAAATAGAAGTTATACTTGCTAATTAAATAAAATTTAGAAAAGGTCAGACTATCTGTCTCATTTGAGGATTCAAAGAAGGAAGATACTCGGGTATGACATCAGTTGGGAGAAACTGACATCAGAGGATTTGCCTGGACAAAGAGTGAGGAATCATTCAAGTACAGAGATTAAGGAAAGGCAGGTGTACCAAGCAAAGGGAATGAAAATATAATACTCAAAGTCCCAAAAATATAGTGCCTTTGAGGTGGCAATTAGAATTTCTTTTTAAAAACAAAGACAAATGTTTTCTTGATGAACAAAGCTATGTGTCTGGCTTCTAGAGATAACCAGCACGTCAGGAGTATTTGTTTGGTAGCTCTCGGCATGGAAGTATAGACTAACATCTAGAAATGATTGTCCAATCACTGACAGTGTTATTTACTACTTTACCCAGGACACAAATTCAATTTTCTACCTGGACACTTGTGGGTTAATGGGTAATGTTTTCCTTTGGCCACTGGGTATTTGGCATTCTTCTTTCCTGCCCCTTGTTTGGGTTTGTAAGAACAGTCAACAGCAAATGATCCAAAAAGCAAAAGCTGATCACCCTAAATATCTAAATTGAGAAAGTCATATTAAGCTTAGTCACTACTCCTAATATGACAGATGTTTCTGGTTGAAATTCACTTAGAAAGAAGAAAAAATAGAAAACAAATGCTCTGTAAGACCTGTGTATTGATTTTCTTTGTAGAAGAGATGAGAAAAGTATAAGGATGAAAGTGGGCGTGGTACATGAAGAAACTTCAGTTGGCTTCGTCAGCAAAGAAAGAGGTAAAGAGCAGACAGAATTCAATCTTTGAAGACATGAAAGCCTGAAACACAAAGTCATGTACATTTTTTAAGCACTTTACATTTTTCAAAGTCTTTATGTAATCCTGTATGATATTCTTATTAGTTTATGAGATGATCAGACAAGTATGGTTATCCCCATTTCCAGGAAGAAATATAGGCCAGAGAAGTTGAGTGACTTTTCCAAGGTCACAGAACAGGAGGAGACCCAAATCTCTCAACTCTCAGTGCTGTTTTTTCTACCATCCATTAGAGATCCCTACAATTCATGTTTTACTTCTATCAGTAGCACTAATTTAATGAAGTCCCAGAAAGGTCACCGTAGGAATGGATTATTTTAAACAAACTAAGCAGTTTTTCTTTATTTTTTTAAATTTCTATTGTTACGTTAATCACCATACATTACATCATTAGTTTTTGATGTAGTGTTCCATGATTCATTGTTTGCGTATAACACCCAGTGCTCCATGCAGTACGTGCCCTCTTTAATACCCATCACCAGGCGAACCCATCCCCCCACCCCCTCCCCTCTAGAACCCTCAGTTTGTTTTTCATAGTCCATCGTCTCTCATGGTTCGTCTCCCCCTCTGATTTCCCCCCCTTCATTCTTCCCCTCCTGCTATCTTCTTCTTTTTTTTTTCTTAACATATATTGCATTATTTGTTTCAGAGGTACAGATCTGTGATTCAACAGTCTTGCACAATTCACAGCGTTCACCACAGCACGTACCCTCCCCAGTGTCTATCACCCAGCCACCCCATCCCTCCCACCCCACCCCCCACTCCAGCAACCCTCAGTTTGTTTCCTGAGATTAAGAATTCCTCATATCAGTGAGGTCATATGATACATGTCTTTCTCTGGTAGTTTTGCTTTATTTTTAAACGTGTATATACTTATTAAAAAAATTTTAGAAAATGCAGAAGACAAACACAAATAGTTCACTATCATCTATTAATATTATTTTCACTTAATATTTTTTGTATATTCTTCAGTCTTATTTTTTCTATTTACAATTGCTATTTTTAATGTGAAATGCTACATTATTTCACTTTTAAGATAGCATAAACATTTCTCCTTGCTTTTATGCAGACTTTATGTATATATAATAACTCTATAATAGTAGTTCTCGTTTATGAGATGTTTTCCATATTCCAAGCATGATGCCAGTCTTAGATATCGCAATGACCCTATTAGGCAAGAGTTTTTATAACTACTTTCCAGATAAAGAAACATAAGCAGGAGAGCAACCTATAGGTTGTAAACTAGAAGGGGCAGTTACGGAATTTACCCACCAGGGGTCTGTTAACCCTATTCTGCTACACAATGTATAATCAAATAGATGTTCTCTGGTTTATTCAAACATTCCCAGCGAGATGAACATTTAGATTGTTTCTAATATTGCCAATTATAAATAATACTGAGATAAATGTTTTAGGACCAGTAATATTGTCTCAGTGTTATTTATACTAATACCCGGCATATACTAATACTAACCAAATATTTCCTTACGATAAATTATAGAAATGGAATTCCTAGATCAAAGAACATAAACCTTTTAATGTGGTTTAACTGTCACCCCCCCCCAAACACATTATTTTCTTACAAGAGAAAATAATACCCATTTATGTTCCCAGCTGAGAGTCCCATCTTACAGTGCTTTTGCCTACATCAAAGTTTAGGTTAATATCTCCTTACTTTTTCCCCCTGTTAAATTACAGGTGAAACATATTAATTAATTTTTTATAGCTGCATTGAGATATAACTGATATACAAAAAAACTGTATATATCTAATGTATACAATTTGATGAGTTTGGACATACGCATACACACATGATACCATCACCACAATAGAGGAAGTAAACATATCCATCACCTCCAAAAGTTTTCTTATGTACCTTTGCTTTTTGTATGTGTATAGTAAGAACACTTACCAAGATATTCTCTCTTAAATTTTTAAGTGCACAACACCATATCGCTAACTACAGGCCCAATGTTGTACAACAGATCTGTAGAACTTACTCATCTTGTATCACTTTATACTCGTTGCATAACAGTTCTTCATTTACCACTCCCTCCATTCCCAGGTAACCCACCATTTTATTTTCTGCTTCTGTGAGTTTGACTATCTTATATACCTCTTATAAGTGGAATCTTCCAGCATTTGTCTTTATGTGACAAATTTAACTTAGCATAATCTCTTCCAGGTCTATCCATATGGTCACAATGATAGGATTTCCTTCTTTTTTAAGGCTAAATAATATTTTATTGTAACTATATACCACATTTTCTTTGCCTATTCATCTGCCGATGGACATTTGGTTTCCATATCTTGGCTATTGTGAATAATGCTGCAATGGAATTTGGAGTGCAGGTATCTCTTCAAAATCCTGATTTTGATTCTTTTGGATATATCCAGAAGAAGATAATCCCACGCAAAAGGATGAAATTAGACCCTCGTCTTACACCATACCCAAAAATCAACCCAAAATGGATTAAAGAATTAAACATAAGATCCCAAACTATAAAATTCCTGGAAGAAAACGGGGCAAGCTTCCTGCCATTGGTCTTGACAATTATTTCACAGATATGATAACAAAAGTACAGTGACAAAAGCAAAAATAGACAAGTGGGACTACATCAAACTAAAAACCTTCTGCCCAGCAAAGGAAACAATCAACAGAGTAAAAAAGCAACCTATGGAATGGGAGAAAACGTCTGTAAACCACATATCCGATAAGGAGTTGATTTTGAAAATATGTAAGGAACTCCTACAACTACATAGCAAAAAAAAAAAAAAAAAATTAACTCAATTTAAAAGCAGGCAAAGGACTGAAAGACATTTATCCAGAGAAGCCACACAAATGGTCAACAGCTATGTGAAAAGATGCTCAACATCACTAATTATTAGGGAAATACAAATCAAAACCATAATGAGAGATCACCTCATAATTGCTAGGATGGCTATTGTAAGGGAGAGGGAAAAAAAAATCACTTTTTATTTTACCCTTTTAAATTTTCAACTGGGACCCCTGTAACAAAGGACAGATTAACAAGAGAAAAGCAAACAAATTGTTTAATATGCATTTTACATGAAACAGGAAGCTTCATAAGGAAATGAAGACCCAGAGAAATGGTTAAACCTGAGTTTCTGTACTAGGTTTGATGAAGAATTGTGGAAATAGGACAAAAGCAAGCGAAGTATAGTGAACTGAAGGGAATTTAACAAGGCCTGTTCATTCAGATTCCTCTCTGTCCTTTTGTCCTTGTCAGAGATAAGGAGGCCTCCTTTCTCTAGGATTAGGGAGGGCACCTCTCACAAGAGGCTTTTATGAACTGCTTCAGGGGAAGGTCCGAGAAAGTCCTTCCTACACATACCATTTCTCAAAATCTATCAGGTTGAAATCCTCAATATGCCAAGGTACCCTATTTAGGGGTAGTGTGTCTTGAAGCTCATTATTATTATTATTATAAGGATAAGTGTTGGTGAGTTTGTGGAGAAAAAGGAACTTTTCTACACAATTGGTAAATTGGGGCAGCCACTGTGGAAAACAGCATGAGGATCCCTTAAAAAATTAAAAATAGACCGACCATATGATCCAGCCATCCCACTTCTGGGTATTAGCTATTTATTTTAAAAGAAAATATTCTGGTACATTTTGGAAGACCTACGGTGTCAACATCAGCACTTGCCTTTTCCTCCCACATGTACTTTTTATCTTTTACTTAAGATTTTTCTCTCTACTTTTCTTATCGCTATGAACAAAATTTGTTCACTAGTCCACTATGTATAAGGCTTTATGTCTGATGATATTTGGGGACAATTAGGTGTATAGTGCAGTCACCCGTGTGGAAGAGCTTAACCTTTACTTAACACATAGGAGGAAAATTGACAAACTAATTACCTGAAGGACTCCTAGTGTTGGGAGGAGGGAGAGATCAAAGGTTCCTCAGCTCCTCCCTTCCTTCGCTCCCTCTGACAAGGGCAAATTTTCTCCCCTCCCCAACCTCCTTCCAAATTGCTGAGTCATGCTGCTGAATAATCATGAGGCAGATACCCAAATTCCAGCCTATGTATTTATTTTAATTTGGCAGGGGCTGAGTATGGGAAAGGTGGTTGGGAGTACTGCTTATGCATATGTATTTATTTTAATTGGCAGGGGCTGAGTATGGGAAGAGTGGTTGGGAGTTCTGCTTATCACGTAAGTAAAGATTCTGGAAAACTCCTTAGTATAATAGACACCATTCACTATAAGAGGTTATTAGAACAAACTCAGAAACTTTCCCTAGTGAAGGGTAGCCCCTAAGAAGTGCAGATTATGACAAATTCAACTGCAAATTAGGAAGTGTCTATTAGAACACAAGAGAAAAAGGGCTGCTGGGGGAGGGTTTTCCTGACTGTGGCATTACTGAAAGCAAGGACAGTAAGTGGGGCCATTATGATGATTTAGCATCTCAGAACAGCCTCAGGAAGATAAACACCCTTGCTTTTACAAGGGCAGGTCTGGTACAGAAGAATCTGCAGCTGAAAAGGGAATAACCTAAACCTGGAGTGATGTCAGTTATTTTGCCATCATTTGGACGGTGATAGGGTGAAGGAGGGGGAGCAAGTGGCTAAGAGTAGAATGGGGAGACTCAGAAGAGAGTCCAGGGTCTGTCGTACTGGATGGGTGACAGAGCATGCGTGGAGCTGGCTCAGGAGTCAGGGATGGTGGCCAGAGGCAAAAGGGAGAGGACATGCAGAATTCTAGCCAGGGTGGGGAAGAGGAGACAGGAAGGCAAACCTTTGTAAGGGCAGGGACCCCAGGTGCCCAGCACGGTACCTGGCACAGGGCATGCCTGCCATAATTCCTCTACCCCTCATCCTTTGGTTTACAAAGTTTTACTCATCTTTCAAGCATCTGGTTGCATGTCTTAAATCTGTCTTCCTCAAAGAAGCCTTTCTTGGGGCGCCTGGGTGGCTCAGTCGTTAAGCGTCTGCCTTCGGCTCAGGTCATGATCCCAGGGTTCTGGGATCGAGCCCCGCATCAGGTTCCTTGCTCGGCAAGGAGCCTGCTTCTCCCTCTCCCATTCCCCCTACTTGTGTTCCCTCTCTAGCTGTCTCTCTCTCTGTCAAATAAATAAAAAATCTTTATAAAAAAAAAAAAAAAAGCCTTTCTTGACACCGTGGAATACAGATTTGCTACCCTTCCTAAGCCCTTCTAGGATGCTGTATGTCCAGTACATCACAGCACATATCACAATATTGTCATGTTTTCATTGTCTTTCATCCTCTCCACGTTGTAAGCTCATGATGGCATGAGGGTCTTGTATATGGCTATATCCCCAGGGCTTAGCATAATGCCTGACACATAAAGGCTTAAGAAATATTTGTTAAGGGGCAGGCTTAAGAAATATTTGTTAAGAAATAATGCAATATATGTTAAGAAAAAAAAAAGAAGAAGATAGCAGGAGGGGAAGAATGAAGGGGGGTAAATCAGAGGGGGAGACGAACCATGAGAGACGATAGACTCTGAAAAACAAACTGAGGGTTCTAGAGGGGAGGGGGGTGGGAGGATGGGTTAGCCTGGTGATGGGTATTGAGGAGGGCACGTTCTGCATGGAGCTGGGTGTTATGCACAAACAATGAATCATGGAATACTACATCTAAAACTAATGGTGTAATGTATGGTGATTAACATAACAATAAAAAAATTTTTTTAATTTGTATAGAAAAAGAAATATTTGTTAAGGGGCGCCTGGGTGGCTCAGTCAGTTGGGCATCTGCCTTCAGCTCAGGTCGCGATCCCGGGGTCCTGGGATCGAGCCCCGTGTCCGTCTCCCTAATCAGCAGGGAGTCTGCTTGTCCCTCTCCCTCTGCTGCTCCCCCTGCCTATGCTTTCTCTCACTCTCTCTCCCACTCTCTGTCAAATAAATTAATTAAAAAAAAAAAAAGAAAGAAATATTTGTTGAATAAGGAGTGGGAACTAGGAGGTGACCCACCAAGGCAAGATGTTTTAGAACAGACATCCATATAAAAATGCCTTTTCCTTCAGCTAAGTTTCACCATGATTGATTTTTTTCACAACTTTTCTGTTTTCCAGGGAAAATGTAATGTTGAGCAAAAATGGTTTTGTAAGAGTGTCCATTCTGGCTTATTTGATTATATAATTAAAAGCCAATTATTGGGGCGCCTGGGTGGCTCAGATGGTTAAGCATCTGCCTTCGGCTCAGGTCATGATTCCAGGGTCCTGGGATCGAGCCCCACATCGGGCTCCTGGCTCAGCAGGGAGCCTGCTTCTCCTTCTCCCTCTGCCTCTCTCCCTGCTCATGCTCTCTCTCTGTATCTCTGTGTCTCAAATGAATAAATAAAATCTTTAAAAAAAATAAAAATAAAAATAAAAAAATTTAAAAAGCCAATTATTTTCCATTGTTTATGGCCAAAGGCTAGATTGTAGTCAGTGATATGAGCAATATTATATAGAGAGCGCAGGATAATGTAAAACTTTGGTGAAAAGCTAATTATGGGCCAATAAATTCACATCACTGAAGAGTTGAAATTTTTAGGACTTTATTTAAAAACAATAAGAAGGGCTCGCCTGTATCTTCACAAAATTTAATGAATCAGGCTTTAGTTAATGATCTACATATTAGCCAAGGTCTGAATGTGAGATGCAACATCTTTTATCCCTTAAGGTAATTGTATACTCAAGAAATGTGCCTAATTAGCTAATGGACTGGTCTCTGGCATTGACATTTCCAAGGATAAATTCTAAAAGGGAAATAAGAAGTTTGCTGGGAAGGAGGAATGTGCAGTTATACAATATAAGAAAAATATCTAGTTCAAGCTCTTTGTAAGCATAAGATGTAATCTTGTATGTTTGGATTTTTG
This sequence comes from Neomonachus schauinslandi, assembly GCF_002201575.2. Lineage (NCBI taxonomy): Eukaryota > Metazoa > Chordata > Mammalia > Carnivora > Phocidae > Neomonachus > Neomonachus schauinslandi. Next base: position 136,035,483 of record NC_058408.1, on the reverse strand, counting down.
TTTGTTTTAGTTTTTATTTAATTCATTATTGTTAATCACACAATTCATACATTCTTCTTTTTTGAGATTTTATTTATTTATTTGAGAGAGAGCGAGCCCAAGTGGGAGGAGGGGCAGAGGGAGAAGCAGGCTCCCCAATGAGCAGGAAGCCTGACATGGGGCTGGATCCCAGGACCCTGAGATCATGATCTGAGCTGAAGGCAGACGCTTAACTGACTGAGCCACCCAGGTGACCCCAATTCATACATTCTTATAAAAATTCAAACAAATAATTCTATAAAAAGATCCCCTTTGCCACACCAAACTCACAGCCCTCTTCAAATATAATTTTATACAGTTTGGTGTATATACATCCAGATCTTATTATGTATATTTACATGTATTTATGTTCATATTTAGAATTATATATTTTTGTTTGGTTTGCTTGTTTTTACATTGTGTATTATCTTACAAATTGCTTTTATTTCAGGTGACAGTATGTCTTAGAGATCTGTAACAGTACATATAAATCTACCCCATTCTTTTTCATTGCTGCATAATATTCCATAGAATAGATGAAATACTTCATTTAACTGTACCCCGATGGACAGTTAGTCATGTTCAGTTTGTCACTGTAATAAACAACATTGTGATGTATACATTGCATTGTAGACACATGGGAATATTTTTCTAGGAAAATACCACTTTAAAATGGATTGTCAAATAAGAGGATATAAATACTAAATCTTGATAAACATTGTGAAATTCTTTTCCAGAAGAGGCTGCATCAGTGTCAGTACCAAGGGCAGTATATAAAAGTCCTCATTATCTTCTTCTTCTTCCCCATAGCCTTTTACTACTTCTTCTTCCTTGTCTTCCAAATTTATGGGAGCAAAACTGATATTCCACTGATGTTTCATTTGTATTTCTCTGATTATAAGTGAAGTTTCATATCTCTTCGTGTAGTTCTAGCTATTTGAATTTCTTTTTCTGTGAATTACCCACTCGTATTTTTGCCTTTTTCTTATTTATTAATAGAAAGTCCTTATATATTGAAAAAATATTTACCTGCTGGGCTGAAAGAAAATATTTGCAACATAAATATTATTATATTTTAACTTAATGTGCTTTGTTAGGTCATTTGTGCCCAGGCCAGCCTCACCTCTGAGGAGCCCTCTCCTGTCCACTGCACAGGCCACAGGCCTGGGGACTGCCAGGCTGAGCCTTCACTGCAGAACCAGAGACTAGGGGAGGCCATGTAAGGAGGTCCAGGGTGGTAGGAGGAGTGATAGGCAGCGCAGCCAGGCTGCCTGGGGTAGGAAGGTGTCTGAGTGGCCAGCCCCTCGCCAGGGGCCTGCGAAAGACACCCTCCTACATTGCACACAGCCACCACTCAGAAAGCTCCAGCCACTGGAAGGACCCGGCTGCATAGGCCAGGCCAGCAAGGAGGCCACAGAGAAGCTGTAGGAAGGGTGGCTCAGCGCTGAGCAGCGGTATCTAGTCAGCAGCCACGATGACAGTGCCCCTGGGGCTGTCTAGGCTGGTAACCCAGCCCCACCAGCATGGCCAGGTGCACAGGCATGGGGCTACAGCCACCAGCTGCACCGGACCCGCAGAGGCCTGCGAGCCACACAGCTATTAGCCCAACAGCTAGGGTGAGCAGGGCGGAGGTGTGCAGGAACTGCACAGTGCCCAGGTGGCCCTCCTGCAGCAGGCTCAGGAGCAGGCCAGGGAGGGCCATGGATCAGCAGTCGGTGTGCCTGCCAAGGGTCCAGCCGCGGCTCCGGAGCCAGCGCAAGATTGGGGCCAGCCCCCCACCAGCCACAGGCTGCTCAGCAGTGGCATCAGGAAGGAGGAGGCTAGAGGCAGTGCCAGGGACCGCAGAGCATGCCCCACACCCCCCTGAATGCCAGGTGGAGCCCCCAGGTGAGAGTCAGGACTCCAGATCCCTGGTGAGGCTGGAGATCCCAGAGCCCACTTGGCTTGCACAGGCACGTGACCCCAGCAGACCAGAGGGTGAGACATACCCTCCCCTGCCACCCACTGATTACTCTGCAGGTGATACAGACCCAGGTCCCTTCCCCTAGAGTTAATTTTGTATATTGTTTTAGATATGGATCTAATTTTCTTTTTTCTCAGATAGCTAGCCAATTGTCCCAAGTTCTTTCCTTTGTTACATGAAATGCTTTCTCTAGAATATATTTACCTCTAGCTTCTATTGAGTTCCACTTATCCCTTTTTATCTACTTCCATTCCAATACAGTATCCTGTTCATTACTACAGCTTTATAGGATATTTTGATGTCTCATAAGCCATATCTCCATCACCATTTTCTTTTTCTTAAAAAAATTGACTTACTCTTGTACATTTTCTACCAAACAAGGATTTTAGAATTAATTTGTCAAATTCCAGAGAAATTTGACTGGGAATGCAACTAAATTTTTAGATTAATTTATAAAGAATTTATTGAGTCTTCCTAAACACAAACATGGAATATTTCTATTTTATCAAGTCTTCTGTCTCTCAGTAAGCTTTATACTTTTCTTTATGTTCGTATCAGAAAATGATATTTTGTAACTATCACTGGTGTACAGAAATAGATAGAGAGATGGAATCCATCAAACTTGCTGAATTTTCTTGAGTGCTAATAGAAAATTCAAAGATTACCTGACAAACTACTTAGATTTTTGGATAAATCCCAAGTACTATCAGCCGTATCTCTTTCTGTCTAGCAGCTATTACTTATTTTCCATGTCTTACTGCACTGTATATTATCTTCATTAAAATGTTGAATAGTACTGATCATAGCAGCCATACTTCTCTTGTTCCTGATTTTAGTAAGAATGCTTCTAATATTTCAACATTAAATGATATGTGTGTTTGAGGTACATAAGTTTTCATGTAATTTGTATCCCACAAGTAAAAGCAGACGTGTGTGTGCGCGCGCAGGCTTTAGTCTCACAGAAAGTATTGGAAAATAATTAATTTTATAAAGTTTCCTAACCTGCAGTCACATCATTTTAAGGAGCTGCCAAAAGCATTTTCTGAAGAGTGCCCTAGTTATGTCTCAAATTGTTTTCTCATTAACCAATGGGTGAATAAAAATTATTCCCCTTCGAGGGGCGCCTTTCTTTCTTTCTCTTTTTCTTTTTTTTTTCTTTTTCTCTTTCTTTCTTTTTCTCTTTCTTTCTTTCTTTCTTCTTTCTTTCCTAGAATAAACTACAACATTGTCCTTCCCTTTCCTTATCTTTAGAGAGTGTCCCAGCTTCTTTCATTAGCATCTAATTTTAATTAAAACAAAACCCACCTATTCATTTGGAGAATCAGTTACATTTCTTTTCTTTTCAAATTTTAATAATACTCCATATGAGTTCCCAGAACAAGATAAACATCCTAAGCCTACAAGGACTCAGAGAGAGCAGTTTGCACCTATTTGAATGTTATTCTGAGTGTTATTCAGAGATGCTTCACAGAGGATGGACAGTCCCGGACCATTACATGGCTTTTACTCTCATCCCAGCTGTGCTTCAATCCCAGAGAATCCCACAACCACAAATTTGTGCTGTGAAATACCAGTGAAAGGGAAATGGTTAAAAGGAATTTCTGAGTTCATTTCTTTTCTTCGAGTATTTATGAACAAAAAGTTGGAAAGAAATTCACAGCATAAGTACATTTAGAAGAAGGCTAAGAGCAGCAGAAAACCAGATGACACATTCTGGAATGGGAGTAATCAAGGTTCTATTCAATCCGTTCCCCCTACCCCCCGTGCATCAGAATAGTTTCCCCTTTGAAACTTCTTTCACAGTTGCACAGGTGTATTGAATTCACACGGATCCGCAAAAAAAAAAAAAAAAAGGCAAAAAAATTGTTCATATGTCAACAGCTCTAGAAATTTCAGCAACTTCCTTAAGATGCAAAGATTAAAAATAATCCACTGCGGATTATTTCCTACTGTCAAGACAATGGCAATGCTTTTCAGCTGTGAAGAGTCTCTTGAGCTGACCACAGAGTATTTGTTGAGAAAAAAAAAATGTGTCTGTGCTACATACTAGGAAGTTACATGGCTAGGCGAGGATTCAGAAAACTTACTGTAAAAGGCTAGGCAGTACGGGCTTGGCGAGGTATACAATCTCTCTTGCAACTACTCAACTCTGCCTTGTAGCTGGAAAGCAGCCATAGACACCACATTAACAAATCAGCATGTCTGTGTTCCAATAAAACTTTATTAACAAAACAGATAGCCTGCAGCCATAGTTTGCTCTGGGTTGGACTGTATGTTCTTTGACTACAGTGATCATATCTTTCTTAGCAACCATTGTATCTCCAGAGTCTAGACTGTGTCTGACACATAATAGGTGCCAAATAAACACTGGTAAATACAAAAAAAATCATTACTTAATATTTTAAAAACATTATTTCTTTTCCTCAGCTCACCATCTAGTTTTTTGTGGAAGACCAAAACAGGAAAATGTAGAGTAAGAACAAAAAGGTCATGGATTGTGGATTCCGGGTTAGTTTCTTGACTCAACATCAACTCTTTCTACCCACTTTAGTAAGAGTTTATATCTCCATATCTCAAGAACTCAGTTTTCCTAATTATTGAGATAGGGTTTAGGCTTAGGGTTAGGTAATAAAGTCACTGTATGTAATGGCTTTCCAGGTTGTTTTTGTGAAGCCGAAATCATGTCAGAAAACCAAAAGAAGCCCCATGAAGTTCACAAGATAAAATAGATGGCATTTGGCCAGATGACCAAGTCCCCCCCTCTATTCACCTTTACCGGTCACTTCTGACACTGTGCACATCTCCCATGTCATGGAAGATGAATCATAGCCCCATTGCTACAATCAGCAAAATTCTGGCTGGGTTCCTAAAAGGGGCTACATAAGGGGGTTATAGCAAAAATAGAGGCACATTCTCAAAGTTATGTGTTATTTGATATGGAATTTTCTCCCTAGCCAACACTAGGGGGAACTGTTGCTGGATCTTGATTTGGGACAATGTGAGCCTAGTATATCAGTTAGAGTCCCAAAATAAAGCAGATGGCACACTCAGGATAATTCAAGGATAGTTCATTTACAAAGAGATTATTTACAAAGATGTGGACAGGGCATAGGAAAACCACAAAGGATGGTACAACACCCTAAGGTTAATAAGAGAGTCACCACCCTTAAGCCCAAAGAGACCAAAGGAAGGAAGAGTTATATGAATCCCGAAGGAAAGAGTCATCTAACTGGTCACTGTGTGAGGAACAGTGACCTTGTATTGCATGACTTAGCTAGATGGAGGTGACCCAACAGAAAGATGAGAAGGGAAATAATTCACTATCTTCATTTCCCTTCCTCTCTGATTTCCTACTGGAGCTCCTGATTGGCTGCACCAAACCATAAGCCAAAGGGCAAGGGTGCCTGTTGGTGTGGTCCACACAGGTCAGCCTCCAGAGGCAGTGAACAGGGTGAAGACAGGGAGAACAGATCTGGAGGGACAAACAGAAAATGTCCAGCACAGATGGAGCCCAAAGGTACTGAAAGCTTATTATACTGAGGCTGTCCTCTGTGAGGGTTGTTAGGTACACCAGTGCGGCATCAGATTGATTATCCACACACTCCCATTTTTCTCCTGAATGAGATTTTCACCGTCTACAAGGAAATGAATTGAGCAATTTTCTGTTCCCTGCAGTGTAAGGAGAATCTCTTGCCAACCACTGTCGTTTAGCAGATGGTAGGTGATACTGTGATGCCTATTTGGCTCCTTCGAAGGCAAATGTCCAGGTTAAGAGCACTGGAGTCAGGAGTCCCAGTTCCCAGATCTGGTTTTGCTCCTAAGTAACTAAGTGACTGTGGGAAAGTCACTTCTCTTGGGGCTTAGCCTCATTTTCCTAATCAAAGAGAAATACCTATTGGATCTGATAATTTGTGATCAGGATCCTTAATTTAGAGTCCTCTTAAAATTATTTAAAACCTTTAAAATTTTGCATGTGTGCACATCAGCATTTCTATCAGAATAATAATAGTTCCCTCTTATGAAACACTTAACTACCAACAAGGCACTTAGGTACTGTGCTTAGCTTGTTCTCTCTTGTCTCTCTTCCCTTCTCTCTAGAAAATCTCATTGGAATCACCACAACAACCTTGAAGCTCATGAGTCTTTTTCTATTTTATCCTTGAGTGACTTGCCCAAGACACATGGTTAGGAAGCAGCAGAACAAGAATTCTCACCACCCTCTGTAACCCCCAAGATCATGGTCCATCTACCCCATGTTCCCTTGATCCCAGAGTCAGACGCACAGGACTCAGGATGCCAAATGTGCATTAACTGTACCAAAGAAGAGGCCTCAGGGCAACATGGGGGGCTACTTCCTGGAGGGGCAAGGTGTGAGAGTTTGAATGTTGAGATCCTCCCTGATGACCATAGTGTGGGAGAGGTTAAGGAAGGATGATTTTGGCCTGAGGGAATCAAGTCCCACTGAGCTGAGCCCTGGAGGTAAAAGAGACACCCTATAGAGCAAACCCAAAGGCCAGGGAGATCTTAAAGCTGAACAGGAGTGCTTCCTCTCATTGAAGATGATTTTTCCTGTTAACCTTCTATAAACTGTTGGCCCATCTGATGAAGGAAGTATTGCCCCATTCTATAGTATGGGCTCTGGAGAAGAAGTTCCTCCATCCTAAAGGGAGAACCCATCTATACTTTCCAGAGAGCAGAGGCAACAGAAGGTTGGGGTTCTTGGGGCTATGTGATCTGGCACATTCAAGCTGCTTGAGCCACCAGAGCTTCCTGCTGGGGTTGCTGCTGGCTGCCCTGCCACCGTCTGGAGAGCCTCTCCACCAGGCCTTGGCTGCCCTTTGAAAGCCAGCCTGTTCTGTTGCTTATTCCAAACAGGGCAAGTGCCTAATGAGCATCTGTGAAGCCAAGATATCCCATCTGTGAAGCTCCTAAGATACTCTGAGTCCAAGAAGGACTTTTCTGACCCATCCCCTGAGCTCCAAAGAGGGACAAGTCCCTTTGAGCCAACATGCAGCTTTTTTACAGCCTGGTCAGTGTATGTCACCTACTATGACACACCAGGGACACAATTCCCTGGAGGAAATCCCATTTGGGGGAGGAAATGATTTGCTGGCCTCTCTGCAAGGGCGGTGGGGACTTCAGAGTTCATCAGCTCAAGATGGGAGATTCTAGCAGGTGCAGGCAGCCAGCCAGCCAGGTTTATCTCCTTTGTGCTGGCACAGCCTTAGCAACAGCAAATCTTGGCAGCCCTGCTGTTTGACCTGGATCATGAATGTGAAATGCTCCGCACAGCCTGGCAAGTCCTCTCGATTCCACTTTGTTCTGCCAGAGGCCTTCTCTGCACACTCCATCAATCCTTCTAATCCCCTCCTTATTGCCTGGCTGCACGGATGGCTTAACTTGCCTCCCAGCTGCCAGGAGCCTGCAGTTGGCTACCACTGCTGGTGCCAGAAACCCCAGTCTAGTACCCAGGGCAGGAGGGGCCTCTGAAGCTCCCCTTCTGGGCACCAGGACAGAAAGGGATACCTGGCCTTGCTGTTCTTGACCAAAGAAATATGAAGAGCTTTTTGAATAGTCCAATGGTAAGGAATCAGTTGATGGAGTATATCACCTGCTCCTGATTTGGCCTGAGAGCCCATGCTGACATGTCAGCAAGAGATACTAGTTGGTTTGCTGAATCCCACACCTTCCTACCAATGACAGTGACTTTGAGATACCTGGAAACATCATTTCCTCTTTAAACTTTGGCACCTGGCTACTTGAATTGCTTTCATGGGTGGGATTTCACAGATAAAGGAACTGAGACACAGAGAGGTGAAGTAATCCGTTCAAGGTCACAGAGCTAGTCAGGGGCAGAGCTGGAAAGCCAAGGACGAGACAAGACTGGACCCAGCACTTACTCTATGATGAGTGACATGGGACTAGGCAAGTTGTGCACATTCCCTTCAATTCCTACTCACGCTGGAGACGAACATCATCCGCCCTCATTACTGCTCTCACTTATGACAACATATGATTCTGGCCTTTAAGAAGTTTGCAGTCTGGGGCCCCTGGGTGGCTCAGTTGGTTAAGCGCCTGCCTTCGGCTCAGGTCATGATCCTGGAGTCCCGGGATCGAGTCCCGCATCGGGCTCCCTGCTCGGCGGGGGGTCTGCTTCTCCCTCTGACCCTCTTCCCTCTCGTGCTGTCTCTCATTCTTTCTCTCAAATAAATAAAATCTTTAAAAAAAAAAAAAAGAAGTTTGCAGTCTGAAGTTCTTTCATAATATCACACCGACTTGAGAGGCGAAAGATGACAGAGGAGTAGGGGACCCTATTTCAACTGGTCCCCGGAATTGAGCTGGATAGCTACCAGACCACTGTGAGCACCCACGAAACCAGCCTGAGATGTAAGAAGATCTGGATCTCTACAAACAGAATATCGCAGGTGGTTGGTTTTGAGGTACGAAGAGGAGACCCGTGATTCTGCGGGCAGATATCAGAGGATAAACAGCAGCGGGAGGGTGCGTGGCCGTGGGGATCCTACACCGCCGGTGAGTGACAGCCTTGCGCACTGCAGACAGGGCACAGACTCGCAGACTGGTAGCGTCGGGAAAGGACTTTAGGGCAGCCCCTGGGGTGGAGGACCAGACCAGCAGGGTCGCGCGCACGCGAACCGCAGTCTCATGGACAGAAACCGGAGCGAGGGTCGCGCGCAGGCGACCTGCAGCCTCCGAGATGGAAACCGGGTGCCCCGTGGTCGCGCCGGTGAACTGCAACCCCCGGGGGTGGAAACCCCGAGCGGCGGAGTCCCGCGCGGGTGAACTGGGAGCGGCTGGCGGTTTTAGAAGCACAAAGGGCAGAGACGTGCCCCGACCTGGAGGCAGGACTGGGAGCGCTGCGGAGGGGTGCACAACCCAGGTCGCTGCAGTTTATAGCAGCCCCAACAGAAACGGAGACGGTGTGGCCTGGAGAGCTCACTGAAGAACAGACTGCGGTCTCTGCTCTGAGGCAGAGGGTTGGAAACGGTCTCTTCTGCTCTGACTCATGGAAAAGACCCAGAAAGCCGCCAGGGAAAGGCGCCAGAGAACAAAAGCCCCAAAGACTGATTCCCACTGAGCCCATCCCCCACCACAGGGGGGCAGGGCAACTCCCCCCAAACAGGGTTGCCTGAGTAACAGCGCGGCAGGCCCCTCCCGCAGAAGACAGTCTGGGAAAACAAGAGGCCAGCAACCCTAAGGTCCCAAGAAAACAGGTGCATCTAGCTTGGGTTCTGGTCAATAATTTCGACTCTATACATTCCCTCAAACACCCATCAACAGAATGACTAGGAGGAGGAGCCCCCCAAAACAGAAAAGACTCAGAGATTATGACTTATGCTGCAGATTTACAAATGGATGCAGACATAACCAAGATGTCAGAGATGGAATTCAGGCTAGCAATTGTGAAGACAATGGCTAGAATGGAGAAATCAATTAATGGCAACATAGAGTCTCTAAGGGCAGAAATAAAAGGTGAATTGGCAGAACTTAAGAATGCTATCAATGAGATCCAATCCAATCTAGATAATCTAACAGTTAGGGTAACTGAGAAAGAAGAGAGAATAAGCGATCTGGAAGACAGTATAATAGATAAAAAGGGAAAAGAGGAGGCCAGGGAAAAACAACTTAGAATCCATGAAAATAGAATCAGAGAAATAAGTGACACCATGAGGCATTCCAATGTCAGAATATTTGGAATCCTGGAGGGGGTGGAGAGAGAGAGAGGGCTAGAAGATGTATTTGAGCAAATTGTAGCTGAGAACTTCCCTAATCTGGGGAATGAAACAAACATTCGCGTCCTAGAGGCAGAGAGGATCCCTCCCAAGATCAAGGAACACAGGCCAACACTGGCATGTAATAGTAAAACTTGCAAATCTTAGAACCAAGGAAACCATCCTAAGGGCAGTTAGGGGGAAGAGATTCCTTACGTACAGAGGGAGGAACATCAGAATAATGTCAGACCTATCCACAGAGACCTGGCAAGCCAGAAAGGCCTGGCCAGACATATTCAGGGTACTAAATGAGAAGAACATGCAGCCAAGAATACTTTATCCGGCAAGGCTTTCATTTAGAATGGATGGAGAGATGCAGAGCTTCCACGACCGGAAGAGGTTGAAAGAATATGTGACCACTAAGCCGGCCCTGCAAGAAATATTAAGGGGGGTTCTATAAAAGGAGAAAGACCCCAAGAGTGATCTACAACAGAAATTTACAGGGACAATCTATAAAAACAACGTCTTCACAGGCAACATGATGACAATTAATTCATATCTTTCAATAATCACTCTCAACGTGAATGGCCTAAACACTCCCATAAAATGGCACAATGTTGCAGATTGGATAAAAAGACAGGACCCATCCATATGCTATCTACAAGAGACTCATTTTGAACCTAAAGATACATCCAGACTGAAAGTGAAGGGATGGAGATCTATCTTCCATGCCAGCGGACCTCAAAAGAAAGCTGGGGTAGCAATTCTTATATCAGACAAATTAGATTTTAAACTAAAGTCTGTAATAAGAGACACAGAAGGACACTATATCATTCTTAAAGGGTCTACCCAACAAGAAGATCTAACAATTGTAAATATCTATGCCCCCAACATGGGAGCAGCCATATACATAAGCCAACTGTTAACCAAAATAAAGAGTCATATTGATAACAATACGTTAATTGTAGGAGACCTCAATACTCCACTCTCAGCAATGGACAGATCATCTAAGCAGAAAATCAACAAGGAAACAAGAGCTTTGAATGATACATTGGACCAGATGGACCTCATAGATATTTACAGAACATTCCACCCTAAAACAACAGAATACTCATTCTTCTTGAGCGCACATGGAACTTTCTCCAGAATAGACCATATACTGGGTCACAAATCAGGTCTCAACCGATACCAAAAGATTGAGATTATTCCCTGCATATTCTCAGACCACAATGCTCTAAAACTGGAATTCAATCACAAGAAAAACTTTGGCAGAAATTCAAACACTTGGAAGCTAAAAACCACTCTGCTCAAGAATGGTTTGGGTCAACCAAGAAATCAAAGAAGAACTTAAACAATTCATGGAAATCAATGAGAACGAAAACACTTCGGTCCAAAACCTATGGGATACTGCAAAGGCGGTCCTAAGGGGGAAATACATAGCCATCCAAGCCTCACTCAAAAAAATAGAAAAATCCCGAATTCACCAACTAACTCTACACCTTAAAGAACTAGAGAAAAAGCAACAAACGACGCCTAAGCCACGCATTAGAAGAGAAATAATTAAAATTAGAGCAGAAATCAATGAATTAGAAACCAGAAACACAGTAGATCAGATCAACGAAACTAGAAGTTGGTTCTTTGAAAGAATTAATAAGATTGATAAACCACTGGCCAGACTTATCCAAAAGAAGAGAGAAAGGACCCAAATTAATAAAATTATGAATGAAAGGGGAGAGATCACGACTAACACCAAGGAAATAGAAACAATTATTAGAAATTATTATCAACAACTATATGCCAATAAACTGAGCAATCTGGATGAAATGGAGGCCTTCCTGGAAACCTATAAGCTGCCAAGACTGAAACAGGAAGAAATCGACAACCTGAATAGGCCAATAACCAGTAACGAGATTGAAGCATTGATCAAAAACCTCCCAAAAAACAAGAGTCCAGGGCCTGATGGATTCCCTGGGGAATTCTACCAAACATTCAAAGAAGAAATAATACCTATTCTACTGAAGCTGTTTCAAAAAATAGAAACAGAAGGAAAACTTCCAAACCCATTCTATGAGGCCAGCATTACCTTAATCCCCAAACAAGGCAAAGACCCCATCAAAAAGGAGAATTTCAGACCAATATCCCTGATGAATGTGGATTCCAAAATCCTCAACAAAATCCTAGCTAATAGGATCCAACAATACATTAAAAGGATCATCCACCACGACCAAGTGGGATTTATCCCCGGGATGCAAGGGTGGTTCAACATTCGCAAATCAATCAATGTGATAGAACACATTAATAAGAGGAGGGAGAAGAACCATATGGTCCTCTCAATTGATGCAGAAAAAGCATTTGACAAAATACAACATCCTTTCCTGATTAAAACTCTCCAGAGTATAGGGATAGAGGGAACATCCCTCAAGCTCATAAAATCCATCTATGAAAAACCCACAGCGAATATCATCCTCAATGGGGAAAAGCTGAGAGCCTTTCCTTTAAGATCAGGAACACGTCAAGGGTGCCCACTCTCACCACTGTTGTTCAACATAGTACTAGAAGTCCTAGCAACAGCAATCAGACAACAAAAAGAAATAAAAGGTATTCAAATTGGCAAAGAAGAAGTCAAACTCTCTCTTTTCGCAGACGACATGATACTTTATGTGGAAAACCCAAAAGACTCCACCCCCAAATTACTAGAACTCGTCCAGCAGTTCAGTAATGTGGCAGGATACAAAATCAATGCACAGAAATCAGTTGCTTTCTTATACACTAACAACGCAACTGTTGAAAGAGAAATTAAAGAAATGATTTCATTTACAATAGCACCAAAAACCGTAAGATAGCTCGGAATAAACCTAACCAAAGAGGTAAAGGATCTATACTCTAGGAACTACAAAACACTCATGAAAGAAATTGAAGAAGACACAAAAAGATGGAAAAATATTCCATGCTCATGGATCGGAAGAATAAACATTGTTAAAATGTCTATGCTACCCAGAGCAATCTATACCTTCAATGCCATCCCGATCAAAATTCCAATGACATTTTTCAAAGTGCTGGAACAAACAATCCTAAAATTTGTATGGAATCAGAAAAGACCCCGAATCGCCAAGGAGATGTTGAAAAAGAAAAACAAAGCTGGGGGCATCACGTTGCCTGATTTCAAGCTATATTACAAATCAGTGATCACCAAGACAGCATGGTACTGGCACAAAAACATACAGACCCATGGAACAGATTAGAGAACCCAGATATGGACCCTCAACTCTATGGTCAAATAATCTTTGACAAAGCAGGAAAAAACATGCAATGGAAAAAAGACAGTCTCTTCAATAAATGGTGCTGGGAAAATTGGACAGCCACATGCAGAAGAATGAAACTCGACCATTCTCTAACACCACTCACAAAGATAAACTCAAAGTGGATGAAAGACCTCAATGTGAGACAGGAATCCATCAAAATCCTAGAGGAGAACATAGGCAGTAACCTCTTTGACATCAGCCACAGCAACTTCTTTCAAGATACATCTCCAAAAGCTAGTGAAACAAAAGCAAAAATGAACTTTTGGGACTTCATCAAGATAAAAAGCTTCTGCACAGCAAAGGAAACAGTCAACAAAACAAAGAGGCAACCCACAGAATAGGAGAAGATATTTGCAAATGACACTACAGATAAAGGGCTGGTATCCAAAATCTATAAAGAACTTCTCAAACTCAACACCCAAAAAACAAATAATCAAGTCAAAAAATGGGCAGAAGGCATGAACAGATACTTCTCTGAAGAAGACATACAAATGGCTAACAGACACATGAAAAAATGTTCATCATCATTAGCCATCAGGGAAATCCAAATCAAAACCACACTGAGATACCACCTTACACCAGTTAGAATGGCAAAAATGGACAGGGAAAGAAACAACAAATGTTGGAGAGGTTGTGGAGAAAGGGGAACCCTCTTACACTGTTGGTGGGAATGCAAGTTGGTACAGCCACTTTGGAAAACAGTGTGGAGGTTCCTCAAAAATTTACAAATAGAGCTACCCTATGACCCAGCAATTGCACTACTGGGTTTTTACTCCAAAGACACAGATGTAGTGAAAAGAAGGGCCATATGCACCCCAATGTTCATAGCAGCAATGTCCGCAATAGCCAAACTGTGGAAAGAGCCGAGATGCCCTTCAACAGATGAATGGATAAAGAAGATGTGGTCCATATATACAATGGAATATTACTCAGCCATCAAAAAAGATGAATACCCAACTTTTACATCAACATGGATGGGACTGGAGGAGATTATGCTAAGTGAAAAAAGTCAAGCAGAGAAAGTCAATTATCATATGGTTTCACTTATTTATGGAACATAAGGAATAACATGGAGGACATTAGGAGAAGGAAGGGAAAAATGGGGGGGGGTGGAATTGGAGGGAGAAATGAACCATGAGAGACTATGGACCTGAGAAACAAACAGGGTTCTAGAGGGGAGGGGGGTGGGAGGATGGGTTAGCCTGGTGATGGGTATTAAAGAGGGCACGTACTGCATGGAGCACTGGGTGTTATACGAAAACAATGGATCGTGGATCACTACATCAAAAACTAATGATGTATTGTATGGTGACTAACATAATATAATAAAATTAAAAACTACAAAAAAAAAAATATATCACACCGACTTGTGTTTCTTCAACCTATTTTGAAGACCTGCCTCTCTCATATCCCCTTCTTTTGAAAGCTTCTTTCTGATTCAGGAAATGAAGTCTATGGATGATTTATCTTGTGTTTCACTTCTTCCTATAAAGGCCAAATTCCACCAGAAACTCATGAAATTCAACATTAACCAGTCTCCTTCCAATTTGTCCCTGAAACCAGCTTTGACTATCCCCTCTGTGAGAGGCAACTATAAGCATCCAAGAGAGGAGGCCCTAGTCTCTAAAATTTATCAAATGATCCAGAAATTTACCTTTTGCAGGAACTCTTGGAATGGGAACCAGGAGCCAGTTTCAAGAATTGTCAATGAAGCATGATAATAATTATTTCAAGTGAAATAACCCAAATATATATCAATCATAGAATGTACATATAAAGTGTGGGAAAGTAATACTATCCAGCAGTGACATCTGAGTGAGCTATAACTCTAGGTGTCAATGAAGATAAACCCCAAAACATAATATAGAGTAGAAGTAAGGCACAGAAAAATGTAGGTAATACATTTATTTACATGACATTGAAATGTAAAAAAAAACAAATAAAATAGCATTGAGTGTTCATTATGTAAAGGGGCAAAACTACAAGGCAAGGATACAATCTGCTAGCCAGGATGATCGGTTCCTTTGGGCTCAGGGGGAATGGAGAAGGATGTGTCTGAGAAGGGACACACAGGGTCCTTCTAGGGGAAAATGTTCTGTATCTTCACTTGAGAGGCAGATATCAAATGGTCTGTCTTATTCTTTAAACTGTATACCTATTTTTTGTAGACATTTTTATATGTGTGTAACTATCTCATTCTCTAGAATGTAAGCTCCATGAAGGCAAGGATTTACCTGTTTATTGCTAGATCATCAGCATCAAGAAGGGTGCATAAATAGCCAATATGCAATACATATTTTTGAGTAAATGAATGAATTCATTACTTAATGAATATTTTCATAATACAAATTTTAGTAAGTAATGTTTGATATAATAAAACCCATAGACAAGAGCGCTTTTGCAATAAGGTCCACAAATGCTGAGGAGAGACCTGAACAGATGGAGTGAAGTGAAGGGAGGGGGTGTTTGTTGTGACCAATGTCATCCGGGGAGGACACAGACGCTGAGGAGAAGAAGAGAGGAGAGGGGAGGGGGACTCTAGGCCAAAGGACCAACACAATAATTACTACTATTAACTGAATTTCTTACACTGTGCCAAGATCTTATTTGATTTTCACTATAAGCCATTAAGATAAATACCATTACTACCTCCATTTCACAGATGAACTCATGGCTTTCATTGAGCACCTAGTAAGTGGACTTGTGGCCCGGTCTGTCTGACTCCAGTACATAGACGAACAGTGGAAGGAATATACAAGCAATCATCAGTGAGGGGGGGCGGGGCGGGCATGGAGACAGGCTCCTGTTGGGCTGGGCTCACCAAGTTCAGCTCTGACCCCACTGAGCTCACTTTCCAACCAGGCACCATTGCTCTGTGCTTGGAGCCGAATATTTGCAGGGACCACAGCTCCTCTGCAGTGGAAGTAGTGAGTCAGTAGTGAGTCACCTGCTTCTCACTCAGTGGTAGCAGTGAAGGCACCATTATCTCAACAGAGATCCTCCTCCTGCCAGGTGCAGACTGAGGAGCTGGAGTCTTGCAGCTCAGGTTTCCATTTGATGCATGCACACCACCAGTGTGATTGCAAACCAAGTCCCAGTTTAGACCTAGCCATTGAAACTCCTGCTTGTCAAAGAGAAAGTCTCTTGTGTTTTCCAGGGGAAATTAATATTGATAATCAACATTATTATCGTTAAATAATGGCAACACTTACCCAGTACCGCTGTATGCTAAGTGCTTTATATGAACTATTGAATTTTCATAAGGGCAGTGTGAGGCATTTAACATCTCCATCTTACTGATCAGAGATTTTCGATGACTTGATCAAGGTGATACAAACTATCCATGTACGTAAGACTCAAATGTATGTTGGCGAGCTACAGAACCTAAGTTCTTAACCACCTCACTCTACTGCCACTTAGGCATAGCAATGCATTGAAAGGGTCAGGAAATACCTGGGAACATGTCAGGAAAGGGCAGGATGGTATCACCCATCATGCTGAGGACTCTGGAAACAGACCTAGTTGGGCATCCTTGGGTCACTTCACCGAGATCTCTCTGCCGTCATCCCCTCCACCAGCTCCCAGACCTCAAGAAAATGGGAGCTTCTCTGAAAGTTCATCAGATTAGCCGCACAAGCCTTAAGGCTATGCCTCTCCTTGCAAGATTAACAAGGATGTGTGTCAAATTCTCCCCAGAGCTCAATGGGTTTCCCTTTCGCATTAGCTTAAAATTTAGGCACATTTTCATCTTCATTTCACCTTGAGCTTCTACTGGGAGTGGCTCCAACTGCCTCAGGTTTCAGTTTCTCTATTCTTTCCTTCACACCATCCTAATTCCTGTAAGACTGGAACAGGGACTTAATGCTCTGAAACGGATCTGCAAGGCACCCAGGAGAGTTCGCAGCTTTAAAAAGTTAGAATAAAATTTAGAATGAAATGAAGAAGCAAATCAACACTTTCTGATTTTATCTTATTTATAACTTTGGGTTTTCTTAAATCATGACTCTTTCTAAAGCAGAATGAATTCGAGTTAGGAGAAAAATATGATTGGAAAAAGAAATCCCGTAATTAGAGAAATAGGATATTCAAGGTTCATAATGCAAAAATCCTAGCCCCTTTCCTGCCCATATCTTTTAAACCTGAAATGCTAAACTCCATTAAATTGCTTCCAATTTATATATTGGAAACAGAGCCCAGACAGACTCAACTGTAGTCCTTTCCAAATTAGGATTCATCTAGTCTCCACCCTGGGCTCAGACCAAATTGGGCCTCCAAGCCCTGCCTCTGTCGTGCACACAGCAATCACACCATTTCTCTGGCGGGCCTCACAGATGTGGTCGGCTGGCTCTGGGCACTGACAGCTGTCCCCCATTCTGGCTATTATCTTCACCTGGTTTGCCCTGTGCCCTGTCACTGCTGGGACATGGAACACAGGTGATAAGAAAACAGACTGGCTTGTCCTCATCCTGCCTCTCTCCAGTGCCACAGAAGGCTTACAGGATGTTCCTGGTATCACATGGCAGGAAAATTGCCAAGAAGAGACCTTCAGCAGTCGCTGGGAGACTTAACACTGTGATCAGCAGGAAAGATATAAAAATGAAAGAAGAAAATCAAGAGAAGGTCAGACAGGACAAACAGAGAGTCTCAAGAGAGTGTTAGATGGAGATTTAAAATATTTGAAGATGGATGGTCCAAAAAAAAGGAACAATTTTAAAGAACAGACAAAACTGCAAATAGGTACCCACAAGCTGTAGTACAAAGAGAATTTTTCGAGTATCTAAATGCTTACAATACTTTGACGTCAAAGTGCAGGATTTTGTAATGAAGTTTCCACTTTTCCCCACTTTTCCCTGCACACCACTTTCCCATACAGATATGAAACAAAAAGAGAGAGATTTGACCTTACTGACTAAGATTTATACCTTCCTTTTGCTGTGTCTCGAGTTTCCATTTTAGTCTGTTGATTCTCAGATACTTAGCCGTGTACAATCAGGAGTTAGATGATACCATGACTACTAATAATAACAATAGCAGCTAAGATTGAGTGCTTACTGTGTACGAGGCACTGTTCCAAGCACTTGGTGAGTATGAACTCATTAATCCTCACAGGATTAAATTTCCACTTTGGATACAAAGAAGCTGGGGCATAAACAGTCTAGACTACCTGCCCAAGGTTACACAGCCCGTAAGTGGATAGTGTGCTGGAGAAGTTGGAGGGAAGATCAGAAGACTGAGGCAACGAGGCTCAGTCCACATACCAGAGGCCTGCGGGTGAACATGCTGCCCCAGTCGAGGCACCAAATGACTGCAGTTACATGAGTGACCCCAGGTGAGGCAAAAAGAACAGCCCAGCTGAGCCCAGCCCAAACTGCTAACCTGCAGAATTTAGAGCAAATGGTTATTGCTCTAAGCCAATAAATTTTGGTACCACTTGTTATGGAGCAATAGATAATACAGAATGTAAGCTTCAGGAGGGCAGAGACGATGGGTTTTTTGTTGTTGTTTCCTTATTTTCATTACTCTATCCTCATTACCTGCATACCTCATTACCTGGATGCCTATCAAGGCACATAGTAGGTCCTCAATAGATATTTTCTAAATGGATCAACGATATCTAATAGACCTTTACAAAGAACTGTTTTGCACTATGCTATAAGTCTAGTTGGCAGCATAGATACTTCCCTAAGTCCTTAGACTCAGATAATGAGACAGAATACAACTTGTCTCTTCCCCCAAGATATCCCTTAAACTGCTACAGTGAAGCTCTCCTTTCTCAGTGGGTTGTTTTGTACAAGGATTATTTAGCATAAATCTTTGCTGATTCAGGAAATCTTTTTTTTTTTCCCCTAAATCCTCAGCTCAAACACTCCTTAGTTCGGAACTAATATAGACATTGATGGCTTTCTCTGGTCCTCCCCTGAGAAGAGCATCAGGGTAACCCAGGTGTGGGGGCCCCATGCTGAGCAGGAGGTCAGGGTGGTGGTGGGGCTGGGGCAGTGGAAAATGAGACATTTGTGAAAAACTGGTAATCTGGCTGGTGACACTGATTCAGTTCCAGTCCCTGTTATAAGCAAACTGGGTGTTTGGGTAATAAGTTATATTTAGAAGCCAAAAAGCTGTCATTATAAGTCCCAGTGGGAAGAGGGACTGAGAGAGGGTGTCATCTTATTTGATGTCACAGACAACACACACTGAGGACCACCGAGGCACTAGGCAAGCATTATGTCATTGAATTCCCAACAATGTTGTACAAGGGATATTGTCATGAAAAAATAGTTTGTATCTGAGAGAACAGGCACAAGGAGATGAAATAATTTGCCTAAATCACACAGTTAGAGGAGTTCAAGTCCCAGCTCTGTCCCCAGACCTCACCACACTCTTGATCTTTAGCCCATGTTGCCTCCTTGTGACACGGAAAATAACAGAGGGTTCCAGGTCAGACACGACTCGTATCGTGGGGTGGACTCCGAATAACTGGATGACTTTGAACAAATCATTCAACTGCTCTGAAGCTGAGTGTTCTCATCTGTAAAATGGGCCTAATCATCTCTCCCAGTGGGGCATGGGAGGAATAAATGAGAATGTGTGTTGTGGTGGCTGATACACAGGAGGCCCCCTTCATCTCCTACGACTCAGCCTTCTCTCAAGGGAACATCTTTCTTACTCTCCTCTGTGGTGCTTAGTGGGGAAGCCCAAGGCTTGCTCTTGTGCTGCTTTGAGATTTTTTTAAAAAGA
Source organism: Neomonachus schauinslandi (assembly GCF_002201575.2). Classification (NCBI taxonomy): domain Eukaryota; kingdom Metazoa; phylum Chordata; class Mammalia; order Carnivora; family Phocidae; genus Neomonachus; species Neomonachus schauinslandi. The sequence goes on along the minus strand of NC_058408.1, from coordinate 136,015,735 downwards.
TTCTATTTATTTGAGAGAGAGAGTACAAGCAAGGGGAGCGGCAGGCAGAGGGAGAAGCAGGTTCCCCGCTGAGCAGGGAGCCCAACACAGGACTCCATGCCAGGACCCTGAGATCAGGACCTGAGCTGAAGGCAGACGCTTAACCGACTGAGCCACCCAGGCGCCCCTGCTTTGAGATTCTTGATCCAAGAGTTCATGTAGATCTTGCAGTTGGCAGTGTGCTTCTTAAGGCAGGAAACTAAGTTTGGCCTTTTGTTCATTTTTGCCCTTATATTCTCTAGAACATGGGCTTAGTGCTGGCACCCAGTGAGTGCTTGGTAATGACCACTGATGCCTCTTTTTGTTAATAAGAAAGTTAAATAAGAATTTTGAATACAGAGAAATCTACCGACAACCTGATTCTGGTGTCTCTGGGTGGCACTTTCTGTCTATGCTGAGCTCTGCACCAGCCCTCAGCCTAAGTGTTTGGGGCTTGTGGTCAACAGTAAGGACCACTGTCACCAGGCTGGATTCTTGTCATACATGTCAGTCAGTCTTTGCAGTTAACTTGATGAGTTTCACTGATTCTCCACAACCAACAGCTTTATCAGTAGGGATACTGCATAATTTTAACAGTAAGCAACAGTTACTATGGAAGATATAAATATTGCCTTTTTAAATGTATACCCCAAACCTAAGATGTAGGCAGTATTACTGTAGTTGAGGAAACCAAGGTACAGGGAGGGTAAGTAACTGACCCAAAGTCACACAGCTAGGAAGGAGTAGAGCTTGATTTGAAATATGTCTCTCCTACAGTATTTTTTTTTTTGGGGGGGGGGGCTCCGCTGATATTGGGCTCTTGAAACTCTCCCTTTTCCATTCTTCTATATCTTCCCAACCCCCTCCCCTCTGGGTGGATGACACCTTCAGTCGTGGAGGTGAAAGTGGGAGCTTGTAGAGCTGGGAGATGGCCATTCTTCTTAGGATGACTTTGCCTGTCTTTGCTGAGAACCAGTGGGTCAGCTCCTAACTGACCTTATGGTAAATATTTACACATTTATTTGCTTCTTTTCTTTCTTTCCTTACTAGAATGTAAGCTCCAGACAATGTTTCTTTTGTTCACTGCTATATCCCATTGTGTAAAACAGTTCCTGCCATATAGTAGGTGCTCTGTAAATATTTCTTAAACGAATCCGTTGCTTGTTGATTTCATAGTTTAATTGCCAGAGGAGCCATCTTGTTTCTGAGCTATTTGGAGCCACCTCGCTCCTCCCTGCTCTCTCCCTACAAATGCCATCATCACTATGTTTTATCCTTACAAGATTGTGCTTAACTGTTGAGATCACATACGTGCAATCATTAAGCACTTTAGACGCAGGCAGGTGGTGCTAGCTCTCAGCTGTTTGGGCTAAGGGCCCGCCTCCACTGGGACAGCTTACGTCTGCCACACATAGCCTTTCTTCCTCCGGTTAGACTAGCCTCAGAAGTATAATACTCAATTGGTTAAAGCCGGTCACAAGGCCATTCCAGTGTAAGGGGTACTCCATCTCCTGACGGGAGACACTTCAAAGATACATTGCAAATTGCATGTATACAGTTTGGGAAGAAATTTGTTGCCCCCTCTTTTTTTTTTTTTTGCAATTTACTCTCTTTGTCAGCAGTTAAGACAACAGCAAATATATAACAATACTTAGGCAAAAGTTGTTGTTTTTTTTTTAAGATTTTATTTATTTGACACAGAGAGAGAGCACAAGTAGGCAGAGTGGCAGGCAGAGGGAGAGGGAGAAACAGGCTCCCCGCTGAGCAGAGGGTCCCGCAAAGGAACGCTGGGATCATGACCTGAGCCAAAGGCAGACGCTTAACCTACTGAGTCACCCCAGAGCCCCTAGGCAGAAGTTTTCAATCCCAGCTCCACCTAAGAATTCCCTAGAGGTCTTCTTTAAAAAAAAAATAGCAGATCCTCCACAGCAGACCAGTTAAACCAGGGATTGGAACTTGGGAATCCACATGACCGACCAGCTCCCCAGGTGATTCTAATTTGCCGCTAATTTGAGAATCACTGATTAAAGTGCGCTGAAGGAAACATAAGGTGGGATGGGGGGATTCTAGAACAATGAGAGAGTTGTGTAAGACTTGGAGGCCAGGAAAGACTTTCTAAAGAGGAAGTGTTTGAGCTAAGATCTAAATGAAGCCAGAGAGCCTTGGTGCCATTGGAAGGAGAGAGGAAAGAGCAAGGCCAGAGGTGAAGAACAGGCTGGGGCAGCAAGAACAGATTTGGTAGAAATGTTGGAAGAAATGTTGGAAGAAATGTCCCACACCACGGAGGCTGTGCCTCAGAGGAATGTTCTACTCGTTTTCCTAGAGTCAAGTCCTTACAGTATGATCACGTCACTCGGTTTTTGTAAAGAGGTGAAGCAATAAATAATTAATTGAAGAACAGACTGCGGAAAAACACAACTTTTAAAAAGGGTTTGTTTTTTTTTTTTAAAGAACTCACTAGTTCAATAGCAGTCTCTGGGATATGGGAAACAAAGCTGGAGGGGAAGAGAATGTGCAATAGGGGAAAACAAACAAGGAAAAGCATTGCTTCAGAGGAGACAAGTGTAGGAAAAAAAAATTACTCCACTCTGAGAGTTCGCCTGTGGTAGGTTCTCTGTTTCGCAGGAGCGAATGGAAGCCCTGGGAACAAAAGCTGGTACCACATCCCACGGCCAATTAGGAGCTGAGAGAGGATAGCGATGCAGGGACTCCCGCTCCTGCTTCACTTCCCTGTCTTCCCGCCTCCCGCCGTCCCTCGCCAGCCCCTCTCCCTGCTCAGTCCGTCCTTGTCAGTGCACCATTATGAACTGCCGAGGCTGTCGCTTCTCTGGAAGTTACCTCCCTCCCCAGCAGCGCGCATCCCCTGGTGGAGCTACCAGAGAAGGTAATGAGACAGTGCTCTGGCCCACTTCCCGGTGACGGTGCCCCAGCAAGAAGGAATCCCGCTGGAGAAGAAGAAACTAAGGCCCAAACAAGGAATTCCACACCCACCAAGAGCTGGCCCGCAAATGAAAAATGGTCAGTGTCCCCTCCCTGACACTATATATATGCATGGAGATTCCACGAGCCTCTTTTCTGCTCGCAGTGGGACCCAAGTCCTCCACAGAGCTTTCAACCGCACTGACAGCTGCCAGCCCACAGCCTCCCTGGCCAGTCCCCTGCCTAAGGGCCCCGAGGCCTGCACCAGCAGTAAGCAGGACGAGGATGTCTGCTAAATAGGCAGAGCCCCAGGGCCCTCCCCAAACCCACTGAATCAGAGTCTTTGGGGTGGGGACCTTAGACTGCTCATTTTAAACCAGCTCCCCAGGTAATGATGTGCCAAGTCAGAAATCACAAACTTCAGTGAAAATGTAAATGCAATTCTCAAGCCCCCAGCGAGTTTCTCTCTCAACAGCCTGTTAGGAAATCCCAGACCCCAAACCCTTCTCCAGAACATATCACTAAACTCGAAGCCCCAGAACAAGACTGTGAGCCCCAACTCAGGCAGAAAGAGGGTATTTTTTCAAGGAAGTACTTTTAATAAGCTTGGAACACAATTTCCTCTGCAGCCCGCACAGCCTGCAGCAGCCTCCCAGCTCCCCATGGATGGGAAGGATCTTTCTAAACTTGAATGAGGAGACCCTCCACGACCAGGGTCTTAGCTGGCTTGAGCCCACTCCCCAGATGTGGGCCTTGACATTGTTGCTGGAAATCCCAGAACACAGTTCTGGGAGAGGCGAGAAGCAAGACCCTGGCAAGAAAGCAAGACATTTCATAGGTGAAGAGGTTTTGCTCCAGCCAGTTCTGTTGGACAGGCAGACTTTAATGAGGTGGGGTGTGCTGATGCTGGTGAGTAATGAGGAAGAGACAGAAGGCCAGAGAGACAGGCAGGGCCGCAGGGAAGCCCTGCTCCACCTCCAGGGCGTGAGTTCTTTTTTTCTTTTTTTCCCACTTGCCTAGTTTCTCTCTCCCCTCTCTCCTTTCCCTTGGCTCTCTTCCTTTGGACTTCCCTCTCCTTGTGTCTCTCTTCCCCTCCCACTTTCTCTTCCTCTCTCTTTCTCTCTATCTCCTCTTTTCTTCTTTTTCTCCTTCCCTCCCCCTCACCTTTCTCTTCATTTTGCCACAAACATTGGGCAGGTGTCCACTCTGGGCCCAGCCCCGTGGATAGCACCGAAGAAAGAGAAACACACTATCAGTGGCCTCTTGGAGGTCCCAAATCATGGGGAAGATCCCAAGAACAGGCAACTGCAATTCAGTTATAAGCAGGAACACGCGGACACCTAAAATAGGCATCTAATCCAGACTGCAGTTCAGGGAAGTGATGTCTAAGCAGACACCTAAGAGGTGAAGGTGCGGTAAACCAGCAAAGGGCCTGAGGAGGTGTAGGGAGTGCCCCAGCCTGGACAAATTCCTAATTCAAGAGAAAACATGGCACCTCTGAGGGACTGTGAGGGTCCAGGGCTGCAATGCCTAGTTGTGTGGGTTGTGTCTTGCACAAGGTCACTGGGCCAAGGAGCAAGGGCTGAGGGCTGCCATGGGGCATGAGTCTGCCTTTCACACAATGAAGCTCCCATGTTTGGCTCCATGTTGACAGACTATCAAGCCAGTTTCTTCTATTGTTACTTTTCTTCATGGTATATCAGCAAAAGATTGGAACAAAAGCAATAACACAGGGGCTTCCCTCGAAGCATCTTTCTCTGTTGGCTTGTTCAGGGATGTTGCATGATATTCTTAGCCTCTGCCTGGTTTGAGGCTCACCAGATCTAACCAAATCTTGAATTTCCTCCCCAAGACTTTGCATCCTGACTGGGTGCATTTGGCAACCCTGCCTTCAGATTAGCCTCTCTGCCCTGAAGTCATCCATGCCCTTGGTTGGACTGCATGGAAATATTTTGTTTTCCAATATTTCCAGCCAACATTTACCTAGTGATGCCTCATTACCATTTAGAGAACAACCTTCACAATGTACATTGGGAATCATTACTTATTCTCCCCCTCAGAAAGAGGAGGTGTTTTGATACATTGCATTCTTTTTCAGAGTTTGGCTCCAAGTCTGATCTAAAGGCACTTTAAACAGTTAGAAGTGTTTAAGAGACATTTGCATACTTTCCTACTAATTTTACTGGTCAGGGAGATGATTCTCGGCTGTGACAAAGATGGCCTCAAGGCACCAGCAATACTAGTCCTCCTTCACCTTCAGAACCAATAACCACAGGGAAAACTAACGATTGCCTCTCAACATCTTCTTCGTCTACAGCTGAACCCAAAGACAGACCTTGCTCTGACTGAAATAGTATTGACTCAACCTTGCCCACCAGCGCCCTTTGAAGGAAGGGTTACTTGGCAGCAGAAATGGGATTCTGAAACATTTAGGGAAATTACGATACATTGTTATCTTTGAGGAAGATGTTTTGAAATGTTTGGACTGCCTCTTCTTTGATAGAAGAACCTATTTGTTTGCAATTAGAATAAATGAGGAAAGATATTTGTAAACTTAAAAATGTGCACTATCCTCCAAAAAGGTGGAAAGCTGTTTTTGCCCTCCAGCAGGGATGCCCCGTGAGAGAGATGCTTACTAGTGCAGTAGCCTGTCCCCAGCTAGTCCCCAAACATGGCTGAATACCATAAGCACAGAGACTAAGAGACCTAGAGAATTATCCTTCCTGCTCAACCTCTGATTCTAGAGATGAGAAAATGGCGACTTAGGGGAGGTAAGTGACTTTTCCAAGTCACATGGCAAATCAGCGGTGCTGCTGAGATGTGTCCCCAGGATAACCTAATCTTCTACAAAGACCTTTCTTCAACACCAGAATGATCCCTGATTTGCTGTCTTTTATTTCGTTAATTCATAAGGGCTCAGTGCTGTGTGGGTCCAGAGAAAGTAAATGACATAGTCCCCCCCACACAGAGAGTTTTGATTCTTCTAATCACCGTATGAAATACTATCATCACTCTTTTTGAGCTAGGCCCACTGAGGAGAACCCTTTAGGTGGTATTTAACGCAACACCTTCCCTTTCGACAAAGAAAGAAGCATAATTCGCAGCTACTATTTCCTTAGCATTTACTGGGATCAGTGGGAAATAATGGTTTTAGGTATGGAGAACAGAAGCTGACAGAGAAGGGAGGTACTTTCTTCTCTCTATAACAAACCAGAAATAGGAGGCAGTAAACTGTGTGTGCATCCATGTGCATGAGTGGTGTGGTATGGAGTGTGTGTTTGTGTGTGTGTGTGTACATGTGCGTATGTGTGTGTGTGTGTAGTTTTAGGCTGAAACGGCACGTATCTAACACATGCACGGATTTTCATATTAGACAGATTGGGTTCAAATACCAACTCTGACAGCAGCTACCATGTGACCTTAGCCACCTTCCTTAGCGTCGGTTTCCTCTTGCCTGAAGTGAGAATCACAACCTCACAGTCACGGACATGGAGCCCTGGTGTGAAGACTGAGCGAGGCAGAGAATGGGAAGTCCCTGCATCCAGTGGATAAAGGAGAGGTCAGTTTCTCTTTTAGGGGAGTGGAGAAAGGAGCTCTATACTTCCTATTTTCCCATATTCTTTAAATTCCTAGTATTGAGATGTTTTCCATTGTGAAACAGAAGAGAGAGAGGAGAGAGACTTTATTAAGGATGAAAAATGGCTACAATTTTGAAAGCAGTCTTGTTGACAGAATGTGAGTATGTTTTCAGAATAATTAACAGGAAAGCCAGGACTGAGGAAATTAATTACTATTGGTACAACTGCTTTCCAAATGGCAACCTCGAAGCTGATGCACAGTGAGGCCTCAGTTTCTCAGTGGGGTCAGGGAAGGCCTCTGCTGATCAGCTTCTTGCTGCCCTGGGAGACTGAGGAAGTGATTCTGTCCATCATAATAATATCTTCCAAAGGTGGGAATGAGTATTTTTTTAAGCCCCTACCATGTGCTTGCCTATACCCAGCTACTTTTGCATGTACAAATTTAAGTATCTTATGGATCTTATAAATTAGGTATAATTAACTGTTTTACAGGTGAGGACATTCAGGGCTGAGCACTTAACTTGCCTGAGGACATACATTTGGAAATTGACAGTCATTTATAAACCAAGCCTGCCTAACTCCAAAGCTTATGCCCTTTCCTCTCTACAAGATCACCTTCCACAGAGCGTGTGGTGAATGTGAAGGAGGTTGGCTTAGGACACTCAGGGCCAGGGTCTCACTTTATTGATGATTGTTCCATTTGTCCTAGGTTTGAGAACCACCATTTAGTAGCTAAGTGAATTTGGCAAGTTACTTAACCTATCTGATTTCCTCCTCAATTTCTGCATCTGTAACCATTTTGTGATTTAGAAAACATTGCCACCATCCCAGAGGGATACTTAGAGGTTTAGAATCTATACATCACCTACCCTCACTCAGAATGTGGCCAGAGCCTAACTTCATTGAGTAAAGAATGGGTGGAGATGCATACAGGAAAGTGCATGTGTCTCCAGATAGAGAATATAAAACTCAAGTTCCATATTATTTCCTTGCCTCAGAGTCAATGAGGTCCTTACCCACTCACATGGGGTTAAGCCATCCTTTCATGTTTGCAACCTTCTTTGTCCAAGTTTTCTAGAGAATCCTATCCATAGGAAGCCAGGAGAACTAAAAAAAAAAAAAATGGCTGAGAGCCTGGAAACCCTCCAGATCCAAGATTTGATGAACAGTAGTGAACTTGAGAAAAGGTAAAGATAAACCTGAATTCAATCCCAAAGAGAGAAGCCCCAAATGTCAAGGGACTGCCAATTCTAACCAGCAGTTGAGAACTTATAGCAACTATGGTAGGATGGAAACAGCATGAACTTTGGAGACCATAGGCTTGAATCTCAACTCCAAAATGAGTGGCTGAGTGACCTTAGGTAAGGACTCTTCTAACGGGCAGCCTTGCTCAGGGAGTCCTCGTTGGTCTGGCCAAATATTCCTCAGAACTGCATGGTCTGTATTCTTTTGTCTAAGTCCTCCCCTTCTTCCCTCTCCTTTCTTAGATGTCAGCCACAAAGGTTTTTCCTGTCCTCCGCTGCCCCTTCCCTCTTTATCCTTCATAGTTTTTCCTCCCTCAAATCTCTTGCACATCTGATCCTATCTTAGTATCTGCTTCTCAGAAGACCTGAATGGACCCAGGGTATTGGAAGTGGTCTGAGAAAGCTTGAGGATGAGCACATTCACTACCTAGCTGGTAATGAGTGGGACATGAGACCTGAATAGTTTCAGCCACAAGGTGGTGGCCCAATAGCTAAGAATCACTGAAGCAACCTGAGAAGACATGTTAATGGAGGGAAACATCCCTACCAGTACGATCATTCAGGTACTTTGAAGATAATGGAGAAACCGAGCCTACAAGGATAGCAGAGTTGGCTGGACACTGGTAAGTTGTACTGATGCTCCACAGAGGGATAAAGAGAAACTAAAGATGGTCAACAAACAGCTAAAGGCTGAGTGTAAGAGCCAGAGGATCTATTTGGCAGCTTAAAGGAGGTTCTTATCTCCTGCAAGGAAGCATAGATAATGACATCCACTTACAGTTTTGCCCTAGGCCTGTATTAATTCTTTTTCCCTCTATAATAATATAGCCCAATTATAGTCCTTTAAGATCTAGAGATCTAGACCTTGTGGATATCTTACAAATTTGTCACATTGATCCATTACACTGATGCCATCGAATGAGCAGTATAAACAAGAAGTGGCACCTTGGTAAGATACATTGCTAAAGGGGATCCGAGAGAAACCCTTTGGATTTCATGGATCTTTCATTTCATAAAGGTTTCTAGGGATCTTGTGGTCAGGATACTAGGATATCCCCCCGAAGCAAAAGACAAATGGCTGCATCTTGCATCCCCTACCCCAACTCTTTGAGTTACAGAGGAAGCACATCATCCCCAGCATTAAGTGTTGTAGGTGCTTTAGATTTTAGTTGTTGGCAGGTAGCTAGAGTAGGGGCATAATACCTCACTCCAGGGAGGAGATTCACTTTTTTGAGGCTCAGTTTTAGACATCATAAAGTTTGTCTAGCTTCGATTCAATGCTACTTACTCTTATTTTGTAGTTCTTGAAGGATCCTACGTGAAGGCCTTGAGTAACTTCCAGGATCCTTCATCCTTTGAGGTATTGAACTTCAATTTTTTTTTTAATCTCATTCGTAGTGTGAGGCTGCTGGAAGCGCCACTTGACTTTTCAGCTACATTCCGCTCTGTTTCTCTGTAGCTGTCTCTCTCCTGCTTAAAAAAAAAAAAAAAAAATGGCAAATGCCTCAAGGGATTAACTATGTCAGATTCACATTACTGCATCTGGGCCCCTCAAGTTCTGGTAAGCTTAGGATCTCCCCTGTGCTTTCAAGTATATTTTCAAATTTCATCCAACTTTCCCGACCATTCTTGGTGAGAATATTGATCTGCGGTAAGCCATCTAAATACCCATCATACTTATTTTTTATGATCTAAAATCTTCAGTAAAAAATCCACATCAACATAAACAGGAAGACTGAAAAGATTCCACAACCAAGTGGAAGGATACTTTGGTCCCTGCTCCATATTGGGAGGGCACAGCCTCTTATGCATGGGTCTTTGCTCTAGAGCTCCAAAGAAGAACTCTACACTGAGCCACAGCAGGACTGGGAGAAACCCAGCAGCATATCTGATATTAAAAAAGAACTTCAAAGTGCCCAACAAAGAACAGATGACATAAGATCAAAAGCTCCCTGTGGTTACTATATGATACACACACACACACACACACACACACACACACTCACACACTCACTATATACAGGGGCTGCTCATCCTGAAGGAATGGGAAAAGCAGATGCTTAGAATACATAGTTAATTAATGGGATGTATAATATCTTTCTTGAAATATATAATGTCTGTCAAGAGTATAATTTTCCTGATGGCCAAGACAAACTTGCCTTTGTAATACTATAATCTAATTAAGTAGCTCAGGGCTTGGCATATAGTATGCATTCAGTAAATCTTCATGTTTTGCAAAGAACAAAGGAAAGAACAAGAAGAGGCAACTTTAAGGGAAAGTGCCCCTTAGAGAAACAATCATATAAAAACAAACCTCAGTGATCAAAGATTCCTGAAGCTGAATGTGCCTGCACTGCGTATAATCGTCAGTCTGCCCTCAAGTAGAAATCAAACATTTCTGAAACTTAGCAGTTTGTTCATTTTCCATTCTTCACTTTTTATATTCCTCTGTCCCGGTGGAAAGGGGGAATGTAAATCTTCTCATATTAGCGGCTCTTGGTCTCATTGGGTTTCATGTGGTATTGAGTGGATTGTCAAAATAAAAATCCAAAGAGGGACTAGGGTATTGGTTTATGTGAAGTAACTGTAATGTTCAAATGAAAGCTACAAATCAGCTATGTAAATGAGCCTGTACCCAGGGCAGAATTGCAATCAAACAGCCTGCAGAAGGAAACTTAATAAGCCCTGCCTCTCCTTCTATTACCTTGTGAGTAAGCTTCTGAGAGTCCGGGTCTTGTGAGGGCACCAAGTGAGCGTAGCTTCAGGCATTCCACAGGCTGTGACAGAACTGCACTGGGACCTGGCAGCACTCTGAAGTTCCAGGAAGGGTTCAGCAGTTTGCATCTGTGTCTCCATCAAAAGGCATTAAATATGCATTTGATCAAGGTAGTAGTTAGGAATATGAAGCACCTATAGGGGAAATTTCTTCAAATTATAGCCATATGTACATCCTTCCCCTCTGAAATGGCTTTGGGACTCACATGCTCACAAGAGAGTTGGTTAAAAGAATGGGAAATCACCTGGAGAAGATTGGCTGTCAACAGTTTTGGGGAGGGAGTAGACCAAAAGTCAGGGTTAGTGACCAAAGCTGGGATGCAGTCCTACCCATGGAATTTAATTTTACCATTTGTTGGTGGCCACAGGATCATAGAAGTCGAGCAACAGTACCTCCTGGTTTGCCCACGATAGTTCTGTTTTAAACCTATTGTTCCGATAATTGTTACTAGCACCAGCTTTCATTCTTACACATGTCCTGGTTAGGATGATCAACCATACGGCCATCCTCAAAATAAAGATCTTCAAAATCATTCACCTTTCAGGTAAGTCAAACCCTAAATCTAGTAGCAAAGGGACTGTTACCTCTCATAGCCCAGCTCTATGTCCATTCATGATGAGGCTGGTAAGTTTCCTGTCTCTGGAATGATTCAGGCAAAGGCTAGATCAGGAGATGAGGTAAAGGAGATACAGCCAGCAAACAGGGACCAACCTAAGACAATGGCTGTATGGGGTTCCTTCTTTCCCCAAGACTCTGCAAGAATCAGAGATTCAGCAAGAAACAGACCCAGAGTGGAAACAGTTGCTCAAGTTTCTGCAAGAACATACCAGCTGAGGAAGAGTCCTGAGTGCAAGTTTCCTCCCCTTCTTTACTAGATACTGATCAGGAGCGAGGAAGCGAGAGAGAGGTAAAAAGTGAGAGTGCTTACAAGTACTATATTCCCACCTCAGCTACAACCCCGACCCAGGCTCTAGCGTGGACTCCAAGAACAGCAAATTCTTGCGAGGTGCAAGAGTTCAAGTATGTGTCAACATCTAGGAGTTCGTTTTAGCCGGATAGGGGCAGGCTTTGCCTGAGTGTTAAACAAAATTTCAGTGGCTTAAAACAACAAGTTGATTTTCCTCTCTGCCACACTTTCCAGCATGTGTTGGCTGGCCACTCTTGCTCATGTTCTACTTACTTAGGAACTCCATATTTTCACGGTTATTGAAATAGGAAAAGGGGAATGTGGTGACTTACCCACTAGCTCTGAAAGCTTCTGCCGGCCATGGCACCCATCACCTCTACATTTCCCTGGCCACAGGAAGTCACATGCACGTGGATATGTCTAATTTCTCACAGAAGTCAGGGAACAGGAAATATGTGGAGGATGGCACCAACTATAGGTCTATGGAAGAGAGTATACAGACGGCGCGCCCAAGTGCCTGATATGCAGCAGGAGCCAAGCGCGTGCCACCTCCCTCCAGAGAAATGTCCCCATCCTTTGGAGTCCTGTCCTCCCAGCACCTTCCTTTTGAAGGAGACTACAGTGTGGAGACTGTTTAGCCTGGAGACTCAGAAGGGCAGAATCCTGCACAGTATCCCCAGACAGATGAAGAGTTCTGCCGTGCATCACATAGGCCAGGACTTTCTTGTCCTACTCTGGCCTGAGCACATCTAAACAGCCCCAGCAGCAAGGCTAGTATTTACTTACGTGGCACTTATCATGTGCCAAGCCCTGTTTTAAGTGTTTCACTATGCCTTGAATCCTCACAACACCTTTTTGAGATAGTCAGTATCCTCTTTTTACAGATGAGAAAGCTCAGGTAGAAGAGGTACAGTAACTTCTCTGAGGTCAGTGGTTATTAAGAGTCCAAGCTGGAATACAAACCCCAGGCCTTTTGCTCCAGAGTCCATGTCCTATGACCTGTGCACCAGACAGACTGGCTGGGGAATCAAGACACACCTGTCTTGATGCCATTAGATGCTATCAGCTAACAATATACACTATCGTGTAACAATAGTATCTGATGGCATAGCATGTGCTAGAATGTTGTTTCCCAGGGAATGGAATTCCTGGAGGCTTTGGAAATGATTGTATTGATTCCTTAAGAGCATTAAATAGCACTGAATCCCATGGTGATATGTGCATTTTTCATGGCTTTCTTCTCTTTGTTTCCCAATCCTTCTGATTATGTCAGAAAGAAAGCTTGGATGTCAAGGCCATCCTGGAACTAACCAACACTTGTTAATCTCACTTTGAAGGAAGAAAAAGGCTTCAGGCACAGAGCCTTCTGCAGACAACAGCATCCACTTAGAATTAAAGGACATCATTTTGCTTGCATTGTATTTATTTTTATTGCTATTTTCTATTACTGGAAGGTGATGCTAGATTTCCACTTATGGCAGTGATATGGTTTCATTTGAAAACATTTGTTTAAGTAAAAAAAAAAAAGTGAGCTGATATAGAAAGTGGAAATCAAATAGCATGGGTGGTATTCAGACATGTGCAAAATGGTGCAAGTGGTGGGTCCAAGACTTGAATTTGGGAAACAATATTCTGGACAGATGGGTTCACAGAACAGCCAGCTGGACTTAGGGTAGATGATAAAAAATTCTTTTCTTTTTGTTAGCTGCTACTTGGTGGTCAATAAACAAACATTAAGAATCTCCTCTTTCCCACCTATGACACATTTTCAAGTATCCCCGAGCCCTACAGATTTAAGAAAAAAATGAACCTAAAAGGAAGCAGTGCAATGAAACAAAGAGAGCATTGCATCAGGCAGGGGGAGAAGTAGACTCAGATCAGTACCTAGTCACCATGTGACCATGAGCGAATTTCCTACTGATACAGAGCCTCGGAGTCATCATCTCCAAACTGGGAGAAATAAAATCTATGTCCTGGGGTTCTTGAGATTATTAAGTCAGATCATGGGGAAAATATTATCTGGCCCACCTTGCTGGCTGTTGTGCAGATCAAGCATTCATCGCACACTTTTTACCACGTGCTGGGCAGTCAGAAGACAGCGTCCGCTTTTGCCCCTGCAGAGCTGGGTCAGTGGGAATTTACGCTGACAGCAGCCATAAAAGAAACAAAACTGTGGGACTGCCATTTACAGAGGATTCCCCAGAGGCCAGGTGTGGAGCCAAGTGTCCTATATGCAGAATCCCATTTCATCGTAACAATAGCTTCTAGAAGGTAATTATCATTCCCATTTTATAGATGAGAATCAGAGACTTGAGAGATAAGAAACTTACATAAGGTTATGGCTTGGGGGCATGGCAGAGCCAGGACTCACCCTCACAACTGTTTTCTTCTTAAAACAGATGTCATCCAGGAAAGTAGAGGTTGGATGGATTTTAGCAAAGAGGATGGAGTATATTGAAAGCACTTAGGGAGTGAGCCCTGCATCCACCCAAGCACTTGGTGGATTGTGAAGCATTAATAGGGGAAACTTGTTGGTACTCATTATTCCTACTGCATTATTCTTAGAGTCACATCTTCCCCATGGGGCATTTGAAGTTCTCCAAGCACCCATGTGGGCATGGGGGCGAATTCCACTATGAGAGCATTGCACCCTGCTGCTTCCCAAGCTCTCACGCACGCAGGAATTACCCCCGGAGATCTTGTTAGAGCACAGATTCTAAGTCTGGAGTGAGACCTGAGAGTCTGCATTTCTCATAAGCCCCCCTGCTCTAGTCTACTGGTTCAATGCCACGGTTTGAATAGCAAGGCATTAAAGCCCTCAGACTCCATGGAGTAAGAGATCTTTTCCCAACCTTTCCCACCCAGAGAGCCCTACTCAGCTCTAAATCAAGGTGTAGTGTGTGAGGCGGGTGGGCAGTCTCCCTGCCTCGGTGGAAAATGAGCAGAACCAAGAAGGGCTGGGATCACTGCAGCAGCTTCAGCTCTGACGGGGAGGGGCAGGTGGGGAGGCTGCTGGCTCATAAATTCCCACCAGCAATTAGCCGGAAGGAAGCTGGTCTGAGGAGTCATTAACATTTACAAGTCGCCCCACACTCACTGGAGAGCACCACAAAGTATATGTTATTGAGCCTAATGAAAAAGCCTATAAAATGTGCAGTTAAATTGCACTTCCTCGGGGAGTGGTAGCTTATTTGGGGATGGGAGTCTACCTCCGCTTGGTGGTGGCCTTTTTGCTTAGTTACTTGGTTGTTCTCCTGGCTCTGGCCACCCAGGTGCTGGGCTAGTGCATATTGAGCAGGTAAGGGGCATCAGGCTCTCCGTGGGGTCATCTCATTTTATCCTTGCTCCTTCCCAGACTCCCAGAGAAGGATGCTGAACCTCAGACGAGGAGTTGATGACTCAGATTCAACCCCAGGTTTCCAGACTCCAATTTCCAGGCTGAACATGGACTGTGAGTGGGGGCAGAGGGATATCTGTGTACTGAAATTGTATACCAAGTTGTAGGTGTGTGGGTGCGTGCGAATAGGCTTTCGTGTGTGCAGAGAACAACTATATAGTTCATCAGATTCTCAAAGGCACCTGTGATTCCCTCAAAAGGTAAGTGCTCTCTAGCTAGACGGTTCAACTGGAGAAGGATCATCCTGAGCAGTGGTTCTCAGTCTTTCTTCGTGAGATGTCCAGCCTTTTAATGCCAAAATTTCCAACCACTCCCTCAAAAGATAGTTGGGATTTCAGAGTGTATTCCTTGAGAAAACACATCATGAACTCAATTCAGGCCTTCTTTCAAGTGAATTTGTGCTTTAATCACGATAGAAGCATCTGCAGGCACTTGGTAAATAAGAGCACATGGATGAGGCAAATATGGTTTCTTTTCTTCTCCCTTTATTCTCAACTGGTATGTGGCAGGGTTGAGTCTAAATGATGGAGATCCCCGTCCCTAATCAAAGCTCATGCCCTGCTATCATATGCCGACAATGAGCAGCTTCAGGACTTCTGTGTCTTAATCATGGAAGGTAGCTCATGGCAGGGATAAAGAGCACCAGCTATGTGTGGAGCCAGACAGACCTGAGCGCAAAATACAGTTGTGTAACCATTGGCCAATCACCTCAGTTTACCAATCTATAAAATGGGGATAAGAATAGTACCTACTTCCTAAGGGGTCTTGTAAGGATTAAAGAGATGATGATGTGCACAAAGCATGGCTCCCATAAATTCAGCACTCTCCAGGGGCTGGCCACATCCTATCATCTCCTTTCATCTTGAGGTTTCGAATGTTTATGTCCCTTGTTCAACATCCCTTGTGGTTTGAATTGGGTGTGTCTAGAATCCAAAACCATGGCCAGGGGGCGGCGGGCCGGGGGGGGGGGGTTCACTCTCTCAATGATCTCTTTATGTGCTCAATGCCACCATAAAGCCATGCACACATAGGTGTTTGATAGATATGTGTTCACTTAAATCAGTCTAAGTTCTAAGGCAATATACATATTCGGAAATGAAACACCACGAATCAGCTGGAGGCGCTCTCTGCGCATTGGCTTGAGGTATACGCGGCACTACTGAGAAACAACGTGCTGTTGTCAAAACAAGGCTTGTTGACAGGCATGATAGGAAAGAATCTGAGGATGGCATCAGATAATGCAGACCCTTGTTTTGACTGGTAACATGGCCATGATTTCATCTCCTTGAGCTCAGCTATAAAATAAGAGTGTCCGTAGCTACCTCGTCTACCTTTCGGAGTTGGCCATAAGGAGTGAGTGAGATCACTTGAATGAAACTGTCTGCCATTGTGGGTACGGTGTTCTCATCATTGGTATTACAGTTATAGTGACAGGTGGAAAAATCCCAAGGGAACTCCAAAACAATTCCGCTTTGGAGGAAAGTTGCATTTAAAAAGACAGAGGACAAGAAGAAACCAGGACTATGGAAAGAGTCGTTGTCTTCAGTGGAAATCTAAAATTAACATTCCTGGTCTTAAGGCCACGATAGGAGGGGGAAAAAAAAAAAAGAGGGTGGCTAATATTCATGACCGCCCCAAATCTATCTTGTAGAAAGAGTTAAAAGTGATTTCAATAAGGTATTTACCAACATTTAAACTTTACTCCCTAAACTGACCCAGTTTTCCTGAGAACATCTGTGGCCTAGCAGCAGGGGACAGGAGGAGTCCCATTACATAGACAACCTGTCTAAAAGGATCTGTAAAACTCGGAAGGCCCCATCAGAAGCCCATTCAAAAAGCTCTGAATCGGATTTGTGCAGCTCAAGAGGTGGCAGAGATCAGTAAATGATTTCCGACAGAAAAACAGCACAATCGGCGAGTCTGCCTTTTCAAGCTGCCCGAGGAAAACCTCCAGCAATGCTCATCACAGCTGGAGAGCTGTTTCCAGAAAGGAGTAGGGAGGTGAACTCAAGCCAGGGTCAGCCTCTCAGCACACCCACTGCCGTCCCCAAAGCTGGCCAGGCCACCAGCTTTAGTCACCAGGCTGCAAAGATTGCGAGTGGCCCTTTCCTCGGGAAGCTTCTCAAGCACTAACAAAACAGTGCCCTGTCTGGAGCTCATGGAATAAGCCACTGGCTTTCCTGGTAATCCATGTTCAAAGCCGTGTGAGGGATCACAGCAAGCAGATCTGTACCCCACTCATTCCTCTGTTTTCTGAGCAGAGCTCTCCTTGGAATTAAAAAAGCTATAATTAACGTGCCTTATTTGGGCATCCCGTAATTAGTCACCAATTCAGCGTGCCATCAAATGTAATCCAAATATAAACACCAAGGCTGCAGGTGCCAATCCCCTGGTGAGCTCTGGGAGCTAGTGAGCCCTACCTGTCTTTCTCATAGGACCTCCTCACTGTCACCCCCCAGTGACTCACTGGTGAGGCAGAGATGGTTCCGGCCACCAAGAGTGAGCCCCAGGGCAGTCTGTCTTCCCAGACATTTCGAAGCCTCAGGAGGTGGACTTCCAGGGAGCAGATTTTGTCCCATCACCACATAAAGAAACTTGAGGTGAAAGCAGCTTCTTTAGTCGACACTTCAAGGGGAATAGTGTGGCTTCGTGATTAAATACAAGCTTTGGAGCCACTTTTAATCCATTCGACAAACGTTTATGAAGCTCCCGCTGCGTGCAGGACAGTGGGGATTCAGTAAGGAATAAAACAGGATAATCTGCTAGAAGCTCCATGAGAGAGAAACTGGGCACTCAAGCTGTGTGACCTTAGGTAAATGAGGTGACCTCTTTGAGGCTGTTTGTTTATCAGGAAAATGGGGATAATCACATTCATCTCACAGTGTTGTGGTGAAGACTGAACATGAGAAAAGATGTCAACATCTAGTACTTTGCCCAGCACGAAGCAGAGCTGGGACTGGAGAGTCATTCTCTCCAGATTAGTCCAGCCCTCTGTTTACAATCTGTCCCCACTGGAGATTCTGCTACACTTCAAAGCAGGCTCGGATAAGAGGGGGACCTGGAACTGTGGGTCAGGGTCACGTGACTGCTCTCTCCCTATTTGGAGCTCAAGAGTTTTTCTATAGCCACTGGACTGGAGTTGGCCATGTTTGTGCAGGGATGGTCTGTTTTGCAGAGGGAATACCTCCATCTGACATTACTTACGTGCATGGCTATTTCCTGCTGGACCCTTAGCTCTAGAAGCCTCCTCCCCTCTCCTGCTTCCCACTGATCAGGGCATTTCCTAATTCTCCACAGAATTTCGCCCAATCAGGATGCCTGGCTGGCTCGGTCAGAAAAGTAGGTGACTCTTGATCTCTGGGTCATGAATTCGAGCCCCACATTGCGCATTGAGATTACCTAAGTTAATTAATTAATTGGCTAATTCATTAAGTAAATGAAAGAATTTCGCCCAATGTCCAGTACATAAGGGAATCAAGTCTGGCTACAGTAATTCATTCAGGCAGCTCGAGGAGGCATCTCAACATTTATTCTCGCGGCTCCTGGGCAGTTTTTTCCTCGAGTATGTATGGTCTCCTTCCTGTGTCCAGTACTTAGCTGCCTAGCCAGTGCATTCCCCTGAATATTTACTGAGGCACCTACTACATTAGACACTCTCAGGACTGCTTTACACATTGTATTTTATGTCCTCCTCAACACATGGCACCAGCAACTCCCAACTCAGATTCCATCCTTGGTTTCTCTGCCCACAACCATCACATCTAATCCATCACATGACCTTCAAAATGGGATCCCAGATCCATCCATTTCTTTCCTTGTTCACAACCACATCTGTCCAAATCACCTCTTACTCAGCCTCCCTGTTTCTATTCCTTATGATCTATTCTCTACAGAGGGGCCAGAGAGATCTTTTTTAAAAACACAAATCAGATCAGGTTACAGCCCCAGTCAAGACTCTCCAATGGCTCCCATCACACTTAGAATCAAGTCCAAACCCCTTGCTCCAACCTCGTGCCCCAGCATCCCGCTCCTCCACGCCTCTCATGACTTCTGCAACCCCAGGGTCTTTGTCTTAGCTGCTGACTTGCCTAAGAACCTCCTCCACAGTTCTCCACATGGATGGAAACATGCTGAATGTTGACTCTCAGAGAGGCTTTCTCACCAGTCTCCTCCCAGCCATTCTCTACCACATCAGCCTTTTAAATTTTGTATCCCATCAATGTCTGATAATCTCCTGTTTATCTCTTTAGACTGTCTCTCTCCTGCCTAGAATGTAAGCTCCCTACAAAAGGTTATTTCTTTTTGTATCCCATCTCATGGAGCAGAGTCTGACACATAGTAGACACTCAATATATTTGTTGAATGAATGATTCTTCATAACAGTTACCTGTAAAATGAGGATAAGTCCACCTGAGAGAGGTCAAGTGGTTTGTGTGACACAGCCAGTGTGCCCCAGAGCCTCGATCCATGCCGGAACCTTTGCTACTCTAAAGTTGGTGCTTTTCCACACTCACTGTCTTCTGTTTCATTCCTCTTTCCCTGCCTCTGCCCCCAGCAGCTAACAACATTTCAGATTTATGATAAATGCCTGAACATAAGCCTCTGCCTCTTATTGGGTTTTTTTTTGCTGGCTTGTGGCTCACACCCAGATGTTTGTGTTTTCAGCCCCAACGACTCTTCTGAATCAATAGAAAACACTCATTCAAGGAAGACCCTGCCAACATCCTTCACCTTTTATCAAGAGATGCCTACCATTCATCAAGCATCTGGCATTTCTGTCCATTATTCCTGTAGAAAAAAGGTGTCTACTACTCTGCAGATGAGACATGGGTGGAAAGTTTCTCTCCTTGAGAAAGAATCAACCAAGATTGCTACCCTGGGGCTGGTTGGCCAAGCTTTCTGGAAAAGAGGCACCATGATACCTTCAAAATTCAAGATAGGACTATGAGCAATAAAGGGGCAAAGAGTTGGGGTGGGAGCATGGTGCCGTTTGCACAGAGAACTCATAAAGGGGGAAAGGGCATGCCTGGGGGAGTGCCCAGTAGTTCTGTGGAACAGGAGTGAGTGTGTGACTGGAGATATTTGGCACGTGTTTACATATGCATACTCACCTTTTAAAGTAGAAATGAACAGCACTGGACTGGGAGTCAGAACACTCACCTTTTGAGCACTGTTTGATTTGCTTGCTGAAGGGCCTTGGGCAAGTCTCATAACTTCCTGTCTCAGAATCCTCCTCTCATATGATTGGGGGTCAGCACCCCAGCCCTGCTTACCCCAGACCTTTTGAGGAGACCATTCAGATGGTCAGTGGAATAGGACCTGTGCAAGGGAAAGTAATTATTATGGTGGTTCTTATACTAATGGATTCCATTCTGCAATTCAACTCACAGGATATAATGATGGGGGCAGGGCAGGCAGAGATGGGGACCTTGGGGTTTCCATCTCCATCTTTCCATCTATGCCTTTTCATCACTGAGCTCACCTCCTCCACTCCTTAGTACTAAAAGCCCCCATGCCCCGTGCTCTGCCCCACCCATTCTGCCAACTTCCCTCAAACTCTTCACTTATCCAAAATCCAGCTCTTGAAATCACACCCTATGGTCCCTGAGGGAAAGAAATCCACCCCCTGCCTCATTCCAATATGGAAGCATTGAAAGAGGCTCTGCTGCTGAAGAGGGTTTACCCTAAAGGTGACACCAAATCAAATACATCTTCCTCAATGATCACAGAACTAACCCATTCTACAAGACCAAGGCTGACATCTCTGGAGGCAAATAGGCAAGGGCCATGGGCATGACGAATCTCATTACCATAGAAATTAGGCTTATGATGGACAGAAATCCAGCCTCACATTTGGGTGATTTTCTTGGCACCGTATTTCATGGCCCTAAAGTCATTTGGTTAAGAAAGGGCAGAGGATTACGTTATTCACATTGATATGAAACTAATTAACAGTACCACGCCTGCCCTGACTAACATAATTGAACTTCTTTGGGAGGCCTGAGCGTTCATAGCTCTGGGCCATATGCATATGAGTTTGTGAAGCCATTTGAACAACTGGTCTTCGAGGGGACCAAAACCCTATTCAGGGGAGATATTAAGCCTATCTGCAAAGGGGATACCCCGTAAAGGGCTGTGGAAGGACTGTTTTGTGTGGGTCTCAGCCTACTGATAGTGATGTTGTCAACTAGAAATGCCTGGGGGCACTCGCCCAAGGCGAGCTCCCACAGACATTTTCCCAACCAGAACCAGTGTTCTGGCTGGATGGCCCGCGTGGTTCTTATTATGATTGCAAGACATACCTCAGCAATAACCATCAGGGAACTTTGAAAAGATAGGTTTATTACTCACAAGTGCAAGAGGGTACTCGTCACACCTGGGGCCACACAGCAAGGCTGACCCCTTTATTGGGGTCAAGGAAAGGTGCCTAGGGTTGCAATGATTTCACGTTTTACTAGTGACTTTAAAACAGAAGAGCAGGAATTAAACCACTGGAAGGGAAAAGCAAGCCATCTATGTGTTCATTATGTTGGCCACCCAGGCCCTTCTAAAAGGGGAACTTCATGGGTGGGGCAGCCTAGCTCGGTATTGAGTAGCTGGGGAAGTAATGGATGCTTTTGAAATGGATGCTTCGGCAATCAAAAGCTTGATGTCAGGCACTTACATTACAATCAAAAATGCTAATTGTCCGGCGCTCACACTGCCAGCACACTGTACTCAGCTCAATTCAACACACATTAACTGAGCACCTGCTAGATGTGGCTAGATGCCAGGAGGATGTTCTTAGAGCTTTAAGGCCAAGTCTTGGTTCTGTTGTTTGTTACCGATCACGCAGGATCACGATCACGTGGGTGACTTCACTTCTGCAAGCCTCAGTTTATTCATCTGTAAAATTAGGAAACCTAGTAAAATTTAACTTGTGGGGCTTAGATGGTGTTTCAGTAAAAATGCCTATAAAAGTGACTGCAAATAAAGGTACTGGTAAACTGTGAAATAACCCCCTAGGTGTCAGCACTGGGAGCAGGCTGTGTGTACTGAGAGGGGAGAAGAAAGATGGTGTCCTCCTCCGCCAGTTGGAATGAGGAACCTGCATGTCTTGAGGAACCTCCTTGATTTCGGTAAAATGAAATGCCTGGGGGGCTATGTGACAGGCAGTAGTGAAGACAATCACAACTCTGGGGCCACGCTGGCTGATACTTCACCACGACTTGCTGGATGACCCTGGGTGAGTCAATTACTCTGCCTGAGCCTGAGGTTTCTTATCTGTCCAACAGTGTTGGGAAGATTCAATAAGTTAATATATGTAAACTACCTAGAACAGTGCCTGCCACAGGCAAGGTCTGCATGTGTGGTTGCTATTTGTTATCACTTAGACATTTAAAAGGCAGGTTGCTCCCAACTTGAAAAGGTCTTGGAAGAGAGGCCTTCCCTACCAATCCTATTTGATGTTGCACTGACTCACTACCCGTTCCTTGGTTTGTCAGATAAGATACAGGATGCTCAGTGAAATCTGATTGCAGACAAATAATGAATCATTTTTAGTACAAGTATATCCCATGCAATATTTGGGGCATACATATCCTGAAAAAATTTATTCGTTGTCTTTCTGAAATTCAAATTTAACTGAGTGTCCTGTTTTTTTATTCACTCAGTCTAACAACCCTCCCAACTGTTACCCTGTTAGGTAATTCCAGGCAGTGGAAAGTACTATGAAAGTGTCATTTTTATGTTACTTATCGTAATGTCTTCCTCCCTAGAACATACACGCCACGAGAACAGGATCTTGTCTGTGTTATTTCTATCTGTATTCCCAGGGATTGGCAGCGTACATGGCCCATGGCAGGAACTTAACACAAAGGTGTTTTTATGACTGAGCAAGAGGAAACTTGGGACAGGACAGGGAGAGGCCCTTGGAAGCACCCAGCTTCCTGCTCTTCTGGTCTTTCTCAAATGGAACTTTAACAAATCTTTCCAAGCGGCATTCCCATCCACATCCCTAGGTCTGAGCACTTTGTGTTTGCCGTCTGGGGACCCTGATCCTTCTCGGAGCTTAGACTTCGATCCAGGCTTCAGCATGGGGTTAGGAGACACATTATATTTTTCCTTTGAACTGTGAACAATCAATTCTCTGCATTCCAATTCTGTCACCGTCCTGGGCTCCACAGACTACAAGAAATGGACTTGCCTTATGCTAATGGCATTTCATTTATCATTATGGTGCCGAATGAGGGGAGACTATTAAGCTGAGCGTGATGTTTTATTAGCGTGTTTTTCTGAGGTCTGTGACTCCGCAGAACACAATGAACAAAAATGACCTAAATTTCGCTTCTTGAGACATATTCAGGCTATGCTTACTCAGCTGCCCAAGCCTGACGCTGCCTTTGGTAAATAGCTTCAGACTTCAGGTCTTTCCTTCTAGAGCATTAGTGTAGGAGTGGCTTTGATTTAATTTAATCTGAATTTTTTGCATTTAGTAATAACTCTGGTCTCCCATAAAATGAACATCACTCAGCTCTTTTTGACTTCTAGTTTGAGACAATAGAGACTTTAGGGACTTCGGCACCAGAATGTCTACCCCGTGCCTGAAATTGACAATGTTTGCCACAGTGTTAAAAATGGTGTTTCTGAGCATAGTTGAAATTGTTCATAGCCCTTTCTGATTCAAAGTGTCAAATTTGCTGTGTCTGATGTACTGCATTTAAACAGAAATGGCTCTCTCTTGGCTTTGAAATTGAGTTTTAAATTGAACGGGTAGTTAATCAAGCGGCACTGTGATAGGTTGTAGGAAAACACCGGTGTGTAAGGCCTGATGGGGAGTGGAGGAAGGTCCCACTGCCTCGCTTCCTGCACTGGGCATTAGGAGAACCTAACGATCTACATAAAACTGAGCTACTTTGGCCTCATGCTCCTGTAACATAATTTTTAAAAGAAGAAAAAGAAAGACAGGGACGGTAACATAAATGGGCTTGCCCATGAGCCGTTGAACAGTTTTCATGGTCCCTTCAAAAGGGACAGCTTGTAAGAACTGTATCTCAGGCCTTCCTCTCTTCCTGGCAACAGGAGAGGATCTGCAGCTTATGCACAACCGTACTTTGATGATGTAAATATGGCTTTACAGATTCCAGCAGTTAGTTTCAAAATACGCGAAGGCTTTTTTCCCCCTTTACTAGTCAATAACTCATCAGGGAAAAAAAGCTATACGCATAGAGTGTTAATTAACAACATTATCAATACTAGCAAGAAGAAATTGGAAGCAAGCTGTATGTGTAATGTGTAGCATTCTGGAAATTGCTAAGTAAATTATGGTGTGTGGACTCTGATGGAAGATAATGCATTCATTGAAATGATAATTAGAAAGACTTGGATACATGGAAAATGTTTAAGCTAAAGTATCAAATGAGAGAAAAATTACTGAATTATACGAACGTCGGGATTGCAACTATATCAGCCTAACTAGGTAGATGAATACAAACTGGAAGAGGAGGCAAAAATGAAAATAATAGTTGTATAGAATTAGTTGGATTAAAGATAATTAATTACTTTCATTTGAAATTGGTTTTTAAAGCCAAAAGTTCTTTTTAAAATAATGGTTTTTTAAAAAGTGATGGCAGAAACGTGCTATCAGTTTAGATAGAGTCTACTCCTTTGTTCATCCTGGAGCTCATTATGAAGGTAATATCCAGCTTGTAGAATCATTTAAATTCTCCAAATACTTATAAGGATGAAGTTGAAACTATTCAGAGAGAGACTTCCAAAAAGGAAAAAAAAAAAGTCATCCTCTTTTAGGATGAGAAGCTCTCAGATATCACCAAGGATATGCTCCTTGTATTACCAGTGGGAGAACTCCAGCTCAAAAGGATTGGAGACTTGGTCAGAACCACATAGAGGGTAGCAGGGCTAGGACTAGACCAGGCAGCGCCGGGTGCAGCACAGACCTAGTATGTGAGTCACAGAGGCCTCCCTCTGGTGGGGGATTACAATAAAGTTTCTACAGCCCATGGACAGGACCAGACAAGACTCAAGTTCAGCCCCTAATGCCCTCCCAGCCAGCACACACACCAACTGGACCACTGTGCTCGGCCGCCCTGCCTGGGTAGGAGGACGGACAGTGTTCCCTTGCCTTTCCTATGTGTGTCCAGTGGTCCTTCCTGTTCCCTGTTCAAGGCAAGGTTGCCTGTCTGTCCCCTTTTCTTGGCTCTGCCCTTGACCCACGGCTGAGTCCTAAGGATCAGCAGTCTGCTCAATCCTTAGGAAGCTTTCCCTCTTGTTTGACAAAGTGCTGTCCTCACAGCTCCTGGCCTCTGGCAGAATGGGCAGGGACTTCTCTTGGGGGCAGCCACTCTTTACCATCAAGAAATTCTAACTCGATGGGGCGCCTGGGTGGCTCAGTCGTTAAGCGTCTGCCTTCGGCTCAGGTCATGATCCCGGGGTCCCGGGATCGAGCCCCGCGTCGGGCTCCCTGCTCGGCGGGAAGCCTGCTTCTCCCTCTCCCGCTCCCCCTGCTTGTGTGCCCTCTCTCGCTGTGTCTCTCTCTGTCAAATAAATAAATAAATAATCTTAAAAAAAAAAAATTAAAAAAAAAAAAAAGAAATTCTAACTCGAGCCCTGGGGCTTCACGGGGTCTTCCAAGAACAGAGTGGCCCTGATGTCCTAGATGTCATCGCTGGCACCTGCTTCTAAGTCAAGGACTAGAATGTCCGCGCTCAAAAGACCTGGTGCCCATTTGCCTTTCAGCCCAGCTCTGGATTAAAAATGTCCTTCCTGGCATGCCTCGTGCTTTGTGCTCCTCGGTACTCCTTATTCTGGAGTACAACGGAACTGCTCAACTAGATATGTATAAAGTGGAAGTTCAGGTTTACTGAAAGCTTTTTATTACTGCTAATACAGGAAGAGGCAACACTGTTCCCTACCCGCTCTGGAACTTAGGACAACTTACCTAACCTCTAAATCTCAGTTTTCTTATCTGTAAAAAAATGAGGATAATGATGGGACCCCCCCCCTCCACCTCCAACCAGTCACTAGGAGAATTTGGTGAGAGAATACATATAAAATTGTGGGACAGTGCCTGGCATATGGTCAACATTCGCTATGAGTTAGCTATTCTATATATCCTAATCTCCTTGTCCACGAAACAGGAATTTTAACACCTGTCTTCACCACCACCTTTGATGGTTGTGGCTGACAAATAACTTCTAGAGCTGAGCCTGTTTCATCAAAGTGTGGAGCACTGTGCAATCCCAGGGACATGAGTGTCACAGAGTCTTGGGTCATAGGGGCTCTTAGCACCAAGCAGCTCCCCCACTAGGACCGCTACCCCACATCAGAGATGAGGACTCTGAGCTGGTGGGCCAGTGTGTTGATGGGACATGCCCAAGATCACCAAGCTAATTAGTGACAGGACCTGTTTTAAAACCAGATTTGTCCAACTGTAAAGCCCATATTCTTAACCACTATTTCATAACACCTTTATGCCATCAGTCAAAAAATCAATTTTGCCATATATTACATGAAAAACATGTCAGTTATACTAAATGTCTATCAAATCGGAGTATATAAGGCAAATTTTTTCTTTTTCTTTAATATGTGAAATTTTTGGTTTTTGTTTTGTCTTACTTGATTTGTCGCTGTTTGACCTCTTTATTCTGAAATACAGCATGAGTGAAAAGATGAGGATGGTGTGGGGGGATCCTTCCAGATCACAGAAGGCCCTCGTTGCTTAGACCTTCTGTGCCTGATGAATACTGCAGACGCTTTAATCAGGATTCTAAGACCCAGAGAGGCTGTGGCTCCGTATCTCCTTTGAGGAAGGGCTTGGTATTAAAGAATTCTTGTAGCCTGTTTGACCCAGTTGTCTTGTCCTGGTGGGTCAGAAGCTACTCTTTATCTTAAACTCTTCTTCCCTTAGTCCTGTCAGAGTGCACTGCCATCTCTCTCTATTGCATTCAGAGCCTGTCAGTCATTCTGGATTCAGACTTAAAGATCCTATTAATGAAAATGTTATTTTAAGAACTGGAATGAGGAGAATAACATATGCTTGCATTAATGGGAGAAAACAATAGCAACTGCTTCTGTATATTATGGTTGGGTCTCAGATTCAATGAACTCTGGAATGAGATGGAAAATACAATAAGCATGATTCTGAAAATTGAATAATCAGCATTCCATGTGGTTCCAACTGCAATGGATGGAAAAACATAAGCAAAATAGAAGGACTGTTTGCTCATAAGCTTTTCTGAGACTGTCACTCTGAAGGTGGACTTATCTCTTCGAACAATGGCCCATTGTACTGTGGGAGAGGCAATACAACTTCCATAGTTGAAGTCTCATATTTTAAGTTAAATTTTGAAAAAAAAAAAAATCCAGACACTTTTAAATTTATAGAATTAATCTTCTGTCTTTCCTCCAATAACAAGTAAATTAAACCTGCAAAATTATGTTCAGTATATTATTTTCAACTGTGTAATTATTGTTTAAAGATACATGTCTTCAATTTCTTCTGTTCCCTTTTGAAACTCAAGTCCATTTCAAATCTTTTGTTAATAAGCCATTTAGTTCTCGGAGAATGGTTTCTTTGTGTTGGTAATTAAGTGTTTTATTTACACAAAGGAAATAGCGAAATACAATCTCTTCCAAAAAGAACATTCTAAAACATTCCACTGAATGCAAAAGCATGACCCTGCAGTGTCAGAATTTCTTCTGGTGATGCCAACAAAAATCCTTGAGCAATTTTACAAGGAACTAAAAAGAAAGCCTGATTCCTCTAAATGATATGGCCCTTTAGGTGTGATCGTCGAGGAAACATTGAAACAATTCAGTAGTAATTGTGTAGGTAAATACACAGCAACTATAAGTGTATTATTTGACACTTTAGCACTAGATCTTGCTACTATGGCATAAGTATGCTTCCTTGGCTGCAAATACCTTCAGGGCAAGGGTTTTTCTCTGCACATTTGATAGAGTTATGGATGTGAACTTCTTCCTAAGGTGAAAAATGGACATTAGTTAATATTCCAACAAACATGTACAGGTCCCCCCTGACCATGTGACAGGCACTCTTTTAAGAGCTGCAGAAGTCTTCTAAGTCTGATTAAGATGGAGCCCACCTTCACTGGTATCCAGTTTGGTCAGGGACGTATGGGCAATGGGGTGGCAGGAAATGCAAGGCATGTTTAGGAAAGAAGAAGTGAACTATATAAAATGATAATTATCATATTTATTATGTGCCAAGCATAGTGCTAAAAGTTTTATTTCCGGGTTGGGTGCTAAACAGGAAGTGGGCGCTCCAAACTCGGGGGGTGGCTCCCAGTTTCCTTTTTTGTTTATAGGAAACAGCTGGAGAAAATGACACACTGGTTTCATAGGAACCCGTTAAAAGCCACAGCTCCTGTCGCTTTTAACTACTATGGTGTAGCCGCTGGCCCTGCTGCTTCAAAAATTTGCAGTGACTTGAGATCATCCAGAGCACGACTGCTTGAACTCTTCACTGATTTGAGCTGTAATCCAGAAATGATGAAGAATGCATCAGATTCCTATTTTTCACTTTTACAAGGTTTCATAAATTCATTGGATGAATCTACCCAAGAAAGCAAGTTAAGATATATTCAAAATTTCAAATGGACTGATACATTACAAGGACAGGTTCCAAGTGCCCAGCAGGATGCTGTTTTTGAATTAATTTCCATGGGATTTAATGTAGCTTTATGGTATACCAAATATGCTTCAAGACTGGCTGGAAAAGAAAACATAACAGAAGATGAAGCAAAAGAAGTCCATCGAAGCCTAAAAACTGCAGCGGGGATTTTTAAACATTTAAAGGAAAGTCATATCCCAAAGCTTATTACACCTGCAGAAAAGGGGAGGGATTTAGAGGCACGACTACTAGAAGCTTATGTTGTCCAGTGTCAGGCTGAAGCTCAAGAAGTAACAATTGCTCGAGCAATTGAACTGAAACATGCTCCTGGACTAATTGCTGCACTGGCCTATGAAACTGCCAACTTCTGTCAAAAAGCTGATCATACTTTATCCAGTTTGGAGCCTGCGTATTCTGCTAAATGGAGAAAATATCTTCACTTGAAAATGTGTTTCTACACAGCTTATGCTTACTGTTATCATGGTCAGACTTTGTTGGCTAGTGATAAATGTGGTGAAGCAATCAGGTCTCTCCAAGAAGCAGAAAAATTTTATGCAAAGGCAGAAGCATTGTGCAAAGAATATGGAGAAACCAAAGGACCCGGACCGACGGTCAAACCTTCAGGACACTTATTCTTTAGGAAACTTGGAAATCTCGTGAAGAATACCCTAGAGAAATGTCAGAGAGAAAATGGATTTATTTACTTTCAAAAAATTCCAACAGAAGCTCCACAACTGGAACTCAAAGCAAATTATGGTCTCGTAGAGCCTCTACCTTTTGAATTTCCTCCTACAAGTGTGCACTGGACACCAGACACGCTGGCCGCATTTGATCTCACCAAAAGACCCAAGGATGACAGTCCCAAACCCAAACCAGAAGAAGTGGTGAAACCTGTGAAAGAACCAGATATCAAACCTCAGAAGGACACGGGGTGCTACATCTCCTAAAGTACATCGATAAAATGTGCACTTTGAATTTCTCTACTAGTAGATAAGATAAACCATGGAACTTCAGTTCGTATTTCTTGAAATGTTTCCTCTGAAGCCTGTAGAATGACTTAGTACATTCAGAGGGAATCTGCCTTCAGTTTATTTGTTCTTGATTTTTAGTATAGTAGAGATGTTTCATGCTTTGTTTCCAGACTCCATTTTAATCAGGACAACATGTAAAAGATTTTATTGTGCCTCTGAAGGGCATGTTTGGCTGTTGATTTTTGTTCTGAACTCTGAGTAGTAATAAGTTTCCGGTTACTATATTATAGTGGTTTCAGGTATGTTCTTCTATCTTCACAAACAAAAAAGTTTATTTTCCTTTCTCTTACTTAATGTCAGAAGAATGACAGGAGTTGGATTTTAACCGAGAGGCTTTTCCCCCTCACCATTAGGTTGTCACACAGACTTGTTATGTTCTGGGTCTATTATCTTTTCTGGTAGAAGAGTCATTTATAGTTGGAGATCAGAAAATCTGCATACCAAATCCCTTACATATGTAAGAAGCTATAATTTGTTCAGAAATCAGTGTTTATAGGTATTTTGAGACCATTTAAGAACTTACCCAAGGGGTGCCTGGCTGGCTCAGTGGGGGGAGCATGCAACTCTTGATCTTGGGGTTCTGAGTTCAAGCCCCATGTTGGACATAGAGGTAACTTAAGTAAATAAATAAATCTTTAAAAAAAAAACAAAACACATACTCCTGTTCTGGTAGCCTCGCACTTTATTTCAATCTCAATAAACCTACAATGAT
This sequence comes from Neomonachus schauinslandi, assembly GCF_002201575.2. Lineage (NCBI taxonomy): Eukaryota > Metazoa > Chordata > Mammalia > Carnivora > Phocidae > Neomonachus > Neomonachus schauinslandi. The sequence goes on along the minus strand of NC_058408.1, from coordinate 135,985,523 downwards.
TTTTACAAAAAAAAAAAAAAAAGTTTTATTTCCTATATGTCATATAGAGTGACCAACTCATCCCAGTTTGTGTGGGATTTTCCTGCTCTGGCACTAAAAATCCTGCATATACTAGGGTGCCTCTCAGTCCTGCACAAACTGGGACTTCTGGTCACCCTGTACACATTCCTTACAATGACCTTATGAGATCCAGCCTATAATCACCCTCAGTTTGCAGGAATCGAAGGTCAGAAGGCAGGGGAACGTATCCAAGATTGCATGTTTGCTAATACATGTGGGGCTGAGATACGAAACAGAGCGCTCCGACACAGGCAAGACACACATCCTTGGCTAAAATGCAGCATTTTCACTGCATAGTTCCAGATGATAAAAACAAAAAAAGGAGATTGGTAGAAAATTGTGGTGGGATCCAAATTCAAGGAGTTTACCTGTGGATGCTGGAGAGTCACTGATGGTTTCCAAATAGTAGAACATGGTGGAAACTTTCCTGATTAACTTCATATTGACGACACCAAAGAAGTAGTTCAAACCAACAATTTGTCCATTCACTCTTCCTATCTCTAAAAATCTGCAACCTCACCCTCCCCCGCCCCTTGTGGCTACTTCTCCCAAACAATAAACAAAACAAAGAAGGCATTTTGAAGATGGAAAAAAAAATGTTCTTCTGTCCAAAATCCACTTCAGGATTTTTTTTTTCTTTACCTCTTAGAATTTTCCCCGTTTCTCTCTATAGCAGAAACTAGAAATACTTGGAAGGCCATAAGCAGTTTCCCTAAACACACTTCTTTTATAGTTTATCATGCCTCAAATCTCATTTTCTTAGAGAAATAACAGGTAGAAGAAGTGCTGGATCTAGGCTTTCCTCTGAGAGATGAGAACAGAAGCAGGCAAATAAATTGTCGTGTGGCATGATTTAGAGTCTGTGTGTGCACGCATCTTTTGTCATTTTACCAATTTCCTGTGAGTCTGCTTATTCCCTTTCATTGCCTTTTATTCTAAACCACACTGTTATGTGGTTTATTTGAGAGGGGGAGTAAGTGGGATCTATGCATCCTATCTGTTGAGATGTATGCCACCTCAGATCAGCATAATTCCACGGTCTGGTGCAAGACAGCCAGGCAGAGAAGAGTCCATTCAAAGGGAAGTTGGCAATTTTCATGATATGCCTCTCCCTAACTGATTTAAGGAGTTATATTATGCAGAAACCTGAAACAGCGAGCCTTTGTGCTGGGAACATCCATTTAACTGCATTCCATAATGTTTCCTGCCAAGTCAACAGGTTCACACATTCTCAGGCTCTTGCTTGTTGGAAATTGAAATCATTCCCTTTACAAAAACAACCTATCCTTCTCTGTGAGGTCTCACCCACTTGGTCAGAACTCCTTTCCCGGGCTTTATTTGATGATAAATTATATCAAGAAATTAAACAGAAACCCCATTAGTAATGTTGACAATATTCCCCTCCCCACATGAAACATTTAATGAAAACCAGGAGCTGGGGAGTTGAATTTGCGCACAAAGAACCTGTGTAAGATGGATGTTCTTTGAATGCAGTTGCGAGCTTTTTTCCCCCAAAGATCTTTGCAAATACCCAAGAGCTGTCCCTTATTTTGCTTTTGGTGACATGGAAACATCCATTTAGTAATTTCCTGCCTCAGTTGTTCCCACGCAAAATGGGATATCCAGAGGGGATTTTAAAAGTCCTGGGACATTCTAAATATGGAAGCAGAAGGGTAGAACCAGCCCAAATGGTTGGTACCATTTGCAAAAGAGTTGCAAGTGTGAATGGCCAAAAGAATCCTTACACTTCAGTGGATGAGTGAGCTTGCTCACATTCAAAAGAAGGTGGTTTCTGCTAAATGCCAAGTACATGCAGCTGAAGGAGTAGTTGAGGGTCCTTTTTAGATATATCTCACCCTCTCTAAGTCAGTTGGACCATACCATAGAGATAAATAGGAACACTCTTCTATACTGATTCTCTACCCTGACTGTACATGAAAATCACCTGTGGACATTCAGAAAGCCCTGTTTCTGATCACAGCAGACCAAGTAATTAACATTTGGTTATGGGAGAATCCAGACATCTGCATTTTTTTTTTTTTTTTTTTGGGGTATACAGTACTAAGAGCCTTGACAAATGCTTAGGGTTATGTAATCGCCAACATAATCAAGATAGGGTGCTACCAGACAAACAAGCTTCTTCATGCTGCCACTTTGGAGTCACAACCCCCTTCCTTCCCTTAGGCCCTGATGAGCACTGATTTGTTCTTTGTCCCTATGGTTTTTTCTTTTCCAGAATGTCAAATAAATGGAATCATATGATAGGTAGGCTTTTTAGTCTGGCTTCTTCCGCTTAGCCTCATATACCCACTTGCTGCAAGTATCCATAGTTCATTCCTTTTTTTTTTTTTTTTTAATTTTTTTTTTATTCTTATATTATCCCCATACATTGCATCATTAGTTTTAGATGTAGTGTTCCATGATTCATTGTTTGTGCATAACACCCAGTGCTCCATGTAGAATGTGCCCTCCTCAATACCCATCACCAGGCTAACCCATCCTCCCACCCCCCTCCCCTCTAGAACCCTGTTTGTTTTTCAGAGTCCATCGTCTCTCATGGTTCGTCTACCCCTCTGATTTCCCCCCTTCATTCTTCCCCTCCTGCTACCTTCTTCATCTTCTTCTTCTTTTTTTTTTCTTAACATATATTGCATTATTTGCTTCAGAGGTACAGATCTGAGATTCAACAGTCTTGCACAATTCACAGTGCTTACCAGAGCACATACCCTCCCCAGCGTCTATCACCCAGTCACCCCATCCCTCCCACCCCACCCCCCACTCCAGCAACCCTCAGTTTGTTTCCTGCGATTAAGAATTCCTCATATCAGTGAGGTCATATGATACATGTCTTTCTCTGTTTGACTTATTTCGCTCAACATAATACCCTCCAGTTCCATCCACGTCATTGCAAATGGCAAGATCTCATTTCTTTTGATGGCTGCATAATATTCCATTGTATATATATACCACCTCTTCTTTATCCATTCATCTGTCGATGGACATCTTGGCTCTTTCCACAGTTTGGCTATTGTGGACATTGCTGCTATAAACATCGGGGTGCACGTACCCTTTTGGATCCCTACTTTTGTATCCTTGGTGTAAATACCCAGTAGTGCAATTGCTGGATCATATGGTAGCTCTATTTTCAACTTTTTGAGGAACCTCCATACTGTTTTCCAGAGTGGCTGCACCAGCTTGCATTCCCACCAACAGTGTAGGAGGGTTCCCCTTTCTCCACATCCCCGCCAACATCTGTCATTTCCTGACTTGTTAATTTTAGCCATTCTGACTGGTGTGAGGTGGTATCTCATTGAGGTTTTGATTTGGATTTCCCTGATGCCGAGCGATATTGAGCACTTTTTCATGTGTCTGTTGGCCAATTGGATGTCTTCTTTGGGAAAATGTCTGTTCATGTCTTCTGCCCATTTCTTGATTGGATTCTTTGTTCTTTGGGTGTTGAGTTTGATGAGTTCTTTATAGATTTTGGATACCAGTCCTTTATCTGATATGTCATTTGCAAATATCTTCTCCCATTCTGTCGGTTGTCTTTTGGTTTTGTTGACTGTTTCCTTTGCTTTGCAAAAGCTTTTTATCTTAATGAAGTCCCAATAGTTCATTTTTACCCTTGCCTCCCTTGCCTTTGGCGATGTTTCTAGGAAGAAGTTGCTGCGGCTGAGGTCGAAGAGGTTGCTGCCTGTGTTCTCCTTTAGGATTTTGATGGACTCCTGTCTCACATCGAGGTCTTTCAACCATTTGGAGTCTATTTTTGTGTGTGGTGTAAGGAAATGGTCCAGTTTCATTCTTCTGCATGTGGCTATCCAATTTTCCCAACACCATTTGTTGAAGAGACTGTCTTTTTTCCATTGGACATTCTTTCCTGCTTTGTCGAAGATTAGTTGACCATAGAGTTGAGGGTCCATTTCTGGGCTCTCTATTCTGTTCCATTGATCGATGTGCCTGTTTTTGTGCCAGTACCATGCTGTCTTGATGATGACAGCTTTGTAATAGAGCTAGAAGTCCGGAATTGTGATGCTGCCAGCTTTGCTTTTCTTTTTCAACATTCCTCTGGCTATGCAGGGTCTTTTCTGGTTCCATACAAATTTTAGGATTATTTGTTCCATTTCTTTGAAAAAAGTGGATGGTATTTTGATGGGGATTGCATTGAATGTGTAGATTGCTCTAGGTAGCATTGACATCTTCACAATATTTGTTCTTCCAATCCATGAGCGTGGAACATTTTTCCATTTCGTTGTGTCTTCCTCGATTTCTTTCATGAGTATTTTATAGTTTTCTGAGTACAGATCCTTTGCCTCTTTGGTTAGATTTATTCCTAGGTATCTTATGGTTTTGGGTGCAATTGTAAATGGGATCGACTCCTTAATTTCTCTTTCTTCTGTCTTGTTGTTGGTGTATAGGAATGCCACTGACTTCTGTGCATTGATTTTATATCCTGCCACTTTATTGAATTCCTGTATGAGTTCTAGCAGTTTTGGGGTGGAGTCTTTGGGGTTTTCCACATAAAGTATCATATCATCTGCAAAGAGTGAGAGTTTGACTTCTTCTTTGCCAATTTGGATGCCTTTGATTTCTTTTTGTTGTCTGACTGCTGTGGCTAGGACTTCCAATACTATGTTGAATAGCAGTGGTGATAGTGGACATCCCTGCCGCGTTCCTGACCTTAGGGGGAAAATTCTCAGTTTTTCCCCATTGAGAATGATATTCGCTGTAGGTTTTTCATAGATGGCTTTTATGATATTGAGGTATGTACCCTCTATGCCTATACTCTGAAGAGTTTTGATCAAGAAAGGATGCTGTACTTTGTCAAATGCTTTTTCTGCATCTATTGAGAGGATCATATGATTCTTGTTCTTTCTTTTGTTAATGTATTGTATCATGTTGATTGATTTGCGGATGTTGAACCAACCTTGCAGCCCAGGGAGAAATCCCACTTGGTCGTGGTGAATAATCCTTTTAATGTACTGTTGGATCCTATTGGCTAGTATTTTGGTGAGAATTTTTGCATCCATGTTCATCAGGGATATTGGTCTGTAATTCTCCTTTTTGATGGGGTCTTTGTCTGGTTTTGGGATCAAGGTAATGGTGGCCTCATAAAATGAGTTTGGAAGTTTTCCTTCCATTTCTATTTTTTGGAACAGTTTCAGAAGAATAGGTATTCATTCTTCTTGAAATGTTTGGTAGAATTCCCCTGGGAAGCCATCTGGCCCTGGGCTTTTGTTTTTTGGGAGATTTTTGATGACTGCTTCCATTTCCTTAGTGGTTATAGGTCTGTGCAGGTTTTCTATTTCTTCCTGGTTCAGTTTTGGTAGTTGATACATCTCTAGGAATGCCTCCATTTCTTCCAGGTTATCTAATTTGCTGGCATAGAGTTGCTCATAATATGTTCTTAGAATTGTTTGTATTTCTTTGGTGTTGGTTGTGATCTCTCCTCTTTCATTCATGATTTTGTTGATTTGGGTCATTTCTCTTCTCTTTTTGATAAGTCTGGCCAGGGGTTTATCAATCTTGTTAATTCTTTCCAAGAACCAGCTCCTAGTTTCGTTGATCTGTTCTACTGTTCTTTTAGTTTCTATTTCATTGATTTCTGCTCTGATCTTTATTATTTCTCTTCTCCTGCTGGGTTTAGGCTTTATTTGCTCTTCTTTCTCCAGCTCCTTTAGGTGTAGGGTTAGGTTGTGTACTTGAGACCTTTCTTGCTTCTTGAGAAAGGCTTGTATTGCTATATGCTTTCCTCTTAGGACTGCCTTTGCTGCATCCCAAAGATTTTGAATAGTTGTGTTTTCATTTTCATTGGTTTCCATGAATTTTTTTAATTCTTCTTTAATTTCCTGGTTGACCCATTCATTCGTCAGTAGGATGCTCTTTAGCCTCCATGTATTTGAGTTCTTTCCGACTTTCCTCTTGTGATTGAGTTCTAATTTCAAAGCATTGTGGTCTGAAAATAGGCAGGGAATGATCCCAATCTTTTGATACCGGTTGAGACCTGATTTATGACCTAGGATGTGATCTATTCTGGAGGATGTTCCATGGGCACTAGAGAAGAATGTGTATTCCGTTGCTCTGGGATGCAATGTTCTGAATACAGACATCTGCATATTTTTAATGCGCTTACAGTCAGGGTCTTGTCAGGATGAAAAACCAGAAACAAAGAATTTAATTAAAGTAATTTTTAACAAGTTAACTAGTCATTGAGGAATGCAGGAAGCAGCTTCTATTTGTAAGGGTGGGGCAAACAAAGGAATGAAGTCAGTGGTATTAAAACAGAGTGTTGGGGGGTTGCCTGGCAGAGCAGAGACCCCGACCTCTGGGCGGGGAGGGGGGGAGGGGGTTGGCTTGGGTATGCAGCCAGCTGTTGCTGGGCTCTGAGCTCAGAAGAAGGATCCTATGGTGGTGGATGGGACCAGACTTTGGAGGAGGAGACACTGGCCTTCTGGAGATTTTATCTCAGATACAAATGGTTCTGGGATTGCCAAAAACTGGAAACTGAACCAGCTGTTGCTACTGGAACCAACTGCCAAGGCCAGGGTGACACTGGTAGGAACAGAGAGCAAACAGGAGGGAACAAACTCCCTTCCCTGTATTCCATCCTCTCAGTCTCCTGTAGTGCCCCCTATTGGCAGATCTGGTTAAGGAGAAATGCCCTTGGCAGAATCCCAGCCCTTGCATCTCTAAGTGGAACAAAGAAGGGTAGGTTTGAAGTAAGAAATAAAAATGAAAAACCAACACGGTTTGGTCCCTTAGGTGATTCAATGGGGCGAGCAGGGTTGAGAACCACCGACTATGGAAAGTTATGACTTCGGACTCTGCTCAGGCATTCCTGGTTTGCTTTTGTTTTGCCCCAGTTCCCAGTTAGGTCAGCCTGCCCATAATCAGCCTGCTTCTTTGGTCTCCCTGTGTACCTTTGGACTCTTGGCCTTTGGGTTCCCACAGTTATGGCTTAGATTTGGTCCATGTGTTCTCCCAGCTTTGAAAAACTCCAGCCCTCACTGGCCCTACAGGACCCAAGATAAGGCAATAAGAGCAGAGGGTTGGACTTTGATTTCCATGGAGTTTGTTTGGGCTCACGATTTCAAGGACCATATATCCCTGGGAGCAGCAGCTCTTTGTGCTGATGGCCAGTCCCAACAGCAGTGTGCTGCTGTGGGCTTTGATATCTGTTATCCTGTGAGGTGTGGCTGAATGAAAATGACAGCTTTCATGCCTCTGCTTTTGTTCTCTGGTGAGCCTGATTGGGTTCTTTCTATTAAATTTGGGGTTCATCACTTACAAAATACCCAACAGGTTAGATCATAAAAGAAATAAAGCTAGTCCTTCTCAAATACTCATTCAAATCATTAGATTGAGTGTCAGCAGGCTTCAGTCAGTTATTCAACAAATACATATTGAGCACTGACTGTGATCTAGGTAGTGTTCTAGGCACTAGAGGTATCGCAGTGAACAAAGCAAAGGTATTATCCTCATGGAGGTCACATCCTGCTTGGGAAGAGAGACAATAAGTAAATAAATAAGTAAACCTCTAATGTACCAGATGGCATATTAGTAATGTATTACTGTGTAGCAAATTACTTCAAATTTTGGACCTTAAAACAACAAAGATTTATTACCTCACAGCTTCTGAGAGTCAGAATTCTGGAAGCAGAGTAGTTGCACGGTTCTGGCTTAGGGTCTGTCTTGAGGTTGTGTTCAAGTTATCAGGTGGGTTGTGGTCTCATCTGAAGATTTGCCTGACTCGGGGAGATCTGCTTCCTTATTTTCCTACCATGATCATCACCATGTGGACCTCTCCAGAGAGCTGCTTACAACTTGGGGACTAGCTTCCCCAGAGTGAGTGATCCAAGAGAAAGAGAGAGTGATTAAGATGGAAGCCATGGTATCTTTTATAATCTAATCTTGGAAGTGGCATGCCACTAATTCTGTCATATTCTATTGTCCCTGACCCTGATAAAAAGTGGGAGGAGAGTACACAAGGGCAAGAATACCGCAGATGCAGAGATCTTCGGGGCTGTCTTGGAGGCTGGCTACCATGGATGGTAATAAATGCAATGGAGCAAACGAAGCAGAGTAAAAGGATAGGAAAGGCTGGGGTTTGGGATGACTGTTAATTGCCCTTGATACAGATGGTCAGTGAGGACTTCACTGACACAGAGCAGAGACCTGAAGATGAAGGAGTAGCTTTATGGCTTGCTTTTTAAAGGTTTCCATTTAGGGGTCACATTTTCTAAGAAGACTTCCCTCAGCTCCTGCCCCACCTATCCCATTCACTAAGAACCCCTACATAGACTCCCAGGGAACCCACACCTAATCTCTGAAAACTTTCATCACCCTGTGGGGCCTTCTTTCTACTTGTTCCACTAGAGGGGACATTTCTTAGTGCCATGGACAATGTTTCTTTCATCTCTGTAACCCAGTAAAAGATCAGTAAATATTTGATGAATGAATGAAATAAACGAATGAATTTACTTTCTTGGCAGTCTTTTTTTAGAGATATAGCTTGAACTCCTCTTTAACAGTACATGTTTTGTTATGTTTTGTTTTAATTAAGCATCGGTTATCTCTTGTCTAAAACAAAACAAAAAAAATCCTTGGACATGGATTGATACAGCTGCTTGAAACATACATCTCCCCCTCTGCTGCTATGCCAACTGCATTGCCTACAGACACTGTTAGTTTATGAAGCACCATATGGAACACAAATAAGTGGCAACTTATTGAATGGGAACATTTTGTGAGAAAAATATTTTTGTTCCCATGCAGTAACGTTTCTATTAAATAGCTTCTAAATATGTAAAAAGAAAAAAAAAAAAAAAAGCTCCAAATGGCAAGAGAATACCCTAAGGAATCTAGAAAGCATGCAAAACAGCAATATTATTTTATAATGAAAAACAGATATGAGTAATATTATTTCTTCCTACCCTCCTTTCTTTTGGCAATCATTTTCTTTCTAAATATATGTCCTTTGTCCATGAAATCACATGCTCTGATTCACCCAAGCCCTGGGCGGGAGGCAGCCACTTATACAAAGGACGGTTGGTCACTCACAGAAATATGTCTCCCTTGTGTTTTGGAACTAAACTGCCACTCGAAACATCAGCTGTCTCTCTCCTTGTGTCTCTAGAGGACTAATTTAGGACTGTCCCCAGATTTCAGCCCTGAGAACTCACGGTACCAGAGCCATAGAAACTGTAATATGCACAGGAATCACCTGGGTGTCTTGTTAACAGCAGCTTCTGGTTCAGAAGTTCCAGGGTGGAGCCTAAGAATCAGCGTTTCTAACAGACTACTGGATGACTGGGGGTAGGAGGTGGGGCTGGTCCTCATATCATGCTTTGAATAATAAGAAACTAAAATAGGATTGGAGAGTCCAGAGTTTACCTGTCTGCCTACATCTGTAGATGATTTGAGATTTCTCTTTCCTTTCTTTTTTTTTTAATCATCCTAATGAGGAAATCCCTAGTAATCAAGAAACAAATTTATTTCATTATTTTGTAAAATTGTTAAACCACATATTCTCCATAAGATAATTTATATTTTAGGTCTCTGTTCCTTAAAAAGCTTAGTTTGAAAAACAACATGTTTTGACATATGTTGTCACTTGAACAAATAAATGCCAAGGAATCCACAATTTAGATTTCAAACCAAACTAAATCCTTACCCCTTATCTCCACATCAAACGTTCTGTGTTTCAAGCATTTCCAAATTGGAAGTGAGCAAAGAGAAATATAGTCATTAAAAATAAAATGATAAAGTTGCATTGATCATCACGTATAGAATTCCGGGTCAACACCTTTCTTCTGCACTCCAGTTGCGTGGGAGGAATAGGGTATTTCACTCATGATTTATTTTACTTTTATTATTTTAGAAGTTATTATTTTTATATTTTAAATTTGTATTATTTTAAATAGCGTTTTATTTTAAAATAATAAAAATGTATTTATGTGACATTGATCTAGTTCTCATAGTAGTACACAAAGTGTGCAGGTTTATCACTAGACTTTAGCCTAGGTATATTCAAATTATCTTATGAAGATATGCAAATATAACATCATATTGGCTGGAGGTTGTTAGCTTGTGTTTATTTCTTAAAGATTTATCGAAGTGCAAAAATGTATCAGAATGAGTAGGACTTCCCCTGGCTGGTATCGCTCAAGCAGCTCACCCTACGCCCCCTCCCTATTCCCACCCCTAGAGCTCTCACCCCAATCTAAGTAGGAAAGTACAAACCACCTGTGCCCAGGAGGTTTGGCGATCACTGACCAGGTCCCTGCAGCAGGTAAGCTGGTCTCAGCATTCTTGCATCAACAGGCCACCAGCTGTGAGTCATTATGGTCCCCAACTCAACCTGTCTCACAGTTGGAGAAACACCTAACTTTCACAGACAACAACTCACGGGTGAAGTTAGATATTCATTATACTTAAGGAGTTCAGGGTAATCACAGATTTATCATCTCACTTCCACTGTGAACCTCATTGCCTCCTCAAAGAGGTTGGAAGTAGTCCTGACTTCTGAATATCTGAAAAGACAATAGTAATGGAAACCCAGCAGATTCCTTCCTTTGGTCAGTGACAGAATCTATACCTACTATCCTTCTCCATCTGCTTTTGCTTGCTTTTCACTATTTTCCAAATTGTCTTTGAATCACACAAACTAAAGGACAACTAGAGCAGCACCTAGCACACAGAAGTACATAGTTGTTTAGGTAGATGAATGAAAGGTGGAATCTGCAAATATCTTCAACTCAGCCATTTCAAAGGACAGAAGTGGCCATGACAGTAACAAGTAACACCTCCATGTGAATAATTAACATTTTACAAAACTTTCACCTAGGTCATCTCGAACCTTCTCTGTGGCTCCGTGAAGTGAAGAAGAATAAGTACATTTCATCAATGAGAAAACTGAGACTCAGAGATAAAGGGATATGTCAAGGGCACCCATCGAATAAATGGCAGAGCCATGATTTGCCCTCAGGTCTTTCAATTCCAAATCTCATACCTCTCACACTATCCCACCTCAACTCAAGTAAGGCTGGGAGACAGACTTTTGAACGAAGAACTGCTGACATGGTCCAAAGACATTTCCAATACACCACAATTCTTAGTCTTGAGACATTTTTCTTGGCCCAAACATCCAGACTCTAAAATCAGAAAATATATCATTAGAATCTAATCTGAGTCAGTGTTTGCTACGGGGGTGGGGTTCGGGAGTTACCACAGGAAGTAAAGGGGAAGCTGAATATGAGGAGCTCCCAGTTTCCACTCTTTCCAAGTCACTTCCACCTTGTTTCTGTTTTATATGTTGGGGTGCAATTTTTAAATACACCCACTCTTACAGCATAAAGTGGGCCGAAAGTCAGGAGACATAAACCTATGTTTAGCACTAGCTTATCCCTATCTATGTCCAGTTAGCCTGGGACACTGCTCCATCACCTCTCTGTGACTCAGTTTCCTCATTTGGGAAAATGGAACGGTAGAGATCTTGTGAGAGCAAATGAAGTAATACAGTTCTACTTGGGATAGTAAATGCAAAGCATTCTCACATGCATGTCCTTGCTGGGGTAGGGGGAACGAGGAGGTGCCGGGGTCGTGGTTGGCATGAGAGGAAACTGTCAAGAATTCTCTACAGCCCAGAGCAGGGTAGAACCTGCAGGGAAATTCCCATAACTTTCCCAAGGTTCAGCCTGCCCTGGGAAAGAGCTTGAATGGTCCTGTGAAGAAACTGGACCCTTTCCCTGTTCCCCATTAGGAAAATTGGCACCATCCAAAGAAGTGGAATCTTTGGGAAAAGGAAGAGTGTTTGCTGTGTTAACATTCAGTTCTTTCCCAGCAGGGACGATGAGGAGACCATCTTAGACTATACCTCATGGGAATACACCAGGAAATGTTTCCTGAACTCACAGCCTGGGAGCAAGCAGGACATCAAAAGCTGGCTTAAGTGAATTCGTAACTCATTGTTAACTGGAGTCATGTAATATGATTAGCATACTTTTTTTCTTTTTGTCAATATAATTTCAACCTGAAGAGGCAGGGTGGAAGAACGGATATACAACAAGGAGCCTGGGTTGAATCTCTGGGTATAGACTCTGGTTTAATCCCTGCTCTGTCATTTACAAATGGAATGAATTCAATTTCCTCATATGTATAAAATGGGCATATGTTGGGATTTGAACAGGTCAATAAATAAGGCTTTTCTTCTCTTCCAAATAAGAATCTGAATAAAATAAAAATAGACATGAGTCGAATTGAGGGGTCAACATGAGTTTAATAACTGGCACGTTGGGATTTGAGAATACAGCCTGGATTCACAGCCAGTAATTCCTAAGATTTCTAATATTTCACCCTTTCCAAAAACAACCAGATTCGGGCAAAACCACCACATAGTCATAACCATTTACCTTCCCCAAAGGTGACTCTTGGCAACAAAGAAGAGGATAATGGGCATCAGACAGAAGATAAGGTCACCTCCAAAACAAGAAGAGGATCAGGGACCCTATGACTTTAAGTCACCTGGGAAGGAACAGGGGCCAGGGGCTGTGCAGACCCTTGGCAGCCCACCAACTGGAAAAAAGAAGCTTCCTCCAGGGGTAAGAGTGTAAAAGAGAGGCTGGAAGGGTCTGTGATGGAAGCCTGGAAACATGAGGACAGAGGAAAGAGTCCCCCATAAGATACCTTTCTCTCCCCCACCTGCCTTGTGGGGTTGGTGAAATAAGTAAGATCAAGAAAATGAAGCACGAGAGAGCCAGTGAGCGAGCTTGGTGATTCTTCTTTCTTCTTTTTTCTCTCCCCACCAACCTGCTTTAGAAAATGAGAAAGGCCAAGTTCCAAAGCAGCTTCCTGAGACACTTCCCTGAGGACCACACAGTCTACCTCAGTCTTTGATGTCAGGCTGGGACCAGCACACACCCTGGCTTCCCCAGGCATGATGGGCTTACCACCCTGGTCCCTGCTCCTGTCCAGTTGAGCGTTTGCTGGACGACAGAGTCCTAGCTGGGTGATACTTATCCAGCCACCCTCTTTCCCACAGGAAGTTTTTTAGGCAGAGAAACAACAAATCCTCCTCCCTTTGTTGCTGCTAATTTTCTTGCCCCTTTTCTCTTCCTGGTCTCCTCTGCTGAGTTCTTTTTAATAAAGGTCAGCATTTCCCAGATGTGCTTCTCTTTTCTTCTTTTCTTCCTCTTGTCATCTCTGGATGATCCCCCACTCCACATCCTCAACCGCACAAACTGCATTTGAGCCGAATTCAAAATGCATCTCCTGCCCTAACTCCCTGGCTCACGTCTCCCGCTGCTGAGTCCCCACTTGGATTCCCTTCCAACACCACTAAGGTAACTCACGCTCTTACCTTCCATCCCTCAAACTGCTTCTCCTTCTTGTATTCTCCAGCTCTAGTTTTCCACTCACTTTCCCTAAGTAAAAATTTTAAAAGTATCCTTGGTTGCCAATTCTCTCTTACTCCCTGCATTTAACAGATACTCAGCTGTGTTAGGGTCTCTTACATCTGGCTGCTTCCCACCACGCTGGCCATCACTGGCTTACACTAGATCTTGGTCTTGCACCTGCTGCTTTGCAATCGCCTCATAAATGGATCTCCCAGCTATAAGTATCAACCTCTTCAGTATATTACCCTCCCTCTTCCACAGTTAAGGTTGTCTACAAAAAACTCTCTCTCTCTCTCTTTCTTTCACACACACACACACACACACACAACATAACTTGCAAAATACTCGAGTCTTTTCACCTCATGCTCCAAGTCCAGGCTTCTCAGAATGACCCACAAACCCTCTCACATCCAGTCCCCCTGCCTTGTCTCCCATTTATCCACCTTCCAAGTCTTGGGACCCAGTGGCACTCAATTTATGTCACCATTCCCAGAAGAGCCCATGTCCTTTAACACTTTTTGTTTATGACCTTCCTGTGCCTTCCACTTTGAGTGTCCTTGCCCAACACACACACCTCCTCGTTGGCTTGTAAGCCTATTTTTCCTTTAAGGATGATCTCAGGTATCCCTACCCTGGGAAAGCCTTCCTTGACTTCCCCACTTGTTAGTAACATGCCTTCTGCATGCCCTCAGCATTTAACTGCTGTAACAGCTATGCATAATCAAATTGTTGGTAATCCATTGGCATTTATGATTCTCCCATTATTAATGGTAGCTTTTTTTTTAAGATTTTATTTATTTATTTGACATAGAGAGACACAGCGAGAGCAGGAACACAAGCAGGGGGAGGGGGAGAAGGAGAAGCAGGCTTCCTGCCGAGCAGGGAGCCCGACGCGGGGCTCGATCCCAGGACCCCGGGATCATGACCTGAGCCGAAGGCAGACGCTTAACGACTGAGCCACCCAGGCGCCCCTATTAATGGTAGCTTTTGAGAACAGAACCATTTTTTCCACCTCTTTATTTCTAGCATCTAGATATTGACCCCCTCTTAGGTACAATCACTGTGCCACTTACTGCGTACAGAGATAAATGGAAGAATGAAGACTGATTTACTTTAGTGTGATAAAGTGTTCCCATTAACTGCAGGTCTGGGAATCAGGAAACACAGCTCCAGGCACTGGTGTTGTCTCTACTCAGCCTCGTGAACTTAGACAAGTCCCTCCTCCAGACTGTGTTTTGGTTCTTCAGTCTGAACAATGGTCAAATAATAACTAAACAACTCTCCTAATGGGTAGTAATGGCAACAGGAGAAATTACGTGCTTTGGTGTATTTTCATGTCTAACGTGGTAAGTTCAATATGATGAAACATACCAATGTTACAGAAAATTAACTTTCTGGCCAAATAGTCAGGTGACTTATCTCAGATACTTTATAATAAGTGAGTAAAAAAATGCTATGTGTGCAGAAGACGATTTAAAGAGTTACACAGAACTCAACTTTAATATCAATTAGTAGTCAGTAGCATCCTGATTTTATATATAGGCTTACTTAGCTATTTTTTTCCTTGACATAAATGCTTATTTTGAAATCATACCTCTCCCAGGCTGTGAATTCAGACCAGCTTGTCTTTAAACCTCTTCCTAACATTTTGAGAAATAAACAAAATAAACAAAGAAAGAAAAATAGAGGCTCACACACTGCTGTGGTATTAGAACTCACTCTATGTTAGAATCTCTCCAAACAGAATAATTCCAAATACAGAAGACTCTTTAGGCACACAGAGTTTATCACAATATTTTTTTCCTACAAGTGGAAAAAAAAAAAGAGAGAGAGAGAAACAACCAAAACATCCAACAAGAGGGCAATGGTTAAATGAGTTGCAGTGTATTTGTGCCATGGAGACAATGCAGCCATTATATATTCTGTTACAAGGATTTGTAGCAACGTGAGTAAGAACTTGTGTTACAGTTTTATGTGAAAAAGCAAGGTAAAGAACATATGAGCAATATGAGCACAAGTATCTGAAAATAAGCACAAGAAACTAGGAAGTATACTTGTATCCCCTTGGCTCTTTCTATACCTCTCCCTCTCGCAGGTGTGAAAACAGTGAAGAAGAATCATCTTGTTTTCAGGAGTCGGAACCTCCACCAAGAACTTTTCATTGGCAGACTTCCTCTGCCAGTTTGCCCTGTGGGAAAGGATTTCAGTAGTCTCATATTCCCAGCCTTACTTCATTTCTCTGAAGTTTTTTTTTTTTTTTTAATAACTTATGTTTGACTACCAAAGTAATTTATGTTCACTAGTAAATCTCCCTAATTTTAAAGTTCCTTAACCATGTCTGGTTTGAAGTGAAATTGGAAAATGATTGTTCTTTCAGCAACCAAAACTTTTGGCAGCTTGCCTCCAAACAGAGCTTGGAATTATGTAACTCTCAGTTTAGTAGAAAAAAACTTTCTAAAAGGGCCAACTTCTCTTCTAGAACCTATCATTTCTTTTTTCTTTTTAATTTAAATTCAATTAGCCAGCATATAGTACATCATTAGTTTCTGATGTAATGTTCAATGATACATCAGTTGTGTATTACACCCAGTGCTCATCATATCACGTGCCCTCCTTAATGACCATCACCCAGTTACCCCATGCCCCCCGCCCACCTCCTCCTCTGCAACCCTCAGTTTGTTTCCCAGAGTCAAGAGTCTCTCATGGTTTGTCTCCCTTTCTGATTTCTTCCC
This sequence comes from Neomonachus schauinslandi, assembly GCF_002201575.2. Lineage (NCBI taxonomy): Eukaryota > Metazoa > Chordata > Mammalia > Carnivora > Phocidae > Neomonachus > Neomonachus schauinslandi. The sequence goes on along the minus strand of NC_058408.1, from coordinate 135,969,340 downwards.
ATTCAGTTTTCTCTCCCTTCCCCTAAGATCCTCTGTGCTATTTCTTATATTCCACATATGAGTGAAACCATATAATAATTGCCTTTCTCTGCTTGACTTAACTTCGCTCAGCATAATACCCTCCAGTTCTATCAATGTCAATGTAAATGGTGGGTATTCATCCTTTCTGGTGGCTGAGTAATATTCCATCGTGTATATGAACCACATCTTCTTTATCCATTCATCTGTTGAAGGACATCTCGTCTCTTTCCACAGTTTGGTTATTGTGGACATTGCTGCTATAAACATCGGGGTTCCCTTTCTTTTCACTACATCTGTATCTTTGGGTAGAACCCATCATTTCAAAACAGCTTTTAAGCAGATTGTAAATGGATTTTACCACCATGGTGTTATTTCCAGCATATACACTTGGAAGTGTGATACAATTTACAGGTTGTTTTTAATGCTTTGTAGTAGGTAGTGCATTCCAAAATTACCAGGTACAACAATTACAAATACAGTTTCCAGGGCCTCACCCCAAACCCACTGAACTGCAGTCTCTGGGAAGGGCCTCTAGATTCTGCATCTTAACAGAGGGTCCTGGTGAGTCTCTTGCACCCTTTACAGAAGAGGAATCTGAGGATCAAAGTGAGAACTTGACTTGCTTAAGGTCACACCACTGGGTGGTACCGGGACTCCTGACCTCCAGGTCAGTCCTCCGCTAAGGGGAAATTAGGCCTTAGGACAGTCCTGTGTAAAAACAGAGGCTGGATGTGATGGTTGTTCAGGCCAGATACAAATATGCCCTAATCATTGGGCTACCTAGTATTCCTTGGTTCACAGAGGTGCCTCTCTGAGGTTTTTAGAGAGAACTAAAAAAGTATTGCAAATTGAAGCAGGGCTTCTGCAAACATTTCTTAGAAAACTAGTCCTTATAAGGTAATCCATGAAGAAGGAATTCCATTACTGGGGAAGTCGCTGTATCCTTTCTCCCTATCTTGAATCATCTCAGGAAGTCACTTGTTATGTGAGCCTATAAAGGCACTGAGAAGTCCTGCAGTAAATAAACCCATTTAACTTTCCTCATTCTAGTAGCTCACTGACATATTTGACAGAAATGCCTGTGTGTGTATGTGAGTGTATGATATCTTTAACATTTTTGAGAAACTAGTATTCTAGAGAAACCATCTAGTCAAATCCACGTCACAAGCATGAGCTGGTTAGTTTGGTAGGAAAACACTAAGCTTGGAGTTTGGAGATCTCTCTGACACTTGCCAGTTCTGAGACCTTGGGAATGTCTCTTGCCTCATTTTACAGTTGAGGAAACTGAAACTAAGAGATACATGCCTTTCCTGTCCACTCTACTAGGTTGTCTGGAGGACCACACAGAGCTGCCTACAGAATAAACAGCACTATAAAAGTAAAGATCCATCATCTCTTCTTCTTCCTCTCTTCCTCCTCCTCCTTTCTCACATGCTCATCATTCAGGAGGTCATCTCCATCCCAGAGACCTCATCCTGTCTTTCACAGCAGGACCTTGACAAGATGACACCAGGAGTTGATTTGTGATATTGATACGGTATCTCAGGGTGACCAGTTGATCCTGGAATTGCTGTAATATTGACATTGTCTTGTCATTCACGACAAACTCTCAAAGCATTATTATAGATGGTAGTGACTCAGGGGTGGGATCTTTCTCACTGAATTACAGGTCATTTATTCATATAGATGTTCTTCTCTAGAGAGACTGACATTGCTAATACTATTCCAGTCAGATGGCAGATGACAGAACAGTTTTCCTTGGTCTGTGTTCCAGTGGATTGTTTTCTGACCACCATGCTTCCATCAGGAGTAGCCCCTCCCACCTCCCTAAGGGAGGGGCCCCACTGTAGAGGAAGGGGATGTGGGCTAGAAATGGAGGCATCAGGTGCTGCACACTGACCTTAGGGAAATAGTCACTCGTGTGTCATTGGCTCTGGTGAAGTATGACCAGGCACCATGCTTCATTCATCCCTATGCCCCTCAATGTTTGGCACAATTCCTGCTACCCCCTAGGTGCTCCGGAAATATTTCTGAATGAATGGATGAATAAATAAATGAACTTTGTCCTAATGCCCAGCATATTTTCTCTGGTTTAATGGAGCTTCCATGAGCCATCCTTCTCACCTATGTTATGCCACACCTTATCAGGAGGTTGAAAAGTTAATACAAGAGACTCATTAATACACTCAGAAAACCAGAAAGTAGAGGTCCAGAAATGAATGGAGGCTTCTTTGGACTCTTGATGATCTCACTGTGCAGTAGGGGAAATTTATTGGGCTGCAAGTATTCCAGGGTAAATCCATGGCAACATGGGAAGTCATTTTATTTCCCTTAATAGATTTTAAGCTCCCAGTGGGTAAGAGTCGTCTTCATCTTCATCTTCAATATTATCTTCATCTTCGTCCTCATTGTGTAAGCTCCATGAGGACAGGGGTTTTTGCTTTGTTCTCTGACGCATCCCAAGCATTCAAAACAGCCCCTGGCACATAGCAGGTGCTTTTTTAATCCTCAGTGAATTGAGTAATTATTATCAAGGCTAGAATTTTCTGCCTACTTCTTTCCAGGAACTGTGCTGTACTTTATATTCATTATTTTAACAAAAGGAGGAACTGGGAACCTGGAGCAGAAAGAGGTACACAATTGTCCTAAGTCGATGGAGACACACTTCTTACTTAGGTTATCTGACTCCAGAGAACACACTCTTCCCCACATCCTTCCCCATTATGAATATCCCCAGCCACCTCTAAAGCTTTTCTAGGTCCCTCACAATGTTAGATTTCAAGTAAATGAGAGGACAAGACTCCAAACCAAAATAATGGCTCTGGACTGTTGATTGTACTTGTGTTTGGATGTCAACTGTCCAACACCAAACCAGGGTTAATAAAGGAACGGAGACAGGACTGACCAGATAAGCATGCCAATGTTAAACCCTGCCCAGCCAGGCAGGTAACAAGATTTTTATTGACAGGAAAATAAAGACTTCATAGAAAAATATGATTTGCTCTGCCCTGTCTTTAAGTGAAAAATGAGTTGGGCCAGGGACATAATGGATCACTTCCCCTTTCAAAGACACTCTCTGTAGTTTCTCTCCAGTGATACTGATAAAACCAACCAAACAGCAGGGCCACTGGTTCAACTACCCCTGGGACAGGGGTACAAAAGTTTGGGAGCTTCCCAGGCCTGGAGAATGCCCATGCCACCAGGAGGGACATCCCTGTATGTGCTAAGAAGTGTGCTGAGCACTTTCCACTTGAAATGCAAAGAGGAATATACATGGGTGGGGCAGGGGGTAATATCTGGGTGCTAAGCAATTATAAAAGCCTCCTGTTCTTAATGATTATATTTAATTTATTTCAAAAAATACCTGCTAGTCACCTGCTCTGCATCCGTGCCTGTATTAGGGATTTGTGAGTTTTATGCCTGAGTTACCTAATAATAGTAGAAACACCTAATAGTATGTGACACTGCAATTTACAATGTGCTGCTAACTTCCGCTTATTTTGATTTGGCACCCAAACAATGCTGTGGGATAAGCATGGTGAATTCATTATGCCTGTTTTATAGTTGAGGATACCAGGGTTCAGAGAACAGCCACTAAGACCTAACATTTATTGGGTGCCAGGCACCAGGCATAGAGGTCCACAGACATTATTTTTACAACAGCCCTATAAGGTAGATACTTTATTATTTCCACTGTACAGATGACAAAGCTGAGGCTTTGAGAGATTCTGTTAAGTTTCCCAACGTTGCACATAGAGTAGGCGACGGAGTTGGCATTTAAACAAAGGAGATCCTGTACCCTTGCTCTGAAATTCAAGGCTATTCTGTCTTCAGAGGTTAAATAATTAGACTAACATCATGCAAATTGCCAGAGGTACAGCTCCGCTCATACCAGAGCTCTTTCCTTCATCCCTGCTGCTAGAGGAAATTATTTGTTAATATTAGAAAGGGTCCCTGCTTCAAAGGCATTTGTCATCTGGTAAGGAAAACAAGACAAACATAATAGAGAGCTAATATCAAGGCAGGGCCAAAATCTGGCCTTTAATCAATTAATAAGATCTCCAGGCATAAAATATTGTCTGTGTTCAGAATAGAAAGAAAATCAATCAGTACTGCAGCCTACTATGAGCAGCCCTTTATTGGGAATTTAGTAGGCACTAATGTTTTACTTGCCTTGGTGGAGGCATTTACTGCTCTTGAAATACCTAGATGCTGCCCACACCGCCTTGCCCCTTTGCATTTAGGCAGAACCATGTGATTCATTTTGGACAAAGAGGTTGTGAACAGAGGGGACGTGTATCACTTCTGGACTGAGAACAGCATATGAACTTTCTACATGCTCTTTTTTTCCCCAGTAACAGTCCAGGTTATAAAGCCTTTGTCAGCCCATGTTCCTGAGTTTCTTTGAGGAGAAAAGCCTCCTGCTGAACTGTACTGGATATGTGTTACAGAGGAGAAATCACTCTATTATGTGTGAGCCACTGCAATTTGAGGTAAATTTGTTACTGCAGCACAACTTAGCCTATCCTAACTAATGCAGAGGCCTGATAGCATTTAAGAGGAGAACATACCAAAGAAAGGTTGGGATTTTAATTATGCCTCAGAAATTCTGCATGGGGTAGGTGAAGATGGGAAGCTAGAGGGCCAGAAAAGAGAACAGCCCCGCACCCCCAGCAGTAGGTGTGTGTTGGGAGCCAGGGTTGGCTACAATTGGATTGGGGAAGTAGGAAGAGGCCAGAAAGAGTTCTCAGTGCCACACCCTGAGGTTAGAATGAGAGCATGATGAGGCTGGTAAGTACCTTAAAGATCACCGTATGGCTGAAAAGATTTATTTTTGCCATTGCTGATCATCTAATTATAAACCGTGACAACAGTCCTGAGCAAGAAGCACAGGATTTGGATTCCATAAGGCAAGACCATGGTCTAGTTTGTTGGATGAAGGAAGACCTCCAAGAAGAAATGGCAAGCTGAAAACCAAGGACTAAGCTAAAAGGAAAACTAGGAACACATTCCAGGCAGAGAAAAATGCAGTCTGCAAATGCCAGGAGGAGAGACCAGGACATTTGCAGTTCAGAGAGACAAAGAGAGTCAGGGAAGATGAGCCTGAAGAGGTGAAGTTTTCCAGTCCCTTGCCATGACCTACAGCGCTGCAGGATCAGCACCTCTGAGAGCCTCAGGGAGCCCCTGGACAGCTTGCAGCAGTGAGTGAAAGAATGAGCCGTAGATTTGACATCCAACTGGCTGATGTGTGGACGTGAGTGAGGCCAGACAGCACGGGGGTAGTTAGGAGCTACTGCGCTTATCTAGGGAGGGAGTGACAATGGTTTGGTTAGGGGGCTGGAGGGAAAGGTGGAAAGAAGGAGATGGGTTTGAATGGTGTACATGAAATCACAAGGTCAACTGGGAATGGTGGGTGAGGGAAAGAAGGGGCCAAGGGTTTCTTCTAGTTTTGAATTGCACAATTGTGTGGATAGTTTTGGTGTTAGCTGAAAAGTGGAGAAGAGAGAAGAAGCCAGGTTGGGGGAGAGGGAAAATAATTAGTTAGGTTTTGAGCAAGTTGGAAAAAACCCAGATGGGTTGCAGATGCTGGGTCTTCTGGTTCATAATAAGGAGACTTGAAGACGTCTCACTTCCCATTTCCCAGGTGGTAGTACGTCCTGTTCTTGATGCCTTCCTGGAGGGCCTGGGGACTGAGGATAGATGGGTCCCTTCCCAGACCCCTGATCAGAAGAGCTGGGACAATGCTGTCATGTTCTCACTCGGCTGACCACATTTTCAGTGAGCTGACTCAAAGGTCAGAGCTACAGCGTTTGACACTCGAATCTTCTGTTTTACACATTTTATGCTTTATTAAGCCCCGGTTTGGCAGTTGACTTAAGATCCATAATAAGAATTTTTACAGGAATAGACACACAGAGATCATACCAAACTGGGAGCTGGGGCACAGCTAATCATCTGGGGGTTTCCACTGTTTACAGGAGAATCCCATCAACATCCCAGAAGATTTCAAGGTTCCAGAGAAGGAATAGTTGCTTCTGGCTGGGAACATTAAGGAGGAATTTGCCATGAAATTTGCATTTGAGTTGCATCTTGGAGAATGAGTAGGATTTGAACTGATGGAGATGGAAAGAAAGAAGAGTTTCAGCAAAGGCAGCAGGGAGGGAGGTAGAAGACATGTTTCCTCCCCTAGGTATCCTCCAGAACCCTCCACTTTGGTGTCCTGTCCTGAGCACAGGGCCCTTATGTTCCTTACTTGACAAGAGTGATTGTTACCTGGAAAGGGGGCTTTTGATCAATCTGGGGGTGAGGGGCACCTGGGTGACTCAGTCCGTTAAGCGTCTGCCTTCGGCTCAGGTCATGATCCCAGGGTCCTGGGATCGAGCGCTGCTTCGAGGCAGGGGGGGGGTCCCTGCTCAGTAGAGACTCTGCTTCTCCCTCTCCCTCTGCCTGCCACTCCCCCTGCTTGTGCTCTCTCCCGCTCTCGGACAAATAAATAAGTAAAATTTTTTTTAAAAATCTGGGGGTGACTCCACTGACTGAAGAGAAGTGGCTGAAGACAGGGAGGAAAGGCAGCACAGAAAAGATACTTCATCGTCCACCCACTTACCTCTCGTGTACATCCTCACGCATCCCATGCCCTAGAGCAGCCTGTTCGATATCCCCTCCACACACCCCTTTATGCTGTTCCCTTTGCCAGAAATGCCTCCCCCCTCCCTCATCTTCTGTGCAAATCTCCCATCTCTTCTGCCAGCAACTCAAAGGCTAGACCAGCGTCCTCCCCTCCTTCCCCAGCCAGAGGAGACACGACATTTCCCATCACAGCAGCTTCCCTGGGCCTCTCACTCAGTACCTTTTATTCTCTGAGCTTCTATTCAGTTTCTTTGGGGGTCATGCTGTGATGCTCCTTGAGGCCGGGACTACATCCGATTCCTCCTTGGAGACCCAGAACCACCTAGCACATGCGTGCGAGCTCCACACAGGTTAGACGGAGGACCGAGCCTGAATCTAGAACTCCTGGGACCACTGCCCAGTCCTGACTCTGAGTTGCAAAATACACAGGAGCAATGCAAAGCCAAGTTCGCCCACGGAACGCTTTTATTCCATCACCTGAAACCATGAGAGTGAAACTTCCCTGAGCACCTCGGGGCTTTATAGCTAAATTTGGTTTTGCTTTGTCTGAATTTCACAGCTTTATCTTGTGGGACAAATTGCTTCCTGCCAGTATATTGGTAGTTTCTCGAGGGCCCAATATGCTCCACCTGGTGGTGGAGGAAAGATGACCTTGGCAAGAAAAAGTGTTCCTCTGCGCAGCGGGTTGCCCAAGTTCAAGTCCAACAGCCACTGGGTGCGAGTGTACGTGTGACCGTGGGGGTGTGGATGTGGGCACTTGTCATGGCCTTACCAGATCAATCCTCTCTTTTGGAAAATTTTTGTTTGGGGTTCATTCACAAGCGGAGAAGATGAGAGATACAGAAAGAGGGAGAGAGATCTATTCCCCAGGGGTAATCGTGTTACTGAAAACCACCAGCAGCCATCATGTTTATCTTTCGCATTTATCCAAACCCCAAACAGCCCTCTGCAGCAAATCACATTTCAGCAGGGCAGATTATTCTGTCTGTAGCATAAACTTCTCACTGCATCTCTCTCCGGAGCAGCCTCTCTAGGTAAATATAAATCTATTCTAATGGCAACATTTGCAGAAGTAATGTTATTTGCCCTGATTTAGAGAAAACACAACATAGGCTCTGGCAAAGCTGATCTTTTTCCTTAGAAATTAATCAAAGGCACATAATTCAGAAGCAACACAAATGCTCCACTGGCAGAGTGGTGTGCTGGGTGTGTGTGTGTGTGTGTGTGTGTGTGTGTGTGTTGCAGCAGGGATGGTGTGTGTGTGTGTGTGTGTGTGTGTGTGTGTGTTGCAGCAGGGATGGGGGCCATGATGAATTATTCCTGCCTTCTAACCCCTACTCTGGGGAAGAGGAGAGGGCTCCCTTTCCTATCATGCAAGTGGCTTCCGGAGACCAGTTCACAAGATTCATATGGAGTTGAGAGAGATCAAACGGCTATTTTTCACTGCACAACCAAGAATCTGTAAATGTTGCCCTAAGGGAATATAAAAAAACTCAATCCAGTGGTGACCTAGTCTGCCTTTGCAGGAGAGCCCCTGAGAGTGCTAAAGCAGACAATTACCTGGGGGGGGAGGGGGGTAAAGGGTGGGGGCAGGGAAGACAGGGTTTGAATGACCACAGCACTATGGCAGAAGCAGGGGAGATTGGGAGCAGGGGTAAGATACTGCCTTTCTGAGCCCATTCCACCTCTAGCCCCTGAGGATAGGGAGACAGAATCTGTAATCAATGATTCTTTAAAAAATATTACAGTACAGCCCTGTTCTAAAGCGCCATTCATTGCAACCAGGATAGTAGGCATCACGGCTCTGGAGCCAGACTTGCTATACTCAAATCCCACTTCTACCATTTACAAACTAGGTGATCTTGGGCTAGTTAGCCTTCCTATGCCCCTGGTTTCTCATTTATAAACTGATTTGCTAGGAGTCATGAAGATTAAATGAGTTAATACGTGCAAAGGACCTAGAACGGCATCTGGTGCAGTCAGCACACTTGTGAACTATCATACTGTTACCGTTATTCATAGTATTAATGAAACCTGCCGTGTGAACCTCTTGCTGGCCCATGTTCCTGTGAAGACCACATCACAGGAGAGCATCGAATGTGTACTTTACATACCTTAGGTGACAAAAAGAAAAGCTCCAAAGGCTCCGGATGGGAGGGTAGGAAGAGTTAATCCAGCCATCCTCTCACAGTCCAGGATCTCTCTGGACCCGGGCCAAAGACTTGCTGAAGCATTCTGTTTCTCTTGGGTTGGTTGTGTGAAATCAGCTTTTATTGTCAGGGGCCATTTTCTACCTTCAGAGCAGAAGTGGGTTGGAAAGAGCATACGATGGAGACTCAAGTCCAAACTTCATGTCAGTGGGCCCTGTGATTTGTTCAAGCCCCTTCCCCACGGGGCTTCAGTTTCTCCATCTGTACAATGAAGAGGTGGCACCGATGGCCTCTAAAGAATCACCCAGCATCACTCGCAGTCCATTTACCACCCTGGTCCTCTAGGTAGGCTCAACTTTCAGCAGCAGGCAATACCCTGGGGATCACCACTAGCCCAGGACTCTGGCTAGAGCAGTGAACAGTCATGATTTTTTGGTTGTTGGTATCTCAGTAGTTTGGTCTGTGTCTCAGCAGGTGCAGGGGAATCATAGTGAGCATGAGTCTCCTGACTGATCCTTACTGCGGAGCTCTTACAGTGAGGCCAATAACAATGACCAAGCAAAGTGGATCAGTCACTTCCCTCCAAAGGGCTGCTGATTCTCAGACTTCTTCCTTGTGTGACCGACCCTCTGAGGGCTCCAGTAGAGCCTGGGCTCTGGTAATCCCACCTCCCAGGGGACTCTGCTCACGGTATGGGCCTTGCCACCCCCGACAGCCTCTGGCAACTTGGCACTTTGTCTCTTTCTTGTTCTGTGGCCCTTGTCAATCCCAGAGCTGATGAGCACCCCTGGAGAGAAGAGGCTGCCCCAGCTTCCCCTGCACTTCTGTTCCTTGAAACCACATTTCTCCTCCATAGCAGTTTCAGAACAGGATCTGAGAAACACCATGTTTCAAATACAACAGGAGCACTGCCAGCTAGATAAGGCAAGAGGCCTAAGTCTGTTCTCATCTATCAGAGAGTGCATCATTCAACAAACCCTCTAACAAGGATGGAGCACCTACCATGTATTAATAACAGTAGAGGAACCTTTGAATGTGAACTGGTTCTCGATATTGTACAGACTCTTTATACTTCTTATCTCTTTAAAATTTACGATAACCTTATGAAAGAGCTACTAGTACGATGTGCATTTTATGACTGGAGACACTGAGGCTCAAAAAGCTTTAAGAACATCACCAGGACTTGACCCAGAGACATTACAATAGGAAATAAAAAACAGCAGAAGGCTTCACCTCTGTCTCATAGAGTGCATATCCTGTTGGAGAAACAGGATGTGGGCTCTGCCTGGCTTTGTCCTGTGCTGCCATTTGACAGATAAGATAATATACTGTGCCTTTGATAGATAAGATAATATACTATGCAGATTATGAGATATGAGAGTCCACTCACTGGGGCCTAGAGAAGTGGGGAAAGCTGAATGGGTTTTCAGGCAAGCTTTGCAGGATAGAGAGGGATGCTCTAAGCAAAAGGAGACCAGATCAGGTGAGAAAAATCACACTAGCAAAGACCACCCAACTGTGCCATTCAAGATCCCATTTCCTTCTAGTTATCTTGGACTGAGGATGCTGATTTGGATCATGGAAAAGGAGTCTGGAAGCAAATGCTGGGGTGTTCCCTCTCATTCGGAGCTACCGCTGGCCTGGAGAACCAGGGCTGTCTGCATAGAAACATGTACCAGGAAAGAGCACTAAGGAAAGGTCTTCGTGAAATGTGATAAGGCTCAAATTAAAGTCAAGTTTGATATTTCTAAGAGGCAGCTGCTTAAACATTTTCAGCAAATGTCACTAGCGGTAGAAAACATAAAGGCACACTCCCAGTATGTTTACCTGTTTGGATTTTTAAAATTCATGCCACACTTGTATAATTCTAAAATATATCCATGTTCATTTCAATTCACTTACTTAATAATTCCACAGATATGTGTTGAGCCCCTGATCTGTGCTGGGAACTGTTCTGGGCACCTGGGGAAAAGCAGTGAACATAAAATGACAGTCTCATTCTCATGAAGTTGCATTCTAGAGTTTCTTCTCACATTTTGGTAGAAAACGGTAGTTCCTTGGAGATGTGGCACATCCATCCTGAGCTTCCTATACCCCTAACACCTTGCCTGTGGGGGTTCCTATACCCCCTGAGCTTTCTATACCCCCAACACCTCGCCTGTGGGCATGCATGCCCACATTTGAGAAGCAGAGTTCTCGGGAGAGACTCTGGCAAGCCATGGAAACAGATAGGACTTCCCTACTTTACTTTAAGGATTGTTCTGGAAAATCTAGGGGTGGATCTTCCAAAGCCACATATCAGTAACAGAATCTCTCTTCCTCATCTATTATCAACACTCTTAGGAAGGAAAAGAACCCTGATCCTATGATCTCTCATTGTTGCCATGCTATCCCTCTATCAGTCAGTGATGGTTGCCAGTAACAGAAAATCCAACCCCAAACAGCTTGAACAATAAGATAATAACACATTCATTTTCTCACCTAGGAAGGGATGTGTGATGGGGTGGCTCCAAGGTGACCAATTCGGTGTCCCGACAAGCATCATGAACCCATATTCTTTGCCCTTTCTTCTCTGCCACACCCAACATGCTGGCTTGCCCTCCAGGTCCAGTTCCTTCATGGCCCAAGGAAGACTACTGCATTTTCAACTTTTACATGCAAGTGTCCAGAGGAGAGAGTACAGCTTGTTTTCTCTATGTGCTTTTGTTTGGTTCATTGTTTTTAGAGCAAGGAACCTACCCTGAAGTCCCATCACATCTCAGCCACAACAGTCCCTGGCAAAGTGAGCAGGATTGCCATGATTGGCTAGGATACTTCTCTATGCTGGAAGATGAATCTTGGATTAAATGGGGGTCTGCAAATGAGGGGAAAGGAGAAATGCCTGGTGGGCAGTGAAGACACCTTGTCTTCCTCTCATATGTTGAATTTCAAGAAGGTACTATATGATATTATGTAGACTGAAAGCTCCTGTGTATTGATTGCCTCCTACTTGACAAACACTGTCCTTGGCACAGTAAAAGCCATTAATTCCACTTGGCCCCGACCCTGTGTTCTCGTCAAAATCCCTCTCATAATCTAAAATTACTTGTCTGCTTATTTATTATGTTGCCTCCCCGGTTAGAACACAAGCTCTAAGAAAGCATTGTTCTTGTTCATTGTCCCAACACCTAGCATAGCACATGGCACGTAATTGGTACTCAATGAATATTTTTGAAGAAAGAAAGAAAGAAATGAACTCCTTTACAAGGTGAGAGATTCTCCCAATGCTTCTATAGCCATTCTTCCTATTGTGCATTTGGGGAAACTGGCTGATAGAGGTTAAGTAACCTTCTCAAGGTCATTTGAGGAGCATATGACACAATGGAACTTTAAACCTAGTCTGTCAGATTCCTCATCCTTGCTCCATCCTGTCCCTAGGAGAAGACAGCCTTTGATTTAATGATTTCTCTTCTTGGGTGGCTGCACACACTTAACTGCAAATTGGAGCCATTCATTCAGTCCCCTCTGCTCCTGCTCTTTTCCTGGGTCAGAACCCTCTCTACCTCTCTGTGCAGAGCCTCCCCTCACATATACACATCCATGTCCAGAGTTCACTTAGGACACCCACTTTTCTGAAGTCATCGCTCTATTCCCTACCTCCATTGTTTCACCCTCTGCCTCTAGCTTAATTATTCCCATACTCAGACCTCATCTCCCCTGAGAGATTGAAAAGACTCAAGGGTCAGGAATACTCCATCACCTTGGGAGGCAACATAGAATAATGGTTAAAACCTCAGATTCCAGGACCAGACGACCTGTGTGCAAATCCCAGCTTCTCCTCTTGTGGATGGTGTGATCTCGGGTGAGTTTCTTCCCGTCTATGGGCCTCAGTTTCCTCATCTGTAGGATGGGAATAACAGTGGTATGTAGGGTTGCTGTGAAGGCCTAGCTAATATGTGTAAAACTTAATGCAAAGCACATAGTGACAGCCATGTAGATGTCAACTGTCACTTTTCACTTTTCTTCTTTTTGTTCTACAACAGTGCCAGGTACCTAAAAAATACTTTAAAATTCATACTAATTTGAATACACTAATTCTCTGGCTATTTTCTCAGTATGCAGTATTTCTTGCCTACCACACTGCAAATTCCAAGGACAGGCATTGCTAGTGTTTTCTCTTTGCTCCCTTTCAGGGTCTACCATAGTAGGAAGAACTAGACAGGTACTTAATAAATCCTTATGGAAATGAACAAACCAAAAAGGCCTTGGGCTTTGAGGAAAATTCTCATTTGATTTTCTTTTCTGCCTTTCCTCTCTTCTTTAATTGTACATCTCTTCTTTCTTCCTGAAATCAGATTAAGCCCCACTGAGCCTAAACCAAAAGCGTTTCAAGTCATTTTCCTAATGGATATGAATTGACTGTAATCCTTTTGTTTTGTGGCTACTGGCAGTTGGTTAGGCAGGTGACCGAGATGAAGATTTTAATCACTCCCAAAATATAGTATTAGCTTACAAAATGTCAGCCCTCCACTGCACTGGAGAGTCATTAATGATGACATTGTAGCTGAGGAAAGGGCCCCAAGAAATCTTAATTGACCTTCGGCTGATTTTAGGAACCAGACCTTCCTTGTAATTTGCTGCAAAACTCATACAATTCTCTGAAATAAGAAAATCAGTCATGGGACACTGCAGTGAGAACATTATAGAAAATAGCTCAAGGACAGATCCGTGCACTACAGTTTCATTACGAAGCTAGGACCAGACCCAACCTCCAATGCACTTGTCTTTGGGAGGACTCATTTCTTTCTTTTTATTTTTTTTAAGATTTATTTATTTATTTTTAGAGAGAGAGTGCAAGTGGGGCGAGGGGCAGAGGGAAAGGGAGAGAGAGAATCTCAAGCAGACTCCCCATTGAATGCAGAGCCTGATGTGGGGACCCATCTAATGAGCCTGAGATCATGACCTGAGCCAAAACTAAGAGTCGGACACTCAACCAACTGAACCACCCAGGTGCCCCTGGGAGGACTTATTTTTTTTATCAAGACTTGACTTCTAAAGGCAATGGGAAGAGGTGGTCCCAACAAGATTTCTCTTTGATCCACACTCAAGTGAAACCAAACAGAAATACTGATAACAGTAGAAAAGAAGAAAGAAGTCCTGGAATCTGATTTACTTTGGGCGGGAAACTATTTTTGCCAAAAGATGAGTCTGGAATGGAATTAAAAACATGAAAGTATTTCGCTTGTGGCCATTCCAAGTGGCACCTGCCACTCACATGCATACAGTAGATCTCATTAACATAGAACAGGGCTGGCAACTGAGTGTCATTGTGCATAACATTTCTGATAATTATAGTGGCTGCTGAGAACACAGTATCCAAAAGGATTCTCCTGTTACATTTCAGCTCAGTAAGAGAATGCTGGAACCATTCAATAATGTCTGCTGTGGCAGAGGAAGTGAAACCCATGCACTAAGGACTTGCCATCCTCGACTTGGAATAGTGGGGGCAGGATGGATTTCTGAGGCAAGTGTAGAAATACCTATAAAAGCTCTGTTGCATTATTATTTTTCATTTCATTACTGTTTTTCATTTCATTACTGTTTTTCATTGCAAATGGTAGCATAAATCATAAATATGAATATCCAAAGTTAGAGCACTTCTTTCAAAGTTTCTAATCAGTGGGCTCTCCCAGTGCCTGTTTCCTTTTCTCGAGAGCCATTGTGACAGGTCTTCCAGTGAGAGAAACAGGCCTACGCTGAGGATCTGTTTTATGGTAATAAAGAAGAAAAACGTAAATGCCAGTGTGGCTCAGGGCAAACAACTCCCTGAGGAAGACTAGCCTTGAAGCAAGCTTCATACACCCACCCCCATTTCCATAGTGGGTTCAGGACGGCCCTTAAAAGAGAGAGGTCTTGCTCATTCTCACCAATTACTGGAAGAACCAGCTGGTGAGTAACTTCCTTGTTCCCTGGCACTTGACTTGAGATCTGCATCATTGGTTCAGAACAGTCAAAGGGAACAGGAGGGGCTGTGCAGGAGAAAAGATCATGTCACCAAAGGCACTTCAGGCTCCCTGCTGACACTGCCCCCAACGTAGGCTCTGACAGCCATTTGGCAAATCCACCCCTCCAGTACTGATCTCAGTGACAGCTTGAGAGAGGGCTGGGGAGATTTTCCCTTTCTCGAGAGAAGTCAACAGAGCAAGAAACAACTTCTTTGCACATTTTGGGGGGATCTGCAGTCTCATGGAAAAGGCATCATGGATTCAGGACAAGGGGAGGGTTTCCGTGTCCATCTGAGACTGCAGGGCCAGAGACCAGAGGTAACTCAGGAATAGAGACAGTGAGAATATTTCTAAAGACATTTCACTCTTTTCAAAGTTCAGCCCTCTAAGTTTTCAGTGGAAGTTTGAGATGGAAGGGATGGAAGAGGGCTTTTCTGTGAAACACAACTGCCAGCAAGTTCCACATTCTGGCTGATCGGCTCCCCTTTCTGGCTGATGGAAGCAAGAAGACCTCTTCGGCAATACCAAGAAAGGTATCTGGAAAAAGGCAACAGAGTTGGACTAGATACTGGCTCAGAAAAGTCACTGTCCTCCTTTCCCTCCCCACTCTGACATCAATAACTGCAGAATCAGCCCTGGTTTCTAACAAACTTCTTGATGAAAATCTGAACAATGTTTTCTGTTTTACTTTATGAAGTGGAAAATCCCCGAAGGGGGCAAAAAAGGGACTACAGTCTAGTTGAAAATTAAGTTAAACTCAATTAATTTGCATAAATGCATTGGGTTGCTTTGGTATTGTAATTAATTCTTGGTCTGTAAAGTGGAGTTTGTCCCTGCAGACCGCGTCCCAGAGTGCGCCATGTGCAATTGCTCTAACCTGGCTGGCAGCCTGGCTTCAAGGGCACCAGCAGATGGATTGTAAGCTCTCTGAGGGCAGAGACAAGGCTGATATTGCTCTGTTAGATAAATACGTGATCACTTGATAAATATTTATAGAGCATCCACAGTGGTTGTACATCAGCACATCCATGGGACCTAAAAGTGAATAAAACAGAGATGGCTGCCTAACTTCATGGATGTTACATTCCAGCTGGGGAGAGACAGATTATAAACAAGTAACCCAATCAATAAACGAGATCCTTTCAGGTGTGACAAACATTATATTGTACTATAAAGAAATAAAACAAGGTATGAAAATAAAAAGCAACGCAAGGGGAAGACATCCAAGAACTGAGAAGTAAATGATAGGGAGTCAGCCATCAGTCCTAGCAGGGGCAAAGGTGTGCAAAGGTGCCACAGGTGGGCAATCTGGGCATGTTCCAAGGACAGAAGGCAGACCAGCATAACTGGAACCTGGTAAATGAGAGGGAGAAAGACGTAAGAGGAGGCTGGTGGAACAGAAAGGGACTAGGTCATGGTAGAGTCAGGGTTCTATTCTAAGTCCAATGAGAAGCCACTGGAAGGTTTTTGAGTGAGAGAATGACATGATCTGATAACGGTTCACTCTGGCTTTTATTTGCAAAATGGATTATAGAGGGTAAGAATGGATGCATCTAAGATGTATATTCTCATTCTAAATCTGGGGTGGGGATTAGGTGAGGAACTGTTGAGTAAGAGTAAAGACGCAAGAAGTAAAGAGGTTGTATTAATTGAACATAAGATAAGCTGCTATATCAAAAAGATCCCATAATACAGTAGCTCAAAAAAGATGCAAGTTTATCTCTCTCTTGTGTAAGTCCACAGTTGAACAGTCTAGGGTTTGCAGGATAGCTCTTGGCCCTGAAAAGTTATCAAGGACATAAGCCACTAAAGTGGCCCAGCCATGCCCAACCTATGGCTTCCATCTCTGGATCCCAGGTAAATGCTTTAGTTTTGCCATCCCACAGACATGAGAAAGGGGCAAAGGGAGAACTACAGGGAGTGGTGTGCTGATCAATGTTTAATAACTGGCTCTCTTGGGGGTGAAGGGTGGGGGTGGAGGGGAGGGGACCGGATTTGTAGCATTTGCTGATTTCCACCGTGTCAACACTTCCACCATAGCTGATTTCAAGCTATCTACTTGACCTCACTGAATTCAGTTAGAAAGAGATGCATCGCAGGAGGGGAAGAATGAAGGGGGGGAATCGGAGGGGGGAGATGAACCATGGGAGACGATGGACTCTGAGAAACAAACTGAGGGTTCTAGAGGGGAGGGGGGCGAGGGGATGGGTTGTCCTGGTGGTGGGTATTGAGGAGGGCACGTTCTGCATGGAGCATTGGGTGTTATGCACAATGAATCATGGAACACTACATCAAAAACTAATTATGTCATGTATGGTGATTAACATAACATAATAATAAAAAAAAAAAAGAAAGAAAGAGACGCATACAGTGGAGTTTCATAGGTCCTGATAGGTTGACTCTGGCATACCACTGGCCCCAGGGCAAAGCTTCTACTATGAGCTAATCCCATCTGGGATCATGACAAGTTATAGCACACCCACAGGGTTTGGGGGAAGCCACACATTGATTAGTGCAAAAGCATCCAAAATTTTACTAATATTCACAGAAAAGGACATTTTTAAACGATAGATATAAGTATGTGGGATTCTTACAGCAATAAAACTATTCTGAATGATACTGTAATGGTGGATACATGCCATTATACACTTGTGAAAATTCCATAGAATGTCCAACAGGAAGAGTGAATCCTAATGTAAATTATGGACTTTAGTTAATAATATCAATATTGGCTTATTAATTATAACAAACATACCACACTAATGCATATGTCAATAAGAGGGGAAGTGAGGGAAGGGGTATCAGGGAGTATGTTGGAACTCTCTGTACTTTCCATTCATTTTTTTTTTTTTTGTAAACCCAAAAGTGCTTTAAAAAATAGTCTATTAATTAAAAAAAGTTACTGAGAAAAAAATCAACAACATGTGTATGTGTGTAAATGTGAATGTGTACACATGGGTATGTGTGTGTGTGCTTGTGATAGGAGGAACCTCACAGACCTGATGGCAGGAGACCTGATTGACTCCCCTACCCCGGTACCCTAAGCCTGGCAGAACAAGACCAAAGGTAATCCTGTGGAGGAAATGCCCATCTTTCTTCAGTCAGCATGCTACCCTCCTCTGCAAGGTCACTAACTTGGAGCATATTGTGGACCTGCCGAAAACTCCGCTTTCCCTGACTGGAGACATTTCCAAAGAGAAGAATTATAAATCAGTGGTCATCCCTGTCTTTCATCCCTTCCCATACAAATCTCCTCTCTGCAATCTTATTGGAAATAACCATGTGTGTTCTATTTTGGGGCTGAAGAAAGACACCAAGATGGGGCATGAGAAGAGTCACTGCCTCTCCCTGTCCCTACCCCAAAGACAAATAACTAAAAGATCATCTTTCATGTCCCAAAATATCCCAGCCAATAGGCTGAATGATGGTGCCCTAAAGATGACTACATCCTAATCTGCAGAACCTGGGAATATGTTCCAGATATGGCAAGAGGGACTTTGCAGACGTGATCAAGGTAAGGATCCTGAGATGAGAGATTATCCTGGATTATCCAGTTCGACTCAGTGTAGTCACAAGGGTCCTTATAAAACAGAAAGCAATGTGAAGGAAGCTGAGGGACACAGAGAGAGATTAGAAGGTATGACGCTGCTGGCTTTGAAGATGGAGGATGGGCCAAGTGCCAAGGAAGGTAGAGAGCCTCTAAAAGCTGGGAAAGGCAAGGAAACTGGTTCTTCCCTAAAGCATCCAGAAGGAATGCAGCTCTCCTGACCCATTTTAGGATTTCTGACTTCTCAAACTATAAGAGAATTAAAAAAACCACTAAGTTTGTGGTAATTTGTGGCAGCAATTTGTGACACCGTAGGAAACTAATATATGTACCTTCTACCCGGGAGTCTGCTCTCTCTGTACCATCAAACTACCCAGGTGTCTCTTCTGCCTAGTCTGTTCTTTTAGCTCTTATCTTCAATCCGTAGTTCCCGGGCCAAGCCCAAACAGAACACATGCCACCATCTTGCCTCTCTGTTCTTAGTCTGGCACAATTGCTGGCTGACAGATGAGGATGCTCAAAGAGAATTTGCTAAATGAATGAATGAATGTTGCTTTCCAAAGTCATTCCGTGTTTAAAAGGATGATGTGGGGGTTTTTTTGTTTTTTAGTATTTTGTTTTCAGCTGTGCTGTTTGCTTTAATCTACCCTCAATCCCATAAGAAACCACCCACACACGGTGGCTTCTAGCTGGAAGTACACATGGATTCTTTTTTTTTTTTTTTTTTTTTGGTTTTGACCTGCCCCCATCGTCTGAGCTCTTTATGGGGCTCCTCTTCCCGGGACTTCCTGCTGGTAAATTCCATCTCAACTTCTTTTTATGTGGAGCACCAATCTAAACTAGAATCATATGGAAGCTCTATGGAGCCCCAAAATATACAGCTGTGGGGTGGGGTCAAAAAGAGACAGTGACTGCATCTGAGCTAGCACAATGGTTAGCATGTGAAAATCATAAAGAACATCTGGGAGCTGCATAGGCCTGTTGGGTTCATAAAGAGGAAAACACTCTCAAGTCGCAGATTTTACCCCAACTCAGCCATCCACCTCAGATATGCAATGTCCTACGTCCCAAGGGACTAGGCGACAAACTGTAAGCAGATGAGATTCCAAGGTGAAAAACCCACTCAAAGGATGTCTCCTTCCGAGGGTGGGTCATAGAGTCCAGGAGTATAGGAAAACGCATTGCAAAGAAATGTAAAGACCAGTAGTTCAGCTTTTCTTTCGAGCCAGGCCAGTTACTTCTCCTCTCAGACCTTGGTTTGACCACACAGACAGCAAATGGCAGGGTCGAGTCTTGGCAGCATCAATACAACAAGGCAGGCACATTCATGGGCGCCTGGGTGGCGCAGTCGGTGAGTGCCCGACTCTTGGTTTTGTCTCAGGTCATGGTCGCAGGTCCTGGGGATCAATCCCCGTGTCTGTCTCCGTGGTCAGCACAGAGTCTGCTCTGGATTCTCTCTCTCTCCCTTGCTCTCTGCCCCTCCCCCCACTCAGGTGCACGCTCGCTTTCTCTCAAATAAATAAATAAATCTTCAGGAAAAAAAGAAAGGCACATTTGTTTTTAACTCAGGATAAGTCAGAAGGCAATGAAATGATGAAATGATCACATCAACTTTCTAGATATTAATATTGAATAATTTCCCTTTTTTGGGTCTCTACAAAATGATTGAATTCATCCAGCCGGAAACACACACACACACCCAGCTGGGAAGAGAGTTGCTCCACTGAGGTGACAACGATTGTGGAACAATCAGCACTTTTCACCCTCGTCCCTCTTCGATTCCATTCCATGAAGCTGGGAAATGCCAAGTGTCAAATATTTCCAGTTACCTAAGCCCTGCGAGATGGAGCTTTTATTTCTTGGAGATAACACTAAGCAGGAGACTTCAGAGAAGGCACCATTTAAATGTCCCAAATTGGGGCACCTGGGGGGCTCAGTCGTTAAGCGTCTGCCTTCGGCTCAGGTCATGATCCCAGGATCCTGGGATCGAGCCCCACATTGGGCTCCCTGCTCCGCGGAGGCCTGCTTCTCCCTCTCCCACTCCCCCTGCTTGTGTTCCCTCTCTCGCTGTGTCTCTCTCTGTCAAATAAATAAATAAAATCTTTAAAAAAAATAAAAATAAAAAAAAACAAATGTCCCAAATTGATTGGCCTTAAGATGTCAGGAGCAGAGGAGGAGGAGGAAGATACCAATTAAACCAAACCCTCAGGCACAGACGTCTCATTATAGGCATCTGCCGAGTGGAAACTGCTCGGGACCACCTCCACTGTGTGGACCCCAGCTCCAGTGACTGCTTACCTCTCAGAATGACCCATGGGCTAATGACAGAACATGACTTCAGTCATTCCAAATGAGACCCCACTGTTGTAACCAACATTTGGCTTTTCTGGAGGGGTTCATTTAAGACTTGCTCCCCACAGAATGCAAGCTGGTGCAACCACTCTGGAAAATAGTATGGAGGTTCCTCAAAAAGTTGAAAATAGAGCTACCATATGATCCAGCAATTGCACTACTGGGTATTTACCCCAAAGATACAAATGTGGGGATCCAAAGGGGTACGTGCACCCTGATGTTTATAGCAGCAATGTCCACAATAGCCGAACTGTGGAAAGAGCCAAGATGTCCACTGACAGATGAATGGATAAAGAAGATGTGGTATATATATATACAATGGAATATTATGCAGCCATCAAAAGAAATGAGATCTTGCCATTTGCAACCATGTGGATGGAACTGGAGGGTGTTATGCTGAGCGAAATAAGTCAATCAGAGAAAGACATGTATCATATGACCTCACTGATATGAGGAATTCTTAATCTCAGGAAACAAACTGAGGGTTGCTGGAGTTGGGGGTGGGGTGGGAGGGATGGGGTGGCTGGGTGATAGACATTGCGGAGGGTATGTGCTTTGGTGAGTGCTGTGAATTGTGCAAGACTGTTGAATCACAGATCTGTACCTCTGAAACACATAATGCAATATATGTTAAGGAAAAAAAAAAGAAGAAGATAGCAGGAGGGGAAGAATGAAGGGGGGGAAATCAGAGGGGGAGACGAACCATGAGAGACAATGGACTCTGAAAAACAAACTGAGGGTTCTAGAGGGGAGGGGGTGGGAGGATGGGTTAGCCTGGTGATGGGTATTAAAGAGGGCACGTTCTGCATGGAGCACTGGGTGTTATACGCAAACAATGAATCATGGAACACTACATCAAAAACTAATGATGTAATGTATGGTGATTAACATAACAATAAAAATTAAAAAAAAAAAAAAAAAGACTTGCTCCCCACAGTTCTAGGCAGAAAAATTTATATCAACTTAAATACAAGGAAATGCCCCAAGCTCATGCATCTCTAAGGAGGACTGGCAGAGTCCACCTGATATGAAGAAAGGCACTTGTGGCTTTCTAGTTCTGTTCTGTACAGACAAGCCTCATACAAGGGCATTCTCCTGGTGCTCAACTTCGGTCCTAAACTACAACCCATGAAATGACTGGAGGAGAAAGTTCATAGACAAAGAAATATAGGTTAACAACCATAGGGAAAAAGTTTGATCTCCATTGTAATCAAAGATGTTTAAATTTACATAACAATGAGAAACCACTCTTGTTTGCAAGATATGAGAAGATATGTAGGATATGTACATATATATAAAAGATTTGTACATATATATCAAATATGTACACATATATATGTATATGTATATATAGAGATATAGATGGATATCAGAGCCGGTGAAGTTGGGATGTAATAAACATTCTCATAGTATGCTGGGGACACTGTTTTAGAAAGAAAACCAGTCATTTATACAAGAATTTTAAAAAGAACCCGCTGAACTAATCCTACCACTTCTGAAAAGTAGTTGAAGGTAATTACCCAACACTTACTGCACAAAATCTTCAAAGCAGTATTACCTACAGGAGCCAAAACAATAAAAATAATAAAAGGAAGCCTTCTAACTAGCCCCTAGAAAACTATGGCACACCCACACGACGGAATATTAGGCAGCCCTTAAAAAACAGTATATAAACACCATCTTAAAACACCTGAAGACATTGTAAAATGTAAATATTGTCAAGTTACGTTTAAAGGAAAGGATAAAGTTGTATACACAGTATGCTGACAAATTCTGGGGGAGAAGCCTTGCAGTAATACAGGCACATCAAAATGCAATTGGAAGGTCAGATGGTGGAAGATATCTTCATACTTATTTTGCATTTTCCAATTTTCACAACAAGCACATACTATTTTCATAATCAGAAGAAATGTAATTAAAAAAGAAACTATGTTTTGAAACATAAGTAAAAATGAAAGAATGAAAGTGCAAGGAAAAGGTAGCCCATTTAGACCTCTACTCCAGGGAACAGAAACTGTGGGAAAGCCCACATCCTGTTTTAATCCATATGCAAATGAAACCCTCATCTTTATATGCAGATATTCACGAATATGGAGACTAAGCCAGCTGAAACTAGGACTTTGATGTATGCCAATGCATGCAGAGCTATTAGAAAGAGGATTTGTGGTAATCCTGTTGACACAACCCAAAGAACCTTACCTATTCCAGAGCTCAGCTGGAGCACAAAAATATCATAGAAAGACAAACAGCATGGGGTAATTTAGCAATTAAGGGAATTGCAATAAACAGATTGGAGGATGGGCTCATTTATCTCCATTTCCAAAGTTTCAATAATAGATTTCTTTGGAGGGTAAGAGAGAATAAAACCCTGCAAGCTAATAATTCCTTTGAGAAACCATAAGGGGCAGGAATTGTTGCCTTTGCCATTCTGCAAAGGTTAGGGCAATGAAAAGCTACAATAAAATGCTTTGGAATCCCACAGAGTGGCATGTATCACAGGACAAATTATGGCTCTGGCCCTGGAATGATCCTCTGCAACATCGCTGAGATGAGACCCCACGGCGCAGGAGCTTTGTTCACCTCCAACCCCAAACAATCTTGCACGTTACAGATTCCAGAAAATTCCCTTTAGGCTAGTTTGCAGGAGTCAGTTTTTGATGTGGGAAACAAAGGCTGAAGAAAAATTATTAAATCACCTTACTATCTCCAGCCCGTTGACAAGCCCTTCAAACAGGCAGAGTGACATACCTCTAGGAACTCAGCTGCCTCAATGGTACTACTTTGCCCAACCCCCAGGATCCTGTGAGTCTACTTTAACATACAAAAATTCCTTTGGTCCTGGGATAGAGTCCTGTCATCGGGCTCCTTGCTCAGCAGGGAGCCTGCTTCTCCCCCTGCTTGTGCTCGCTCTCGCTCTGGCTCTCGCTCTGGCAAATAAATAAAACCTTTAAAAAAATTCCTTTGGAAACTTCCTTTATCTCGACCAGCCCCACCCAAGATACCTGTTGCCAAGAGTCCCCAAGCGTATGACCCACCGATATACAGCTGAAGGGTCTCATGACTGAGGGTTTACTAAACAGTAATAAATGACCTTTTCCTAAACAATGGCTAGCCCCCTCAGGATCCTGGAAATCTTGTTCCTAAAATACCTGGGAGGCTTACGCTATCCCTAACCCCCTCCCAATTTCAAAGTATATAATTGCCACTCCTTGACCCCAGTGCAGCTCTTTCTGCCCAAGGGTCCTGTCCCTGTGCTTTAACAAAACCACCTTTTTGCAGCAAAGACATCTCACGAATTCCTTCTTGGCCATCAGCTTCGAAACCTAACGTCTTTCCCACCTCAGTTTTGACTTCCCTGCAAGACTGCTGTCCCATGGAATCTGCTCTGACTTGAGACTTGATAATCTGTTTTGCCAGAAAATATATAGGACGATAGAAGAGAATACATTTTAGGAAGTTGCTAAAGAAAAAAAATTTGACAAAGATGAGATTTTGTTTTAAAGGCCCAATAAGTAATACTGTGAAGGACAGCGGGCGTGGGGCAGTTAACACTGAGCTTCCGCACTAAACGTGAACCTTTCATGGCTTTTCCTCCCCGAGACTCTGTTTCTGTGACTATAAAGTGGAGGCAGGAGGGTGGACAGACAGCCAGGTTGGAGTGGGGGCAGGGGTTGCATTCGGTGAGTTCTGCATCCCATTACAGGGTTAATATTCACTGACCCGAAGAAGAGGAGGATGAGAGAAATCTTGCTTGGGGTAGAGGGAAGCACCTTGAAAAGAAAGAGATTATGCGAACCACACAAACTGGCCCCCAGTAGCACTGTCCACATCGCTGATGCACAGTTGATAAGATTGCATAGCGCCATCTGTATGCTATGGTTTAACCACACCCAACGCTCAGTTGTCTAATTTGAAGCACTTGCCCAGGAAACCAGAATCAATTGCTCTGTCTCCCAGCAAACCTCAAACTACACATTACTCGGGGAATCGTCCCTGAGCTCAAGTTGTTGATGGTCAAGCTGTCAGCACTGGGTGGCCTCATTCACATTCATTCTTGGAAGCCGGCTCCTTCTGTGGGCAGGAAACAAAGCTGCTGCCCTGGGCAGGGTCATGCCCCGCCTGCCCCATCAGCCCGCTGTCCTAATTAGAAATTCCCCTGTGGCTAAAGTCTTTTCGCCGGTTCCCAGGCCTCACCCCATCTCAGAGAACACACACCTTTGAACAAAGACCCCAGGTGACAGCGAGAACCAACCGATCCATCAAATCAGCTGTGTTCCCAAGCTATAGTGGTTGGTCAGTATTTTGACTATAACCCCTGGCTACGTGTCACTAAAAAAAAAAACAAGTCACTAAAATGCGGAGGATGTGATATTTACTAACTTAAATTTTAGTCCCAGCTCTGTCACACACTTGCAAAATGGACCCAAATGGACTACTTACTTCTCTAGACCTTGGTTTTCTTTTCTAGAGAGGGTTTGGGCCTGTTCAGAAGGATTTTGTTGTTTTATTTTGTTTTGTTTTACTTTAACCAGACTCCATGAAATCGTGTGACAGATGTGGGTGTCTGTGCATGTTTTTCTTACAGAGGACCCACAGCTTTCATCAGAGTCTCAAAGGGATCCCTAATCCAAACGTCGATTAAAAACCACTTCTTTAACCAAATCCAGAATCTGTACACAGGAGGGGCTTGGTGGCAGCATGCTGGTTGGCAAACGATTGTCTAGAAGCTGTGTTTGTACAGCGAGCACAATCATTTTATTTACACCATATGACACAGATCAATAGGAACGGCAGAATCTTCTAAAGATACATTACATCAAGCTAAGAAATTAGTATTTATTTGTCCATGCTGGTGGTGATGTTACTTTCTTACCAAGAGTGTCATTGCTGCTTACAATGACTTTGGGGGTGAAGGAGAGGCCAAAGCACCCCAGGTCAATTCTTGGCTCTAAAATCTCAGAATGCTCCATAATTTCCGTTTGGAATTGTAAGGTATAGAGAAGATCCAAAGAATGTGGTGCTTCTCCATGGAAGGCAGGCCCAGGAGACCAGAGGAATATGAGGGGACAGAGGCATGCCACCAGCAAGGCCAAAGAACCAGGCCAATGGGCACGTCAACTGAATCTGTCCCATCTCATAGCTGTCTCCTTAAAAATCTACTTGCCTCTACACCCTGTCTCAATGTCATTTTTTGAAAAGACTGCAGTGACTTTACCAGCCTATTCTATTCAGATGGTGGTAAGAATGAGGCACTGAATGAATTAAAAAGGATGGTAACAACTTTGTCAGAAAGAAAAGTTTGATTATATTTGCATAATCATGATGCTTTAAATAATGACAGTCCCCACTTCGGGCTTGGATGTCAACTCTCCTGGAGGTGTTAACATCATTATTCCACAGGAAAACACACAAAAGCAAGGGAATATTGTGTCCAAACCTCTGTGGGGTGATGTGGAAATCAGCATTAAGTGAGCTGATGGCACATCATTAAATAAGAAATCTTGTTTCCGCATAGGCTTCCCTGGAGAACTGCATTAATTCAGAAAACTTAGTTGGGGGAGGGCAACTCTTTCCTGGAAAGCATAAGTGTGCAAAGACTATGTTTAAAGTCCTTGTGGACCATTGTTCGACCATAATGACCTCCTGGGGGAGTTTTCCAAGCACTCACATGGTATCATTATATGACAAATACATGGAAATTTAGGATGGCTATTCAAGATGGCCTTAGGATGATAAGCAAGTTGGTGACCTCCCAGGGACCACCATAAAAACAAAAGCACCACCACAACTACTAGGCGCTCAGGGAAACAACACTGGAAAAAATTTAGATGTCCAATGTTAAACAAATGGTAGCAAATTACGATATGTCCGTAAAGTAATTACGACGCTGTCAATGAAAATTCTGCTCATGAGGAATATTTAAGGACAGGAGAAGAAAGCTTCTGATATGTTAAATTAATAAATCAGGATTCAAAGCTGTATATAAATAAAGCATGATCCCAGCTATGTTTAAGAAATAATCTAACAGAGGTAACCATTAGTAACATTTGTTGTACAAGTGACTTTTTTATACAATATATTCATTTTCTTCTTTACAATTTTTCGTTGAAAAAGAATAAACACCTTCAAACCTGATCTTTCTGACCAAGAAAGGACTTTTGAATGGAAATATCTAAAAATAAAGAGTTTTTCCTAAAATTAGGAGGACATATGTCTTTTTCCCCCAGGATGATAATCTGCTGTATCTGATGAGCTCAAGGGATGGGCTATATCAGGTCTACCGTTGGCAGGAACTTCAAACTCCTTGCCAGCCTTCTCTTCCTGTTCCCTCCCCCAGCTGCTCTGAGTCCCAAGACAGAACACAGCAGAGCACAACAGCCCTTGTCCTGTTCCTCGCCGGTGAATTTTGGCACAATCGCGGGGACCCAGAGTTCCCTTACTTGTGACCCCTAATGGGCCCGGAGGTAGAACGCCATCTGTTGCTAGTACTTGGAAGCCAGCCTGAAGCAGTGACACATTTACAGGACTGAGAATGGAAATCATTTCAGAGACAAGATTCCATTTCCACCGTCAATGGCCACTGAGCCTGGCTTTGAGTATTCTTCTGCCAGAAGCACGTTCTCCAAGTCAGGTGCAGGAGAAAGGGCGCCCGGATGAACCCTGGTAGAATCCTAGTTCTGCCTGTTATGAACCATGTGGCTTTGGGCAGATGGTTCAACCTCTTTGACCCTCAATATCCTTTCTATAAAATAATATCTACCCCTAGACAGTTGTTGCAAGAAATAATATATATACAGTATCCTGGCCAGGGCCATCTGTGTGCTTTGGCATCAGTCAACCATCACTGCTAAAGTGAAAGCTCAGCTTGGTGTTAATGCTAGGGAAATATATTGATCCTAAGGCATAGCTATCTATAGTGAGCAAAGAACCCACTGCAGAGACATGAAAAAAAAAAAAATGGTACTAATGAAAGACAGTCTTCAATTAAGGGATCAAGCTAGCAGTGCCAATTCCATAGGGAATTCAGATTAGAAAAAAGGCAAAACAAAGACTACAATAATCAGAAATGGCTGTGAAGGAGGTCCCATTTGAGCTAGGCTTTGGTGGCTAGGTAAGAAAAATATTTTTTTCTCTATCTCTCTAGAAGCTTACACACTTATTCTTGGTAAAATGCACCCAACCTGACCGTCCTGCAACATCAGCTATAAAGTCATGAAAAGGAGCAACCATATTTGTTTTAAATAGCTATCCTTCTTTCCCTTCTTCCTTCCCTTGCTTTCCATCCTACTCCTATTTTTCATTTTAAGGAGTTTAAGGTTAATGTGTTTGGGGAATTTGATGAGAAAGAAAAAATATCACAAAAATGGGAATATTTGCATGTTACAGAAGCCTACAAGTTATGGTGGTGGTCTTCTCTTTTAGATGGCAGATGTACTTATCAGTCAGATGGTTGGATGCTAGTCTAAGCATCTCAGATTTTAACCTGAGATGCATCTGGTTTGGTAGAAAGTTAGCCCAAGTGTGTACTTACAGTCACTTTCAGGTCCTGTGTAGAGCCCCAGATTCCCACAAGTTTCCCTAAGAGAGGGGGCTGCTTATCTAACTGGCCCTAATAATTCCTGAAGTGTGTTCCTCCTTGACTTTTTGTTTTGTTGTCCAAGAAATATTTACCAATTGGTAAATATGGGAACACACAGCATGCACTGCCTCCATGTCTGGCGACACAGCAGTAAATAAGGAAGAGTAAATCCTTGCCTTCATAGAGCCACATTCTGGGGAGAATTAGGATGCACACCCATGTAAACAATCGCACACATAAGATGAGTTCAGATGGTACAATGTGTCACAAAGAAACAAGGCAGGGCAATGGATGACCCCGAAGGGTGCTCACCAAGACCTCTTGATCGAGATGCCTTATAAGTAGAAACCAGAGCGATGACAAGGAGACTTGCCGCCTTACTGACTTGCAGCCATGTTCCTCACTTCTCCTAGAGGAACAACAGACCCTGTGGAATAACACTGTCTAGACTGTTGTGTTTGCTTGTCATTCTTTTTCAACAAGCATCGACAGGGGACCTATCATAAATGATTTGTAGGGAAGGAATAGTACTGCAATGGCTAAAGCACAGAATGTGCAAAAGCATCACTAATTACTCCGTGCAGGGTTTCCCTTCTAAAACTTCTACCTTCCCAGCTAGACTGGGGTCAACATGACAAACTGTTATGGCTGCACAAAAAAGTAACTGAAGAGCTCTCTGAAGAAATATGCGAAAACTTCTCAGAGAGCGTGACATTTGCACTGGTTCATAAAGGAAGAATTGGAATTGTCTAGGCAGAGAAGATTAGAGCTTTCTAGCAAAAGAAACAGCTTAATACCTATGACTAGAGTCAAAGAAGCATTTCTGGGAAAAAGGAGAAGCTGAGGCACGAAATAGGGGTGGGAAGACCACTTGAGTTCTAACTACAAAGAGACCTGGATGCTTCACTAAGTCATTGAGACATGAGTAAGTTGGCAGTGATGGGAGGATGCTAACCTGGGGCAAGACATGGCCAGATGATTGCACTAGGAAGATCATTATGGGTGCTGGTTCGAGGCAGGTAGAATCCAACCAATCCAGGGGTGAGAAGGTCTGACTGGACCATCTCTTTGCCAGACAGCATCAAGTCCCAGCCTGGAAGTTCTTACTTGATTGATTTGCTTAATTGAATTGTATAAAAGACAATAGGCAAAGGGCTAAGTCATAGTCATCGTTGTTTGTTTTCAGAGAAGCCTTTACAACTGACATATACTCATTCTCTCATAAAACATCTTTCATTCAACAAATTGAACTAAATAAACACTTCCTATGATCCAGGTGCAGGATTTGGCATTGGGGTATAGAGCATCAAACTTGACCTTGCCTGTCCTTGAGGAGCCTTTGGTCTTGAGAGGTGGTGGACTCCTAAACAGACTGGAAGAACAGCCAATCCAGTCCAGAGAGGAAATCTCCCCAGAGGGGGTGATGTCTGAGCAGGGACCTAAAGGATGAAGAGGTATTAGCCAGGTGAGAAGCAGGGAAGGCTGCTCCACGCAGAGACTGCAGCACAAATTGGGGGAACACTTCAGGGAGTCAGTGTGACTAAACTGTGGGCTTCAGTGCAAGGAGGGGTAGAAGAAAAGCCCAGCAAAGTAGACTATGGACATTTTCTGAATTTCTGTAAAAGAACAGAGAGGGGAAAGGAGAGAATTTTCCTATAGTCTGAATATCCTTCTGCCTATCCCTGGGCAGGGTAATCACCATGAGACAAAGGAGAAAATGGGAACTTTTCAAAATTTTCTTTCTTTTTTTTTTAATACCACACTGATGAGTCAATATATCTGGTTCCCAGTGCAGGCTCTCTATTTTCTTTTCAGTGCACTTGTTTTACAGTTCAAAATGTGTAGCTGGGGGATCTTACCCTTCTCTCGATCTGTGTCCATTCTCTTCAAGGCTGACTGTTGCTCAACCAAACAGGACTACTTTTCCAGGGGAAATTAAATTGATAGACTCTCTCATGTCCTGCAATTTCACCTGCCATAAATTCCAAGCACCAAAGAGAAAGTCCCTCATTACCAAACAGAGGCGCTTCACTGTAGGCATTGTCAAGGTTTGGAGAGTACACAAAAAGTTGGAGCAGCACTGAAGGCAAATCAGGGCCTCCAAGAATTTGCACCTGGTGGCAAATATGATGATGTGTTAAATTGTCAATTTATCTCTTCCTCTAAAAACACTTATCAATGCATAGGTAAGAAAGAAAGCCAGGGGAATCTGAATAATCTGAAATACTTTTTCCTCCCTGTACCTCACTGGCAGCATTCATTTTGCAAATCAAGGATAGAGATGGAATCACTGATCTGCGCCAAACATTTTTATAATCTTCTGTCTCTGGACTGCCTCTGCAACTTGAGGAAATCAAGCATGGAGAAGAGAAACTCTACATGAACTAACTTGCCAGTTGTCCCTTATATTATGTATCCCAGAGTCTGGCATAGAGCCTGACTTAGAGGAGATGATTGTTTTTCATTGAGAGTCTTTTTGAGTGATGACAGCTTCATGGACAGGTAGGTATGGATATAGAGTTGAGACATAAATTAGGTCAATGGTTTTTAATCATTTTTAGCCACAAAAATCCTTTCTTTTAAAAAAAAAAAGATAAATACTAGGAATTTCTGATTAGGTGAGGAGTGGGGCCCTGAGTCATACACACCCCTTCCATCTATGTTCCATTGATTCATGCTAAGCGCACAGACACTTGGTTGTGCTCACTGCTTCAGTATTGATGCTAATCTTCCCACTTTTGCTTTTACCCTTCCTTCTTGTCCCACTGCTCAAATAAGAAACAAAGGGTAGGTCATCAACTGCGCTAAGCAGACTTCCAGCAGGAAGTGTGACACCTATCTCCCTCTTAGAAAAACCCTCAACCAAGGAGTGATTCCTCTGGAACAGAGCCTCCCCCTTACTTGGTATGACTTCAGGTATGACTGCATACCTCTCCAACCCCACAGTTTACTACTCTAACAATTTTCCTTGAGTCCTTCCCCTCATCACACACCCCACCCACAAATGTCAGATTTACATATGTTTATACAAAATGGGGGGAGGTGACTAGGTGGTAGATGTGGTAGCAGAGCTATGAAAAACCCCAGGAGGCATTTGCCTTCCAAATGTTTTAGGCTCGCTATAGAACCTGGGGTATAGAACTTTGCCCTTTTTTTAAGTACTAATTGTCAATTTCCAGATAATAGGAAAAGTCCCATTTAGCAACCTGATATACAATGAATATACTCTTGGTGACTGCAGAATTTTCAGAAGGTAGACAATACATGGCCCCTGACTTTAAAGAGCTTCTAAGTCAGTTGGAAGTCAAGGCACACATACATGTGTATACATACACACACACACACACACACACACACACAGAGGCACGCATGCAATTGTTAGTGAGACAAATCAATAGACTGAGTTCTTAGGGAATTCTAGAAGCATGGAATACACTGTCCATATTGTGGTTCAGAGGAAAAATGAACACTGTGGATTGGGTGATCAGGAAAAGGTGGGCCTGAAACTGTACTGTGAAGGATCACTGCCAAGGTTAGGGTGTGGTGGCATAAGAATGTGAACAGAGCATGTTTGGGTGGCAGATCTGCCATCTGGCTGGTCTGGAAGGATCACACAGGGGAGCTGTAGGCAGTCAAGTTTGGAAAGTCTCGTGCCTGACTCTGGAGTCTGGACTCTATCCCCTAGGCAGTGGGAGAACCATACGGGTTCTTGAGGTGAGACAGGACAAGATGAAGGCACTGCAAGGGAAAAGGGAGAAAGACAGCAAGTCCAAGTCTTTCCTTTAGTTCTGTTTCAGAATTAGCGATATGGCAGTCTTGCAAAGACCATCCCTGATGAAAAGCCTGGATGAGATAGTCACATGGGGCCAGATCAGAAAACAGGAGAAGTCACAGGGCATTTGCCGACACCTGGCATGCCCTCATGGGAGAAACTGGCCCAGCCACAGGGGCCAGAATGAGCCAAATTCCAACCCTCTGTTTCCTTTCTTTTTTGCACCAAAATCTGTATATGCTTCCTCCCAGACCCTGCTCTCCATTATGTGCTCTAGCTGACAGATGTCATGACTCAAAACAAGCTCCATTTATCACACCCAATGTTTTCCTCAGCCCTTGCAGCGATGTTGGATGCCCGAGCCATGTGGCATAAAACTCCACATGGCTTTTCAGGGCCTGTCAGAGTGATGCAGTGATGGAGAGTGATAGAACCCTGGGGGAGGCAGGGATGAAGATGCTGTTGAGATGTCCATGAACATAGTCCATGGAGCTGCCATATGAAGTCACTAAGGCCCACAGTTCTTCAT
This sequence comes from Neomonachus schauinslandi, assembly GCF_002201575.2. NCBI lineage: Eukaryota > Metazoa > Chordata > Mammalia > Carnivora > Phocidae > Neomonachus > Neomonachus schauinslandi. The sequence goes on along the minus strand of NC_058408.1, from coordinate 135,936,776 downwards.
AAGATGTATGAAGTCCTTCCATTCACTTGTGATTCTGACTTCCTCATCTGGAGGCTCAGATGATCAGTGGTTATGCCCAGTTGGACTCTGGGATCTCATCCACATCAGCACAGCTCTCTGCTTCTTAGGTATCATAAGAAAGACAGAGAGACAGGAGATGATGGTGATAAAGACCTTAGCCTGGAGCTGTCTGACCACTTTAGGGAAGAGGTTGTTTCTAGATTCCCTTGTCCCCAGAAGTTAGGCCTAGGCAGTGGGCATTAAGGTAGCCATCAGCTGTGTAGGAAACATGGACTTGTTTTCCTATTAGAGAGACTTCATTTCCAAGGGCAAATTGGCTCTGAAGTAATAGATAAGGAGAGAATGTCCCCTCCCTCTCCTTTGGACACAAGGAATTTCTTAATTCCTTAATTCCTTGAGCTGGGCTTCTGCTGTGAAGTGTCAAGAGTGGGACAGAGAGGCCACATCACTGATGGGCAATCCCTTAGGCTCATGCATGAAATAGCTATTGCTGAAGGCTGGAACTTCAGCCTGGCTCAAGATCAAACCTAAGCTTCTCTGGTTTGCTGGTATATTAGTAGGAGTTCCTGAACACCAAATGGATGCAGCTATTGTGTGTTTAACAGACCTGGTTTCTGGTGAGACTAAATTTTAAACTGTTTACAGTAATCATATTGTTAGTGATGTAGCTGAAATTGTTATTTTGAGATATTTATGTATACTGTGAGATAAAACAAATAAGTAATTATGTGATATTCTAATTCTCTTATTTCAGGTGTCCTTGAGAACTGAATTTCAGACTGGGAGAAAAAGATACAGTTAGGAGATAGAATATCTTAAGAAAAACTGTTGGTTTAAGGAAGTATTGGTATGAATTCAAGATGTATTTTAGTTTAAATCAAACAAATAAAACAGAACATATTTCTCAGTTCTGTTCACTAAAAAGACTTAGAAAGGCCTAGAAATATTGAGCTATTCCTAGAAGCAGAGACAGAGAAAAGGACTTGGGTTCAGCAGTTTTTTTGTAGGGGAAGGGGAAGTGATCCCGGGAAACAAGAGGGAAGCATCAGGGAGAGTACAACAGAGAAGGAGCAAAAGCCAAACAAAGGGTATGTTATTAAGGTCACAGCAGTGAACAGTGGGGATTTGATTCTGTGCTGCCCTCTGAGAAAAGTACAGAATGCTCCCCAGAATCATCCATCTGCACACAGGAGACCAGGACATTATCTCCCACTCCCATTTCCCATCAGATGAGCTGATAATTCCAGTGTTGATAACTCCCCACATTCAGAGAAGACTCTGAGGCAGAAAGGGGAAACATGCACCAGACACATGTGAGGAGTGACACTTAACACAATCAGTGAGAGTCTGAGATCTCACAGAAATTCTGCCGCAGCTGCAGCTGAAATCAGAGGTGGACAAGCAGAGGTGACACAGGGCACCAAGAGCTACTACAGACTCGTGTTGTAATATTTACAGATGAAATGCCATATACGCGCCTGGGATTGGCTTCTAGGTAATATGGGAGGGGCTGGCTACATGAGGCTACAGATGAAATGCGTGTGGCCAGAAACTCATAATTGTTTAAGCTGAGTAAAGAGTGCAGGGTCATTTGTTAAACTATTCTGTTTCTGTAAATGTTTAACATTTGCTGTAGCCGAAAATTATGTGAGAGAGGGAGGGAGGAAGAAAGGAGGGAAAGAGGGAGGGAGGGAAGCCACAAAGAAGAGTAAGTGTGAAAGAAGAAAAACAAGAGCAAAGGTGCTGGAGTCAAAAATTCTGGCTCCACTGAATTGGGCAAGTCAAATAATCCTTCCAGGTCTTGGCTTTCTCATCTAAAATGGAACTGGTAAACAAAAACCCAACTTCCTAGAGCAAATATATACATAATAAAAGTGAATCATTATTCAGACAACGTCATACACAGTAAATGCTGAATAAATGTTAACTATTACCTATTATTCTGAAAACTCCATGTCCAGAGAGAACAGGAAAAGGTAAGCACGCCAATTTTGGTTGACCAGGGAAGAGTGTTAGGAGCAAAGTGATTGTGCAGTAACACTCTGTGATTCTGGTCAGCTAACATATTTTGAAATGTTCAGAAGAAAAAAAAGCCAGAAAACTGTGTTGTACGTGTGCATCTGAGGGGGACTCTTGTAACTGAAATAAGAGGCCCCAACTGCCCAACACACTGGAGTGCTCCCCAACTAAGAAAATTGTGGGATGACACCTGCTTTCACCTATCAGAAGGAAACGGGACCCGAGTAACCTCATTTAGAGGCTGAAGGGGAAGGGCATTGGGCATGGTGTCTGACATGAAGCACCCCTGAAATGGTGTCATGATGGAAGAAGTATTATTGTAGGGCGCCTGGGTGGCTCAGGGGGTTAAGCGTCCAACTCCTGATTTTAGTTCAGGTCACGATCTCGGGGTCGTGGGATGGAGTCTCACATCCGCCTCTGAGCTCAGCGCAGAATCCGCTTTTCCCTCTCCCTCTGTTCCTCCCCTACTCGCACACTCTCTCTCTCACGCTCTCCGAAGAAATAAATAAATAAATAAATAAATAAATAAATAAATAAATAAAATCTTAAAAAAAGAAAGAAATACTATTGTGTTGGCAGTTCCTGCTACTGCGAACCATCTCCGTGTCTCTTGACATTGAGGCCACCATGAATCATTCGCCTCAGATTCTGAAATGAGATCAGCCCCTCCTCATCAAATGCCTTCCATCCTCAAAGGGCCAGCATGAAAACTGCAAAAAGTAAATGAAGACTCTTGTGAGATATTGAGAGCCTATAAAAATAGACCCTCTTATTGTGAAACCTTCAGCAGCTAATGTTGTTCTGGAAGTGAAAGACTAAAATTTCTCATTCTTTCAGAGTTAACCGGAAACCTCCTTATTTCCACACTCGTTAAAATCCTGATAACATGCATCATCCCAGCTTACTGCTTTTGGAAGCTTAATCTTTGAAGGCTTTGATCACATGATGCCTCAGGATCACCTTTCTGACCATCTCTAGCTCTGTGTGAGAGGAACCAACAACACAGAAGTCACTCGACCTCAAAACACTCCAAAGGCATTGCTGTGACCAATCAGTAATAATTTTCCTTCTTGTCACTTGCCTCCTACAAATGAAAAATTGAGTGCCAGAAAACAGTTTGGCTACTTGGAGATTCTAACTAATTAAATTTTTATTCCATTTTACTGGCTTATGTGAATCTGATGTTAACTCAATATAAAAACTCCTGCCAGTCAAGTCCAAGTTCGTATCCAACCATTTTACAGTTTCAAATGGATATATTAGAAATGGTGCCTGAATTACATTTACTGACTAAATCTTGTCACCTTTATTGGGCCATTGTGAATATTTTTTCTAAAATTGGAGAAAAGTTTTCTTAATATAAAAGTTCTTAAGCTCTCTTGGGCTACAACCCCCTTTAAGAAGCTGATGAAAACTGTGGACCTTCACACCTGGAAAATGTAGACAGGTACCCAGAGAGCATCCATAGGCTCATAGGGGCTCCAGGGACCCCAAGTTAATAGCTACTGGCTTAGATTTGCTTTCACTGTCGAATGGGTAAGCCCTTTATAAGAGAGTGGTCCTGTGCTTAAATGGTACAAGTAAAAAATAGTTATTCTGAGGTGTATAAGCCCCCCATAGAAACTATTCTTATTGAACTTAGGCTAATTGAATTTTTTTAAGCTATTGAAATTTTGCTGTGAGGTCCCTTATTAATTAACTAAATATAAGCTCTTCCTTCCTATAAGTGGGACACATCGGAAAATGTCTCTATCTCTCTCCCTGAAAAACATGACACACTGGTATCTATCACCTCTACCCACACTCAGCTGCTCTTCCAGCCACCACGGGAGCTTCCTGGTATCCTCCAGAGGGAATATGTTTCACATCACAATCAAATAGCAACTTCAGAATAGAGAAGAAAACTGATTCCTAGATGAAGAAGCACTGAACAGAAAAAAAAATTAAGAATTAGAGCTTCCAGGAGAGGAAGGACATCACAGGCAGCATGGAGTTCACGCTTGCATTTTTTGAAAACGTTCAGATCTAGCTGGATCTTTGTAGTCAAGAGACTTAATTTCTCATTTTAAAAATGAATAAAAAGCACATTTCGCTAACTTTCTAAGATGGTCCCTGAACATTGGGGATTTATGAAACAGATGGGGAGCCTTAAAGCCAAGTCTCCTTAGCTAAGATGCTAAGCATAGCCATTTTCTTCTTTATTAGCCTATAAACCTGTCAAGGTGAAATATAGTGACACTGTCTCATTCTCTTTCCCCCAATTTAAATTCTAGTTATATGTCAAAATTGTTGATTGATCTTCAGAAAACTGTAATTCTTCTAAGTTTCCATTTCTTCATTGTTAAAATAAGGACATGAATACCTACTTGACATGAAGTTTCTGGGCAATTAGATTACACTTGTAAGGTACCCATCACTTACTAACATGAAGTAGTAAAATATCATTTGAAGGTAGACAGTGGTCAGTCAAAGACGTATATTATAAACCTAAAGCAACCACTGAAATAACAACAAAATGTCATAGCTAATCAGTCAATAAAAAAGACTAAAAAATAACAATATTTAATTAATCAAAAATAAGATAGGAGAAAAAAATAATAAAGATGGATAAGTAGAAAACAAATGGCAAGATGATAAATTTAGATCTAGCTGTAACAATAATCACAGTAAATGGAAGTACTCTTAACATCACACTTGGAAGATGGAGATTGTCAAATTCAATTAAAAAAAAAAAAAAAAACCATAAGACCCAATTATGTACTCTGCCTTCAGGAAATGAACTTCAAATATAAGTACACAAATAGTTGGTATGGCATAATACAAAGATGGGAGATGATATACCATGCTATCACCAATCAAAAGGAAGTTGGCATATCAGTATTAATATCTAAAGTAGACTTTAGAGCAAAGGATATTGCCAAGCACAAATAAAGTCATTTCATAATGATAAAGGGATAAGTTAACCAAGGCTACATAACCATTCCAAACATTGATGTACCTAATAACAGAGCACCTAATACATAAAGCAAAACTGATAGTCTAAGATGAAATAGACAAATCCATAATTTTATATTTATATAGTTTGACCTAAGGGGTGTAGTTCAATATCCCTTTCTCAGTAATGGACAGAATAATCAGAAAAAATCAGTAAAAATATACTAGATTTCAATAATTCTATCAATTAACTTAACTGACACTTACAAAGTTTTCCACCAAATGACAGCAGAATACGCATTCTTCTTGAGTGTGCATGGAAATTTACCAAGACAAACCTACATTCTAGACCACAAAAACAAAAAGCCCCAATAAATGTAAAGGATTTAAGTTATATTAAGTATATCCTCTTAACACAATGGAACTAAATAAGAGATCAATATCAGAATGATCGTTGAAAAAAAAAAAAAAAACTTCCAAATATTAGGAAACTAAATAACATATTTCGAAAAACCCCATACACTAAAGAAGAAATCAAAAAGGAACTAAAAAGTATTTTAAACTGAAGTAAAATAAAACACAACATATAAAAATTTGTGGGATGTTGCTAAAGCTAAAAATTTGTGGGATACTGTTAAATTTGAAAACTTCGAAAAACTTTGAAAAAGAAGAACAAAATAGAAGGATTAACATTACCTGATTTTAAGACTTAATATAAAGACATAATAATCAAAGACAGAGTGGTATAAAGACGGACAAATACTGTTGATCCTCATTTTTCACAGATTCCATATTTTCAAATTCACCAACTTGCTAAAATTTATCAAGGGCCATGAAGTAACTTTTGGAAAAAAGATATTTTCATAATCTTGATTGTGGTGATAGTTTCATGGATGTATACATATATGAAAATTTATCAAATTCTTCAAATATGTGCAGTGTACTATATATCAATAAAGCTGTTAAAAAATTGGGAGACTCACTCAATATTTACACCTACTTTCTACCATGCTGGACTGAGATTTTCACACATCCTTTAAGAATTTACTAATTTTCAGAGAATTTGAAAACAACAAAATATGCTAAAGATTCCACGGACCAGATTATAAACTTTTCTATGATGTTTTGGGGGACATATTGGACTTCGTTAGTATCTCCAGTCACCAATATGTATATAAGCTATCACTTTCTTATGGAGCCAGAAGTTTGGGATAAACCAGTGATTTTTTTTAATTTCCTCATTAATACTCAGATATATGCAGGAGGATCAAAATTCTTCCATATACAAATAATTAAATTATGAGAGCTGTCAAAATCTTTCATCTTCTGAACTACGCTTATTGTCAGAGAAAGATGTTACAAATCAATAAGGGAGAAAGGAGAACACGAACCATCTGGTACTTGATTAGTCAAACATCAGTATGAACTCACATGTAGCTTAATATACATACAGATAGACATACACAGAAACATATAAATATGTGAATATATACTGGTTACTATATATATATATGTATATATATATATATATATATATATATATATATACATATATATATATATATATATATGTTTCCTAGCTTTGTCCTTGAGAGGGCCTAGGAGCAGTGACACCCTGATGTCAATAAGCACATCTGTGCCTAGATCTTGGTTTCTAATACCACTCTCCAATAAAAGAAACCAGGGCTATTTGGAGAAATGATTTATTCTAAGATTGGGATAGAGAAAATACAATATGAGCCTGCAGCATCTTATAGTGCCAGAAAACAAGGAAGTGTTCAAAAAGCCAAAAAGGATGGGGTCTTAACAAAAAAGGAGGGGATCTTATCAAAAGGACATAGGAACAAGCCTAGAAGAGCTTCCCATGGCTAAAGCTGGAATAAATTAAGCAACAAAATGAATACCATAGTATTGAAGAACTCAAAGTATAAAATAAATATACATGCATCCGTGTTAATATAAATAATAATAGATAAATAACTGAGTAAATAAATAAATAATAGATATATCTTCTTTATAAAATTCCAAATAATATATGTAGGTATTCCTCTATCCAGAAAATGAAGTTTAATTCCCTGACTTCCAAAAATCAGAATATGGAAAGGAAAAAATAGTAACTTTCAATGGAGAGCCCTGGAAAAACACTATCATAGTTAAGTAACCAAAATTGCCATCATCAGTAATAAGTCATGTTGTTAGCATGTATCCCCTGATATAATGTAATAAGAAGAACACTTCACTTCTGTGGTATTTTCCCCAAAATTTCATAATCCCAATATATGCATGAGGAAGACATCAGAGAAAACCAAATGGAGGGACATCCTACCAAATGCCTAACCAGTTACTCCTCAAAAGTGTCAAGGCTGTAAAAACAAGAAAGACTGAGAAACTAATAAGGACCAGAGGAAGTTAGGGAGACATACAACAAAAATGCAACGTGGTGTCCTGGATGGGATCCTGAAATAGAAAAAGGGCATTAGTAGTAAAATTGGTGAAATCCACATAAAATTTGGAGTTTAGTTAACAGTAATGTATCAATAATTATCTCTTAGTTTTGACAAATCAAATACAGATTTTTAAAGATTACATTAAGAAAAATTGGGAGATGGATATTTATAGGAACTCTCTACTCTCTTTGCAATTTTTCTATAAATCTGAAATTGTTCCAAAAGTTTATTTAAAAAAAAATTCTATCCTCTCATTAAATTGGTTAAAGGCTTCAAAGAGTGACAGAAGGTTGTCATCATGAAACTGCTCAACTGGACAAATGAATGCTGAGATTTGATTCTGGCCTGTGGCGTTGAGAATGTCATTCTGAGTAGGAGATGGTAAGTCAGTTGTTCTCTTCTCCCTAGCCCCAGGAACACCAAAAACAGCATCTGCCCTTGCAATGGTTCTGGCCCCTCTCAGAGAAGAGCCAAAGACCTTTAGAGAAGAGAGAAGACCATGGTCTGGAACAGCATGGATGGCATGTATTATGATCTCTCATGACAACTGGACAGCCAAGCGCTCCACCTGCCTGGTGGGCCACAGCACAGGGTGCTGGTAGCAGGGTGTTGGCAGGTGGGGAGGTGAGCTCACTGCTCAATGAATCTTTTCTGTTTAAGCAACCTGAGCCACCCTGCCAGCTTGATATTTTAAATGCACCAAGAATTTTAAAAAACAAGTCTTAGATGTACTGAAATGTATGTCATCCTTCCCAAGAGGCAGAATCACAAGCTTATCCAATTTGCCAGCTGACAATTTGGCCATCTCAGTCTGTATCTCAAAACCAATTCAAACAGACACATTGCTCATCCTGAGTGATGCTAGATGGACGTACGTGTCAGCAGCCAGACTATTCTACTGCTCTCACTAGGTAAGCTCTTCTGTTTCATTTTTTAACATTTTAAGAGGAGACCCTACCTTCAAAGGATGTGGGATGCCCAATCAGCTTCAAATTATGCTGTCTGGAAATGTCACCAATCTCACACAAGCTCCAAGAATTAATTCATGACGAGCTTGAAAGAATGCCCAGCACTCATCCCTGTAATTCATCACCATACCCACCAGCTGATCTCTTCCCATGACTCCCTTAAATGCCTTTTCTCCATCACAACAACCCACACTCCATGTAAAAGACCTCAGTGATTCATGAAACATTATTTTATTAAGTGAACTCTGTTTAAGTTCTGCAGAAAAAAATAAGCCCCTCCACGAGTGAATTCCAATTTCTAAAACCTACAGCTAAGGAGGCATCAGGGACTGTTTCCTAGCAAGGGAAGTTTTACAAAAAGCCCTCAGAGAATGTCTACCTTCTACCCTGCTGATGCCACCTGCCTGCCTAGATGTCCGGGTGTAGCTCTCCCCAGATACCCATCCCTGGTCTCCCCTGCTCCCACTGATACCAACCCCAAACAGTTTGTCATGGATTCACCACTCTTGGTGACCAGATGTCCCCATACCCTGCGCTTACCCACCAGACTAGCTTCTGCATCAAAGGGCTACCACCTAAAATAGAAGGAAAGTTGGGGTAGAGGAGAAATCCTCATCCATGGCTTGGGTTTGCTGATCTACCATCACAAGTGGCTATAGGAAGATGCTCAGTTCTGGTATGTGTTGAGTATAAGCTTTTGTTTTATGCAAAAGAAATGTTCTTTATTTACCATGTCTCTGTGTGGCTTCAGATTGATCTACTGTGACACAGCCTTTACCTCAGCTGGCATTGACACGATTTAAAAGCTCATGTTCTTGGCAGACAAGACTGTTGTATCTGAAGACAGGGGATGGGGAGTTGGCAATAAGACTAAGCAGTACTGCAGGAAGAAGTCAGAGAAGAGCCTTGCCCTAGACTCCCCAACAAAGTGGGGCAAGAGACTAGAATCTGCTTCCCCTGGCAATAGGTACGGACTGTGATGCTCATCCAGGGGGCAGCATGGAATAGAGACATATTTCATGTTAGTCTGGGCAGAGTCACAAGAAAGGGTAAGTGAATGTGAGACAATGTGTTAGGGGTATCAGGTGGGGTATGGCAGACAGAGGTAGGATATCCAGGGTTGCTACACTGAGATGTCCAGGCAGTCCATTGTTGTAAGTAGGGTGCAGCAGAAAGATACTCATCAGAATACATGGAGTACTTGTTCTAGAAATAGGCTGCAAAGCAGCATCCATTCTGATAATTATGGTTTTGTTGGTATATGTCATTCCATTTGTTGTCTTTGTTGTAGGCTGATTACACTCTGTGAATATTTAGCTATTTTAGCCTGAGAGCTCACGTCTCCTAGGACAACAACTACTCTGTCCAGTAATGTGTGGAAGGGAATGGTTGAAGTTCAAGCCCTAGTCTATGAAGTGAAAGAGAAAGAGAAGAAAGCACCAAGCACTGGAGAATCATCGCAGGCCTCTCCAATTTGCTGCCTTTCCATCAAGCAGTTCCTGTGATCACAGATTCGTTTTTAAACTCAGTAAAATATATTGAGAGAAGGTTTATCATTTGATGTCAGCACACTGAGCCAGGGTGGCAAGAGGAGGAGGAGGTGGAGAGACTGCCCAATGTAAGACAGCCAGCCCACAACTTTTCTCCATCTCTTCACCCAGAAAGCCTTTTGTGTTGCCTTGGTATTATCGCACTGTTGATGACAGTGACTGTCAATGTCATCAACGGGTGACTGTCTAAGATGGGGGCAGGCTATGACTGCCTCAAAATAATCCTGGGGGAAAGGCGAGAGCAAGGGCAGAATTCAAAAGCTTTTTTTCCAATTTGCCTTCTCTGCTGCCCCTAGCTGTTGTCTGCCCCACAGTACAGACATCACCCTATACCCTCCAACCAACAATAGAAACACACACGAGCACGCACACACACGCACGCACACACACACATCGATGGAATTTTTGTCAGTCCTCTTAGTCACGTTTTCTTCTTGCTTCTATAATTTTGCCAAAGTTGTGTTTCTTCAGGGTTTGTCATATCATTATGTAAATTCAAGTTTTATTTCAAGGAAGTTTCTTGAATTGCATCTTTAAATATTTGTTCTGGCAATTATTTCCTTCTTATTCCTTGGGGAAACAACAATCATACATATGTTGGATTTAATTTGCCTGTCCACTATCTATCATTCTCTTTCTAACTTGCTTTCATTCTCTCTATATTTCAACTCAATGTTGTTTACTTTCCTTATTTCTACTATTTATGTCCTTTATCATGCTTTCAGCACAGTCTATTCTCTTGGGAATTTTCTAATTTCTTCTTCATTTCTGGGATGAGTTATGTCTTCTCTCCCTCGCTTACACATGCATGCTTCTTTCTTGAGTCTTGACAACACATCTATTTCCTTTCTTATAAAAATCATAAACTTTTGGTCACCATTTTTACCACCTCTATGATAACATTTTTTTAATTTTTACTATAATTTATCCTAATTTTTCCTTTTTTTTTTTCTTGTATCTTGCATAGACTGTGGGTTTGTTTCTTTCTTATTATTTCTAAAGAAGGTAAGACTTCCCTGGACCAGCTATTGGCTCTCTATGCTTCAATATTTTTCATTAGTAAAATGAAGATAAAACAAGATAATGTACTTATTAGAGTTTACCCTTATAATTATACAGATGTCAGTATTTATAATCTAATTTGTTATTTAGATTTTCTCCCTATTTCCACTCTTCTCCCTGGATCTAAATGCTAAATTCATAAAAAGAATTCACAAAAGAAGATCTGGAGGAAATTCTAGTGTATTTAGGACCAATGTGATGGGATCTTTATACCAAATCTGATGTCTTGCCCTGCTTTGTGGCACATAATTTCTTCCGCTCTGAATGAGAAAATGGCTCCCAAACTGTGCTTCATGCAACATAGTCTTCCATGAGATTTGAAAAGACACATCGCCAAGAAGACATACTGATGGCAAATAAGCACATGGAAAGATGTTCAACATGATTGGCTATTAAGGAAACGCAAACGAAAACCACAAGATACCTCTTCTCACCTATAAGAAGGGTTTAAAAAAATTGACGTTGCCAAGTGCTAGAGAGGATGTGGAGCAACTGAAATGCTCAGAAATTGCTCTAACAAATACTGCACAGCTACTCTGATAAACCATTTGGCAGTTTCTTATAAAGTAAAACATACACTTACCATATGAACTAGAAATCCCATGGCTGTTTTTCTCCCTAGAGAAGTGAAAACTTCTGTTCACACAACAACCTGTGCATAACTGTTTACAGAAGTTGTATTCATAATTGCCAAACCAGAAACAACCTAAATGTCCTTCAGTATAGGTCAGTGGATAGAATAATTCTGGTTTATTCATAAAATAGATATTACTCAGATAAGAAAGAATAGACACACAACAATATGGATGAATATTAAAGGCACTTTGCTGGGTGAAAGAAGCCAGTCTCAAAAGATGACATACTGTATGATTCTACTGATATGATATTTTGGAAATAGCAAAATGACAGGGACAGAGAAGAGAGTGGTTTCCAGGGGTTAGTGTTAGTGAAGGGTATGTCTACAAAGGGACAGCAGAAGGGAAGTTTTGGGAGTGATAGGACTCTTCTGTATCTTAACTCTAGTGATAATTAGATGAATCCATACATGTGTTAACATTCATAGAACTATGCACCAAAATAAAGTTAACTTTACAGCATGTTAACTTAAAAAGAAAAGAACGCCAGAGAAAACTATAGATATTATCATTTGAGATATATTTATGCATTCACCACATGATCTTAAATACATACACATATTTTTATATGTTTTATTTTTAACTGACCAGTAATATTACACTTTGAGATTTTTATAGGACCCCCTTCTCTCAGAACTAGAAGTTCTTCAGTACATTGGATCAGGGTGTTCTCCTTTAAAGATCTTTTTTGTTACATAAATTGTATTCCACTTGGAGTTAGGTAAATACACTGAAACCAGGCAGAATCAAAACCCCCACTGGGCAGGAGCAATATGAGAGCTTCCACAGTAATGTATTATGAGCCTCTCTGAGAGATATAGTACATGCTGTTGGTGGTATACTCAGCATCCTGTCCTCACTTTTGCCTTCTCAGAATCCTAATTTTGTTTAAGCAACAATTCAAAACTCTTTCAAAACCTTGTGAGAGGGTATGTAAGCAAAAAAGTTCAAATATTTAAGTTGACTTCTAAAAGTTGTCAATATATTAAATAGCAATAAAGAATGAATTTTCCAACATGTTGCAAATATTGACTTCAAATAAAACCATTAGATCCCTTTTAAAAATACACTTGATGGCATTTAATGCCACAGAGATTTGGGCCTCATCATCATCAATTTACAAAAATACCTGAACAATCTCATTTTGTATAATAGGCAGAAATTTTATTCCATTGATATATTTCCTTGAAATCATTTTTCCTTTCCACTTCCACCAAAGAACTTTATCCTAATATATTGACTTAGAGATCTCTTTTAATGCTCATAACATTGACATTTTCCTACAATGTGGACTTATAAATGAGTCCTAGTCTCCCAGATTTTTATTTCAGGCTGGGATCATCATAAGTTTACAATAGACACAAAATAAAATGTTCACTGATCATTCTTTCAACATTAATATGGTGTTTACCAAAATGTAAACACATTCCCATTTTAAGGGTCAGGAACAGGACTTGTCAACCAGTCCCAGAAAAAAATATATCTAAGAATCTCATCAGCAGTGAGAAAGCAACTCCCAGGTGATGAGCTGGAGATAGGATAAACCTAGGTAATTCTTGTAACACGGAAACTCAGAGGGTTTTAGGGTAATAAAGAATGTAAATCCAAACATTTACAAAAGAAATCATAACAATCAAATGCAAACTTTTTTTTTTAAGTAGAGAAATTCTTCCCAATTTGTTTTCTGAGGCCAGAGAAACCCTGATAACCTGACAAAGACATTACAAGAAAGGAAAATTATAAGCAAATATCACTCATAAGCACAGGCATAAAAATTCTAAAAAAAACATGAACAAATTGACTATAGCAATTTACAAAAATATAATATGTAGGAGGGAAATTTTCTGACAAAAAAACACCCCAGATTAACAAGAGAAAAGCATACAAATTTTATTTCAATGTTGTTAAATGTTTTACATAGCAATAAGATGGGATGGGGGTCCTTCACAGAAAGAAAAGAAAATCCCTTAGGCTTGGAGGCTTTTACACCATTCTAACAAATGACAATAAATTTGTAGAGAGATAACAAGACAAAGGAAAGGGGCTTCTGGACTTTTTAGGCGTGGTAAATTGTGGAAGGTAAACTTATGCGGGACACTAATGGTAGACAGAGTTATTTAGTAAGACTTGTTTCATGTAGACTCTTCTTGGCGCCAATTCATCTCAGATGATAAACTGTTCTTCCCTTCTGAGTACCTTTACAAGGGGAATTGATAGCCCTTTTGCTTTTCAGGCAGATAGCCGGAGGGCAGGACACTCACTCTGTGTTTGTTTTTTCTCAGTTGCCTTTCGCCCAAAATGATTCTTCTGCAGTGTGGCACATTTTGGGATGGCATATTCGGATACCCTACAGATACATCATGATCAAGTGGGCTCATCACTGGAAAGCAAGGTTACTTTAATACTTGAAAACCTATCAACAGAAATAACCACATTTGCATAATAAAGGAGAAAACTATATAACCTTCTCAACAGAGGCAGAAATGGCCTTTGATAAAATTCAAAACCTGATCAGAATTAAGGATAAAAGCTTATAGCATATTAGAAATAGAAAGAAAGTTGATTAATCTGTTAAAAGGTATCTACAAAATATCTATAGTCAACTCTATACTTTGTAGTAAAATATGAAAGTATCACTCCCAGAGATCAGGAACTATTTCCACATCTCTTGACATTGTACAAGAGGTTCCTAGCAATACTATGAAACAGGAAAGATAAAGATACAAAGATTAGAAAGTTAGAAGAAAGATTGCCATTACTTATGTATGATTTGATTGTATACCTCAAAAACTGCTATCATTAATAAGTGGATTTATCAGGGCTGCTGGATTCAAGGTCAGTAATAAAAGCGAATGTGTGTGTGTGTGTGTGTGTGTGTGCATGCTCCAAATAATTAGAAAATAGGATTTTAAAGTATCCTTTACAATTATTAGTTAAAAACATCAAATACATATGAATAGATCTAATTATAGAGATGAAAGTCCTCTGGAGTGAAAAGTAACAAATAGTGCTGACAAAATTTTAAAAAGACCTAAATAAGTGAGAAAAATTCCATATTAATGGATTTAAATTCTCAATATGGATTGGAAGATGTCAATTCTCCCCATGTTGATGTGTAGGTTAAAGGCAATCTTAATCAAAAGCCTATCAGGATATGACCGTGTGTGTCTGTGTGTGTAAACTGAAGAGCTGATTCTAAAACATTTATGTTGAAATGCAAAGGATAATAAAAACAATCTTGAAGAAGAACAAAGTTGGAGGACTTCCATTCCAAAATATTCCATACTACTATAAAGCTACAGTAATTAAGACAGTGTCATATTGGTGCAAGAACAGAACAGAATAGAAAGCCCAGAATCAGATCCACATATATATGCCCACCTGACTTAAGATCAAAGCATCACTGCATATATATATACTGTGATTCCATTTATAAAAATTGCAAGAACAAAAAAAACATTGCAAGAACAAGAAAAACTAATCTTTGATGATAAAGTCAGAATAGTGGTTACTCCTTGGGGAAGAGGTATGACTGGAAAGAGGCATGGGAATCATCTCCATGGTAACATAGAATGCTAACATTCTGTGTCTCTTTCTGGATTATGGCTACACAGGTCTATATGTATTTAAAATCTTATAAATCGTATGCTTAATATTTGCGTACTTACCATGTATGTTTGTACTATAATAAAAAATTTTTAAGAATGCAAGCCAGAGTCTGACTCCATTTTTTGATGTTTGACTGCTGATAGCTTGTAAGCCTTACCGCTTTATCTTCCCCTTCTGCCCCACATGCCCTACACGTGGGCAACCTGATAAGAAAGCTTGGGTATTCCCTTCTTTGGCCCTGATGGGAAGTTCAAACCACCCAAGCCCCTGCCCGCACATGGAGATCCTTATCTCATCTCCACTCCCTAACCACATAGGAAACCCCAGCCAGTCTCCTTTCCTGGTCCTCTAAAGGAGAGAGAAATCACTTTCGGACCTGCTTGTGAGCTCTCCTGCTATTCCCAGAAAGTCTCTTTATGTGAATAATAAAACTTTTCATAAACTCTTGGTATGTGTATGACATTATCAGTCTCAATATCCAAACCAGATTTTGACTTGGAAAATTCATCCTCCTTCTACAAATGACCAGAACAGAGAGACAGTGATTTTGCTTTGGTTTTGTGTTTTGTTTTCTGCTGCATCCTCAGCTACTATAATAATGCTTTGTACATAGTTTCTCAACAAATATATGTCAAATACATTGTTACTTGGTAACTACAAGGTTAGAAAATAAATAATTTGAATTGGTAGAAGGATAGATGGGAGAATGTCAATAGAAATCTCAATGTGTGTCTCTAAACCAAAAAAATAAAGATTTTCAAATCAGGCATGTGCCATGGGAGGTACCAACTATAGTAGAACTACATCCACGATAAAATAAATCTACTCAGAGTTATGAAAAAAAGAAGCCAGCTGGTAAATGAATGAAAACTACACAAGTTCTGGGGTAAAAAATGTCAGGAATTGCACTTCTCATTATGTGAAACAGCAGGCAAATAGGTCTCTGTGGAAATAATCCACCCTCCGGTGAGCACAGTGTGGCTCTTGCTTAAAAAAATCTTAAAAATAAAAACAAAAAAAATCCCAAACCACTGCTTCTCTGTAGCCATTTTCATTGCCTTATCCCTGGGATGTTTTGTTCTGGGTCAGTTCAGTGATGCTTTATAAAAGAGGACTGGAGCCCAGGAATATCTCTGATTGGAAATAACTTGTCAGAAAGACAGGGGCTCCTCTGGGCTCCCCACTGAAGCACAAGTAGTCTAGAGTCAAGCTTCTCTGGAGAAGAGTCTTTGGTGAGCTCCAGGATTCAGCAACATAGCCTTCCCTCTGTTGCGCTACATTTCCTTACCATGAATGGAGCCCCGGTGTAAGTAATCCTTTGTCTCAGAAACGTTCAGCCTTCCCCCTAGGTGTCAGGTGGCATCTCTGTAATTTCAAATGTGTATCTGATGCGCTGGTGCTGGGCATCAGGGAACAAGCATCCAGAGCCCCTAGAGTCTGGCTGTCTGTGAGTAGAGAGGGAAGTCTTATCAACTGATATCATGTCTGGATTTTTGTCTTTCCACATAAGAAGTAAAGTCTATGCCTATGGAATGAAAATGTTCAAACTGGGAGATGTTCTTAGGATGTCCACCAAATGAGGTCCATAGTGACAACTCCCAAGTAGTCCTTTTCGGCCAGGTTCGTAAATATGGGCTCTTTTTCACAGGCAAGAAATTAAGGTAAGAATTTTTAGACCCATAAGAAGGCAGGAGTTCTACTTATGGTCCCCATCTCAAGCTGAGAGAAAAAGTAGAAAAAACTACTTGAGAACAATGGAGGATTATCCAGGAAGAAGGCCACACATGGGCTCCCAAAATGCAAGTCATTCTCCTTGCAGCTTTAAGTTTTTACCATTTTATGCTGCAGGGTGGGATGAAAATCTACAGATGCTAGCCTTGAATGTGACTAAGATGCAGGATTTGGGGGAGGGCATTATGCAAATAAGGCTATACCAAAATTGTGCTTTCCAAAAATAAATAAAACAAAAGCATTTCCAAGGATCCTGTCAGTTAATAGCCACTAATGAAAGCTGAGGATGCTGTCAGGGCCGCTTTGGAAATAGGACTTTTGAGATGCAAGGTTACTAGCAGTGCCCCATTCTTTGAAAGGGGGTGCAATTATCTGAACTAATGTTTTCTTCATTAACTCTTTTTTTTTTTTTTACTGCTGAAGGTTTAATCTTAAATTCCACACAGATTAAAACCCAGGTTAAGCATACTTAACATTAAACACATAAGCACAAACACATGCAATACAAGGATGAGAAGAGCAAATGCTCACACTGGTCTTCCTATGATACACATCTCTCTCTACCTTACTATCCCACCAGAAAACAAGGGTTGGATCTTAATTGCTGGCATTCACTAAGCACTTAGAGAGCTATTTTAGTCACTGTGTTAAATGTTTTCTATGCTTTACCTTAGCTAAACCTTACAACCAACCTATGAAGTTGAAACGGAGGCACAGAGAGGTTAAGAGACCGAGCTAATAAGGTGTGAGGCTGGGATTTGAACACAGAATCCGCCCTCTGGACCACTACTCATTCTGCCTCTGTTGGCACAATGCATATTGGAATTCAGTTGTAAAACTGGGAAAATTCAACCCATAATTAGCTAAGCATCAACAACTGCATTTTGTGTCTCGTTTCAGCGTCTCACATAACCCTCCTCAGGCCTGTTCCCCTTGCCTATAAAGAATGTCAATATTGTGGTTGACCTGTGGAGAAAGGTGAAGAAGACTTGAAGCCTCAGCCTGAAACCATGCCCTGACAGATTAGCAGTGTCTAAGGGTGCAGGTTGAAAGGAAGGTGGCATACTTGCCAGGAATGTGCCATCGTTGATCTAAACTAACCCCATTGTTCTACAAACAATAGAATTGAGGCTCAAGGAGAGAAAATGAACTGCTTAAGGCCAATGCCAAACCCAATCAGAGCTCAGGTTTTCTTGGTTCTAAATTTGCCACTTTTGCCATACAGTCCTGCAGCCTTCTGCTTGTGAAGCAACATCCTAACCCCCTTCCCTATTTAACAGTATTTTTGTGAATAACCAACGTGACAATGCTCTTGAAATGTCATTGAAATCCATAAAAGCCTGATTTTCTAGCAGGGAGTTAAAAAGATCAGCAGCAGCACCAAACCATTCCTTACCAGCAAGTTTTATCTTTTGGAAAGGTTCCTTTTCAAGGGGATTATATAGGACATTTCTTCCAGTAAAACTTCGGAAGCCTTCATCGCCACAAAGACCTTTGCTAATTATTCTTACTGGGACACCACTTAAGAGTCATGTGAACACTTACATGCCCACTTAGCGATGGCTGTCTAGTGGCCAAAAGTAGTTAATGCAGCTACCCAAGGTGCCTAAAATTACCCCCAGGAAACAGTTTTAACACTAGGAAAATCACCCTCACTCAGTAACTATCTAGCAATTTGAGGAAAGAAATCCATCAACTCTTCAGGGTACCATGATCATTTTTGTAATTTACCATTTGGGACAGTAGCTAGCACGCGAATGCACCAAAAATGAGCCCAATTTTGTTTTGTGTCCCTTTCTCACTGCATCATCTCTAAGTCCAATTTGGCAAAAAGCATCATCTTAATGCAAGCATTGCTAAGAAAAGAACAGATGGACACAAAGAAGAGAGAGACAGATGTACCTTTGGATGGAAGTTAGGTGTGGAACTTCACGCCACCAAAAATAAACAGTAAATTGACACCAAAATTAGTCATTTAGAAGGGCATCCAAGGAATATTCAATGAACTCAAAACTTGCACAGATGTTGGAGAAACTGCTCACATAGAACTCTCTTCCTTCACACATTTAGCTTGGATTTGTTATAAATATTAAAGAACTTTTATCTGGTTTTCTGTTTCACTAGCTGAGCAGGCCAACAGTGACACCAAAAGCCTTAATTTTTTTTTTTTCAAGACAGACTTTGATACCTCAGAGAGGTTAGTTTTGTGCCTGACACAAGGTCCTATATACAGTAGATGTTCACTAATTATTTGTATGATATAAATTAGCATTGGCTCTGTGTTTAGCACACTAAGTCCTTAGCACACTACTGAAGTGCTTGCCCACACTGTCTTAACTCATCAGCAGTGCCTATTCCACACGTGGTTGTAAAGATTACCTTCATTTTACAGAGAGCAAAATGAGGTCACTGAGCCCAGATCACAGCGCTGGTAAGTGAGGAAGGCAGGACTCCAAACCAGCCTCTCGGGTTCCAGGACATCCTAAGCACCATGTTGCATTTTATGAGTTTGATAAAATCTGACATTCCAGTCATTGAATATTTGGAGAAGATTGCATGTGAATTGTGTTCAGTCATGAGATATGATGACCTGATGTAATGTGGCCAGTGTACAATGTGTTTTAGCTTTGACCTTTGAAGCCAGCTTCACAAAGGATTACACTGTTCTTGAAATGTCATTTCTGATCAGTTATTTAGGTGTCACATGAGGGCTTGTGCCTCTCACATCCCTCTGGCCTTTTGGATTGTTTGCTATTCAGTTTACAAACTGGAAAATAGATCAGTAAGGGGAGGGGAGGATGAAATAGGAGAGAAAATTGGGTATAGAGGTTTGGTAAGTAGTATTGTTACATACACCTGCCCCACAACCACTAAATCATGCCCTGCTATATTATATGGAGAAAAAAAAGCTCTAAATCAGCTTTTCCTAGTAAGCTTCTTCATTATTAACATGAAGACAACAAGGGGAAATGCTGAAGGAGTCTTCTGTTTGAAAATTTGTTCCCTGGGCAACATTCATTCATCTCTTACCCTTTGATCTATCTGCCAATCCTTGGTGTGATCTGCTTCCTGCATCAGAACTCAGCACAAGCCTATCATCCTATCATGGACAGATGAAAGCCTCACTGAAAAATAGTAATAGAGATGAGAGGAAGTTTCCTTGGTTCTTGTTTTAGCTTTTGGGTCCCTCATCAGAGAACTGCACAGGCTTTGCCAAGATAAACAATAAAAAAAAAAAAAAAAAAGCATTAGCCTGGCCCTAGAAAGTGGTCTTTGGAATGAGAGAAGAGTTTTCTCTATGTGCTGTGCTCTCCTCTGTTCCTGTATTTGCTCATCTTCTGCTGTGACCATGTGATCTGGAAAGATCAAGCTGGGAAGGTTTCAGCACTGCATGGTGGTGTGGGTGGCCAGCCACTGCTCAGATCTACTAATTAATACCAAGGCAGGAGCTGTCCCTCCATTTCATCAACGATCAGTACACTAATTTAGCATGAGGACAGTTTTGCTGCTTGGAGACACTGAGGGAAAAAGCACCTACTTCTCAACCATGCTCAGATTGGGTCAACCAGTGAATATGTTTACCAGAGATTGGAAGGGTGGAATAGAAAGTGTCAACTACTCAACAGCCAATTCATGATAACAAAATGTTTATATCTTCCAAATTAATAGGTATCAAGGATGTTTGATCCAGTATCAGAGCTAGGAATCAAGGACCCCATGACCAACTCAATACCAGGGACACCTGATCCCAGATGTTTTAAGAAGAGTCCATTAGAATTAACAATACCATGTTCTCCAAATGCTGTTGGGTGGATCTGAGGATCATGCTGACAACTCTTTGTTAGGGACCATATAAGAGCTGGTTCTGTCTCCAGAGGATTTTGACGTGGCCTCTGTTCAAGAAGACAAGGAAAAAAAAAAATACCTTGTACACTTGGATTCCCAACCTTCTCAGTGCCATCATTGGTCAAGCGAAAACAAATCAGAGCAGAAATCTTAGGAGTCAATCCTGAAGTTGTTGAACATCTGTTACCAAGCTGGGTGCCCCTGGCCAACAGAAGCCTTAACAGTGTGGCTGGTAATGAATACAACTTAAAGGTGATAATGAATATTTCTCCAAGCAGGTGATGTTGAGCCTCACACTTGCAACATGTTCCCCCTAAATTATCCAAGCTTCAAAGACTCATAACTACTCATTCCAAAATCAAGTGCTATTTCAGCTACATCCAAGACCAATCTTAAGGTGGCATGCCCAATCATCACCACCACCTTTGGGAAACAGTTCCCTTTCTTCAACCTCTCCCTGATCAAACCTGGGGTTTGGTCACTAAGGCTCATGAATGCTTGGATGGGATGCTCAAACATAAGGCACACCTAATAAGAGCCCCAGCAGTATAGTACAAGTGAGTTGCCACCACTGTATTGAAATTCTTCAACTTGCTATAAATAAGCAAGAGAGTTTGAAAAAGTATCACTCTCAGGTGAAATGAAGCATCTCTTAAAGGGGAGACCCATGGTCCATACAATCAAACAAAAATGATGCAATGTTTCAGACAGAGGGGGATTCCCATTATATAAACCCCATGAAATTCATTGTTGGAATCACTTCATTTACAGAAGGTCAGGGTTCCTTCCCAAGTTCCTCTGAACAGAATCTGAGTTGGTCCCTGCCTTTGGTCTTAAAGTGATTGGGTCTCCTTCATGCAATCTCACCAGAATTGGAGGAAATCAGCACCTACGACTCAGAATTTTTTTGAGTTCACCTTTTTGTTTTCTTTGTGTGTGTGTATTATCTACACATATATGAAGATAAGGGCTGGAAGCCTCCACTTGTCTCAGAGCTGACACTTTGTCTTTCTGCTTTACTTCTTGCTCCACTAAAACATTTCCAAGCAAAATTTCCACCTTTCAAGCCTTAGCTGGAAATCAGCAACCAAATGTCTTTGGGGGATATCAAATGCTGCGGTTTAGCAAAAACCTTTTGCACGTCTGGTCAATTTGTTTTGTGTTGGAAGGACATTTAATCGATATCTGTCTGATTTGCTTACACATGTATCATCCAAAAGTCATTTTGAAAGAACCATTTCACTCCCAGGAAACTTTTATCCATCTGTTTCTGGAGATATATAAGAGATATTGTAAATTTTCTTATATCAAGAGAATGACCATTTAAATCCCTCACACATCCAGAGCTTAAGAAAATGAAAGATTTTAGGACTGCTCTAAACATATAACATCATACAAATTCTCCCATTACTCCTAAGTGCATAAATGACTACTCCATCTCTTTATTTTTATGTAGAACAAAAGGCAACTATTAGACAAAAGTGGTGTACTGACCAATTCCTAACCAGCCGACTTCCCCAAATCCTTTAAAACTTTGCATGTTCCCTCACATCCTCAATAAAGGGCCAGCTCAGATTATAAAAAGATAGAAATAATCCCACTTTATTCCTCAAGGAAACCATATTTTCAAAACTCCACGATTTTGGCATAACATTCGGGCCCCATCTTAGTCTACAAATACATTTCTGCCATGAAAAACCTACTTAAGCAGCATGTTTCAAATGAGAAGTATTAAAACTTAGAGCAAGAAAGAATATGACATTCAATTTGCCTTTCTTTGTGGTTCTTCTTTCTTTAGTCATTGGTGCCCAACAATATATTAAGATTTCTCATAAAATAACAACGAATATTCACTAACAGATTAAACCAATCATGGAGTGTATGAGCCCTTACCTCCATTATCCTATCTACTCTTGACATCTACCTTCTGAAATATATCCAATTATCACTCCCATTTAACAGAGAAGAGAACTCAGGCGATCACCCTGCCTGTAAGTGGCAACAATGGGATTCAAATCTACTCTGTCTGACACCACAGCCTGGCTCCTTACACTAGTCTGCTTCCAAGGAAAACAGTAACATAAACATATTTCAAAAACTTCGGAAAATAGGAAAGAAAAAAAAAAAAACCATTAATCCACCCTAACACAACATGTTGGAGCACTTGGTGATTTTCTTCATGAAGCTCTCTCCTTACATGTATGATAAGAATGAATATTTTCCTTTTTTCAATTAACATTACACCAAATATTTTCCATGTTACCATAGAAACTTCATGATAGGCACTTTTTCTTTTTTTTTTTGGCTGCACAACATTTCACTGGGTAGACAGACCATAAACTATCATCCACTTGATGTAGCAGCTCGGTTGTTTCAATGTTTCATCCAATATTAAAAATATCATTGAACATCTTTGTGTACATACATTCTTTCTTAGAATATGCTTAGAATTGATGGTCAGAAATGAAATCACTGTGTCAAGGAGCATGGATCTGTTAATAGCTCTTACTAAACCACTTCATTTCTTTCTAAAAATTTATACCAATATCTGAGACTGCCCTTTTTATCCTCAGTAGCATTAAGCATTATCTTTTATGTGTTTGTGTTGTTCTAACAAGTAAAAGCGAAAGTGGGGATTCAGTGGTGTGTACAATTGCATTTCTATGATCACTAATGAGATCAAAGTTTTTCCATGTTTAAATTATTAGATGGATGTTGATACTCTCATTTATAAGATGAGGAGAGGTTCAATATAAATGACACAAATAACACTAAAACTAAAAAAAAAATAGCACTAAAACTGGTTCTAGAATCAGTTTTTCCAGTTAGTATTTGTTAGTTAAATAAATAAAAGAAAGAGTAAATGAAAAAAAAAAAAAAGAATGAGCATCTCATTCCAAGTTTCCTGCCACTAAGCACATTGCTTTCCTTATCCTGCTCTTGTTCTCTTAAGTTCCAAATTATTTTTTCCAAGGCTGCCACAATCAAGGAAGAATATTGTGAATTATCTCCCCCCTGCAGTGGAACAGTGCATCTGACATCATAAACAGAATATTGGAATGATCTAAATAGACTGGGCTCAGTCTGGTTCTTACTCTGCCTGTATTGAGCTGCATGACCCTGGACCAGGCATGTGTCACATTTTCCTCGACTGGAAAATGACTAAATGATTTCTCAGATCTTTGCCATTTCCAACTGATTATGGTTATAAAATAGAGGCTGCATTGGGCACCAAAACAGATTATCATTCCCCCCCTTATATCTGAATGACACAAAGTCACGCCACAGAAGAGTAAGACACAAAACATGTTTTAAAGCTGCAGCACCTTTTCCGCCAGATCATCACGGTGATTGGAATGCTTTCCACCAATCACGAATATAAAAGGAGAGGTACTTAGCCACTTCTGAGCCCAGTAACACTACTCCCTGTGGTTTCACATAGTCAGTGGATGGATTAGAACTTGACCTAGCAGAATACAGACCTGGGTCAGATGGACATGGGTTTGGACCCAACCTCTGCCTCTTCCTCATGGTAAGACCCTGGGAAAGTTACCATCCAACTGAGGCTTAGTTCAGGCTCAGGTAGGTCCAAGTCCCAAATATCTGTAACATATGGATAAGAATTATACCTCCTTATGGAGTGTTTTTAAGCATTCAAGGTTAATAATACTTTATAAAGTTCTTGCCACATGCCATGCACTCTGGAACATGTTTCATAAAGGTCACCAATGGTCACCATTAATTAGTAAACTAGAAGTTATTCCTCAGAACCACGAGAGGGAGAGTGACAAGTGGACAATTCAGAGGTGACTCAGCTGTCCGCTCATCCAACAATCTCTTTCAGCCAGTTAGAGGTGGGCGGCTTCTCCTTGCAGGGCACCACCTCTGAGGAACTCAAGCCCCCACAGACACTGAAACACTGCTCTGGGGCTCATTTTCTGGGGCTGAGTTAGTGCCCTCTCTCATACAACAAACACTTTGTGGTGCTAATGGAAATTTAATCTCTGTGGCTTTTGGGACTTAAACCGAGCCCTGAGCCCTGGACCTGATCTTGGCTCATTATCTCAGACTCCAACTGGCTCTTTGAACTGTGATTACCCTGATCCTTCTACTTAGGCTCTAGAAAGTGGTTGAAGGTGTTTTCAAAGGAAACTGCTAGAAGCTGATTCTGGAAACCCTTGGCATAATTAAACACCAGAGATTCACTGAGAACCAGAGGAGCTCCAGGTCACAAATTGCCACAGTGACTGTTTACATGATATTTCACAGAATATTCATTTCTATTCCACAGAGGCAGAAGTATCCCTTTGTTAGCAAACATGCCTGCCTTCATCACTTGGCCAAATTATTTTTTTGGATAATTGGGAGCCAGAGAATTAGAGAGAAGAAACTTGGAGGTGCGTGCTGATTAATGATTAACTACAGAGAACAGAAGGTCTTCTACTCAGTGGCAGAGGGCAGAGGAGGATAATAGCAAGAAAAGTCCCCTTCAGTCTCACTGAGTAATATGGCTACAAAGGGCCTCAGCTGCAGGGGTTTTTGTTGTCATTGTTTGGGTTTGGTCTAATTTGGTTTAGATTGCTAGAGCTTGGTTTTGACTTCTTATATTTTTTTATTTTTGTCTATATGTAAGTACAGTGTCTGTTTCAATCAGTCCCCCTCCCACTTGCCTTTCTCCATCACAGATTGAGCACCACTGTTTTGGGTCCTGGGTCAGGCACCCGCTTATGTTTACTCTCAACTCCTTCTTTCCTGAGTGTGTTTGACACAATAATACCTACCTCCCAAGGCAATGGTGAGGTTCAAGTAACTCACCAAAGGATATGGACTAGAAGAGCCAGAGTCAGGATTCCTATCTATAGCCTTCTTCTCTCAACCAAAAGAAGGTGGATGCCCACGTAAGAATAGGAAAGGAACAAGAAGAACACTGTTCCTAACTGCATCTATCCAATAGGACTTTTACATCTGAGTGTAGTTAAGCAAGAGCCTCTGCAAAGCCAGGAGCCAGACTGGATGAGAATGAGAAAATGCCCCAGAAGTCTAGAAGGTGAGAGGCGAATCGTC
Organism: Neomonachus schauinslandi; assembly: GCF_002201575.2. Classification (NCBI taxonomy): domain Eukaryota; kingdom Metazoa; phylum Chordata; class Mammalia; order Carnivora; family Phocidae; genus Neomonachus; species Neomonachus schauinslandi. Next base: position 135,910,890 of record NC_058408.1, on the reverse strand, counting down.
CATTTTTGTATCCCCCACAATGGGGCCAGCACAGAGTCTAGGCACAAGCATCATGTGTCAGAGCAGATTAATTGGCAATGACTGCCTGAAATCCTGTCTTGAGAAGGATTCTGGAGCCCCTGAATGGCTCAATGGAGAAGGGTTTTGTGATCATTTATTGATGTCTGCTATGGGCCAAGGGGGAGAGGCTAGAACCAAGCATGTCATCTATTTGCCATCTCCAGGAATCAAAGATATATTATGTTCCTCAAAAGACCTTGAGACTTCCACTTATAAGATAAATAATTTCTAGAGATATAATTTATAGCATGGCGACTACAGTTAATAATACCCTATTACATATTTTAAAGTTGCAGTACACCTGAAACTAATACAAAGCTATATGTCAATTCTAACTCAATAAAACTTGGAAAAAATAAATTAACCTTAAAAAAAGAAGAAAAAGACCTTTAGATACTATTAAGCATGGTGACAAAGGCAGTTTCTTCCTTTAACTATTCATAAAGGCAACTCTTCTGCTAAACACTGCCCCACTTCTCAACACATAGTTCATTGACCTCATGCCTTATCAGTCTCCCCTTCTATGGTTTTTCAGGAATTTCACACGGGACAATTCTCTCCTCCAGCTGAATTTCCAGAAAGTTACTTGCAAAGCAGAGAACAATCTGGGGGAAGAAATGTGGAAGAAGAGAAATGTTTTTCCAAGTGTAATACACAAAACTATGACATGATTTTTACAGTCTACTGCTGAAATATTTTTGGATTATAGCAACTCAAAGAGTTGGCCCCTTAAGCCAAAAACAAATGGATTGCATTTCCTTGTCCCACTATAGACATGATGCAGGCTTTAATTCATTCAACAAACATATATTGAACTCCTGTGGTTGTCCAATATTGGTCTAGGAACTAAAGACACAAAGATGGATATTGACAGTCCCTTTTCATGAGGAGCTCACATCTTGTGAGAAGGCAGACAGCAAACAGCAAACCAAATTCAACAAGGTAAATAAATGCTCTGGTGGGTTCTGTCCCTGTTAGAACAGTGAGCAGAAGGCAACCTACTCTGATCTGATGAAGAGAGCCAGGGAAGGTTTCACAGAGAAAGAGGTCATAAGACCCACGGAACCAGGTCTTAAAGAGTCATAGGAATTTTCCAGATGAAGAGGAAGGATGAACATACTGAGAAGAAGAAAGCATGTACAGAAGCAAGGAGGAATGAAAGGACAGAGGGAAAAAGAGTTTATTTTGGCTGCTATTTATTTTCCCCTCTTGGGAAGGGATGTGGATGGGAACCAGATTGGACCAGCTTGTGATGGGCACTACATAATCAATAGGTGAGATTTAACCGTCCTTGCTGGAGTTCTCATAAGTCCTCTGCTTGCATACCCAATCATTTTACCCTATATACCCATAAAAAAAAGATGAGAAAATAAAATTTAGGGGCGCCTGGGTGGCTCAGTTGGTTAAGCAACTGCCTTCGGCTCAGGTCATGATCCCGGAGTCCCGGGATCGAGTCCCGCATCAGACTCCCTGCTCAGCAGGGAGTCTGCTTCTCCCTCTGACCCTACTCCCTCTCATGCTCTCTGTCTCTCATTCTCTCTCTCGCAAATAAATAAAATCTTAAAAAAAAAAAAAAATTTTTTTTAAAAATTTTTTTTAAATAAAATAAAATTTACCAGGATCCCATTGAGGGACAACAGTGCAGTTGTCCAGAAGAAATTCCTTGGCAAACTACTTTTAGTCCAAGCTAAGATCCCAAAGAACTCAGCGAGTGGAGACATTCAGGTTCAAGAGAATGGGGAGTCTTTTGCACTAGAGAAGAAAGAGGGAAAAATAATGGGAGAGAAAGAGCCAGTAGAATATAGACAGCTAGGTGCTCTGTGAGGAGACCCCTCCCTGTTGCCCATCAGCAAAGTGTTTCTAAGTAAAATAAAGATAGAGATAAATCCTGATATCTGAGCAGATTCCTTGGAGGAGTTGAGCTCGGTTTTCTGGCAACAGAGGTTGGCACAAGAACCGCCCATAGGTGGAGATAGCGAGAAGGATGAGAAAGCAGGAGGTGCCAGAGGCCCCAGAGGCTGTGGAATTTCACCAGATCTCAAAGGGGCAAGAGACCTCAGCTGACATCTGAGTTATAGGTCCTATCCTCTGAAGCGTGGAAAATGCAAGCGGGGAGGAAGCAGGATCTTCATCCTGCCAGCATCCCTGTTTCTGTCTGAAACCTCATAAAAGGTCAAATGCTGTAACGGGCAAATGTCTATGGTGGGACAGGCATCAACAAATGTCTCAAAACAGCTGAGTGACTTCGGCTCACTCGCTGTGCATAGACACTGACTACTGGGGGCGTCAGACATGAGCAATAGGGACCACCTAGGCGGTGTCACTGAAGATGTATGTCCGACCCAATTAACAGCACGTTACAAAGCGGAGGTTTATGCCCAACTTCCTAGAGACTGAGCCACATGAGGCCTAGACTCAGAGATGCCCGTTTTCTATTCTAAAGAACTGGGTTGATACGACCGGCCCCCTCCACCAGCGCTAACTGTAAGAACAAGTTCATTAAAAAGCAATGAAACAAACGACCACAAAGACTGTTGTGATTAAAAGGTCCGCTGAGCTCTCTTGCTGGTTGGCACTGGGATCCGCCAAGAAGGAGGCAGAATCCAGAGTAATGAGGATTTTTTAAAGCCCTTTGCAAATTGCCTCAGATCAAAATACTTTATTATCATAATCGCTCCCATTGCCAATTTGGAAATGATGATCTGGAATGACAAAGTGCTCTTTAAATGTTTAAAAACAAAAATCACAGGGAGGCGGTGCTTGGCAGAAATCTGCATTCTGCTTAAAGCCATAAGTCATATTTAGGCTTTGCCTTCCAGAACGTCTATGGGGTGTTCGGTTTTTTCCTACTGCCAGAAGCTACATATCTTTCTTTCTTCCGTTTTTCTTCCTTCTTTGGCAGCATTCCTAGAGGACTGCTCATTCCCAAGTTCAGAGGCCCTTCTTGGTTGTTCACTGTCACATGGTCTTACATGCAAAGATTCGCTGCAATGACGCTGTCACCTCCTGGCTTTTCCCTCCTTCTCGCAGACCGGCTGAACCCAGGCGAGGAGAAGCCCAGCCGTGGCTGCAGCACGCGCTTCTCCTCTTCTCTGGGTTCCTCCAGGATGAGGGCCCGGCCCGATGCACGCTGCACCCCCAGAGCCCTGCCCGGAGCGGTAGACCCAGTGAACACGCGTCTTCCTGTTCTCACATGTCCATCTGACCCCGTGCCGCCCTGCCTCTCCCCACCACCTGCTGTGGCCGTGGCAGCAATCTTCTCTTTGCTTCATCACCTGGCCCCTCCCTGACATCCCTTTACCCTCCATCCCACCCTGGGGCCGCCAGACTCATCCTGTTACACACCATTCTGGGCTTCTCTGTTCTTCACAAGCAGCTTTCTGCTTTCCCCCTAAGGTCAGAAACCTCTTTATAGTGGCCCCATGGATGCAGCCTATACCAGGGAAGCTTTTTTTTAAAAAGCTGGGAAATTTTTTTTTTTTATTAGAATAGAGTTGACACACACTGTTAACATTAGTTTCAGGTGTACGACATAGTGATTGGACAAGTCTGTATGTCCTGCTGGGCTCACAAGTGCAGTCACCATCTGTCACCATACACTATGACAGTACCATTGACCACATCCCCTAGGCTGCACCTTTTATTCCCATGACTTACTCATTCCATAACTGGAGGCCTGGATCTGCCACTTCCACGCACCCATTTGTCCTTCCCCCAACGACCCCTCCCCTCGGGCAACCACCAGTTTGTTCTCTACATTTATAGTTCTGGTTCTGCTTTTTGTCTGTTTGTTCGTTTGTTCTTTAGATTCCACATATGAGTGAAATATGGTATTTCTTTTTCTTAATATGACTTATTTCATTTAGTCCATCCATGTTGTTGCAAATGGCAAGAGCTCATCCTTTTAATGGCTGCATAATATTCCATTATATATACATCTTCCTTATCCATTTGTCTGTTGACGGACAACCAGGTTGCTTCCATATCTTGGCTATTGTAAATAATGTTGCAATAAACATAGGGGTACATATATCTTTTTGAGTTAGTGTTTTCATTTTCTTTGGGTAAATACCTAGTAGTAGAATTATTGGCTCATAAAGTATTTCTATTTTTAAATTTTTTAGCAAACTCCTTACTGTTTTCCACAGTGGCTGTACCAGTTTGCATTCCCACCAACACTGCATGAGGGTTCCTTTTTCTCCACGTCCTTGCCAACAGTTATTTCTTGTCTTTCTTATTTTAGCCATTCTGACAGGTGTAAGGTGATACCTCGTTGTGTTTTGATTTGCATTTCCCTGATAATAGGGAAGCTCATTTGATCACATCCTCTGTCAAGACCGCCTTTTGTGGTTCCCTGCTTTTCTTCCACTCAAGATACCACCTTGGATTGCCCCCTTAGCAATATGCTGCCATCATGGACCAAGCCCAATTTAGCCCTAGCCTAGTTGTGACTCTGACCCTAACCTTCAATCCTCCACTTACTAGGAAGGGGAATAGAAAATCCTCAACACTCCCCTCCAACCTTACCTCCTACTTGTCATTAGTGCATTGTTGTACTCCACCACACACTTTTCTTCCAATAAATCACAGTTCTTCCCAATTCCAAGCCTCTGCACATCCTCTCACCCCAGCCCCAAATACTCCTTTTCCTCCCCTTTATCTATCAAAAGCCTATTCATCCTCCTCGGTGCAGTGTAACCCCGATCGCCATCACCAATCATTTCCCAATCAGTCCACGTTCAGCCTGCTGAGACCGACTTCCTAGGAAAGGCATCCAAAGCATGTCACTTCCTGTTAGGAAGCCAATGGCTTCTAAACTGAGCGCTGAAAACAGAGGGTAGACTCCAGTCTGTGGCAGGCATTGTCTCTTTCTTGAGAAGCCCACTGTCTACCAAGAGATAAGAAACACAGGTGTGCAGATGACATTGGTGTGTATTCAACAGAGGAAAGGTTTAAATTAGCCACTGATATGGAATTGTATCAAGTGTCTGTGTTTCTTGGGAAGGAGAAGAAATACCTGATTAGAATAAGAGGAAGGGATCCACCACCTCTTATGGAAATGACTGCTCCTGGCATGCCTGGACCAGAAACAAAGAGGCAAGAGTCATCAAGGAGGCAGAGTTGTTAGAGGCCAGGAAAAAATGAAGTTTAGGTCCCAAGTTGTGTCTCCCTACATTATTTCCTTCCTGCTCTCTATTCCATGAGAATCTAAGCTCACTTGTTTGGAAATAGCTGTCCAGGCAGTTGATGTGGCCCACCTGTCACTCCCTAGTCCTCTGCCCTCCTGATCAGTTGGTGCTGAACAAAGGGAGATGATCCCAGCTAGACAATGAGCCTCCCTACCCTCCTCACCCTGCGACACACACAGACCTTCAGCAGCCCGCCATTTTAAAACGAAGGGTATTATAGTAAAAATACACTATGCCAAAAAGTCAAAATTGCTATTAATTATAACATTATAAGTAACAATGATTAGATTCATCATGCTGTACAATAGTTTTATTTAAGTCACTGTCAAAGGCAAGAATATCCGTGAATCTTCAAAAATAATTCCTCCTCCACTCACTTCCCTCCAGCCACATCAGCCTCCTTGCAATTTCTCAAATTCTCCAGGCACTCTCAGATCTCAGAACAATTAAACATCTCTACCTAGATAGAGCTAGCTCGTGCGAGTCCTGTGTTGGATATTCTCTGTTCTCCGTCCCTCCGATCCACTCTCCACTGCTCACCACTCAGCCTCCAGAGCCTGATATCTGTATACGACATTACTCACACTCTCTTGCCTTCTGGTTTCTGGCTGGGTTGACTAAAGGGAAGCAATGGCAAGAATTAAAAGTTGGGTAGAAAGAAGATTGGGGTATTTCTTCCCCCAGTTCCCTTCCTGTCAGATACAACTTGGCAATGGCTATGATGCCCCATTGGAAGTCAGAGCTCATGCAAGAAGGTAGAGAACAGGCTGAGCACTGCTATCACTTGGGTTAACCATTTCTTCTCTACTGTCATGCTTTCAAGTCACCAAAAAGGAGTCCTTGAGTCAACACTCTCCCTGAGTCATAAAGTTTATCTGAGTGACCAGCAAAATGGATATGAAGCTGTCCTCATGCCTGAGTGCTTACTTCTAACTTAAGAATTCTCCAAGGAACTGGCACTCAGCAAGTTGGTATTTCTTTAAAACCTCGGGGAAGGACAAATAAAAGTGAGGAAGCCTGGCCTCACCCATACATAGCTGTTGGCAAATAGAGCACAACACTTCACCACTTGGGCAGCTCTTTAAAGCTGCTGACATCTGGATAGGAGTTATTATGACAGACAAGAAGCATATGGATATTTGATTTGTATCTATCCCAGATTTCTTTCGGATCAAAGATATATGGATGGGTGTCTCTTGTGTGTGCCCAGCATCTTTACACACACACACACACACATAATCACAATCACAATCACAATCACAAAATGACATTTTACTTCTCAGACTTGAGATAGTGTGCCTGGAAGCAAGGAAACCCTAGTTTCAGATTCTTTCCCTAGGGACTCTTTGTCACAACTAAGAAAGCAACCAAAGTCAACATAAAGTCAGAAAGCCAGCTCAGGGAGGGGGACATTGCTTTGGATGGGTTAGCACCTGCACTAGAAAAGCAGGGGTCCTTCCTCTGCATGATAATCTAGAGGGTGATATCTGGGCAGTGCTGGAGTCTTTCCAGCTCAAGGATACATATTCTGCTCAGAGACATGGCCTCCTTTTTGTTCTCATAAAGAAAGCCATGAAGTTGAATTCAGTCACAGGCCAAGGTGCAGAAGGCCCAAGTTCAATATCAATTGGGAATAAATATATTGCACAGCCCCAGGCATTATTCCCCAGGTGACACTAGGATTCCTACATGGTTCTCCTCCCTGAGAGACAACAGGGTCCCCAGAACACATCAGAGACCCCTGGCAGTGAACAGTTAGAATGATCTTCTCTGGGGAGAGCAAACCAAGGCCTGCTTTTAGCCAAAAATTCTTCTCTTCTAGCCAATCAGTTGTCAGTTACAGTACATTGATCTACACATTCCCAATGTAGGGTTACTCACCCCAGAGCAATGCAGATACCTCATGACACAAGTGGGCATAGGAATCTAGCCAGTGTCAAAGGCCCCCTGGCACCTGAGTCTATTGCCAAACTGCTTTGCTGATAGCAACTCCAGAGGCATCCGCTTTTACTTTACTCACACAGGCTTCTGATAAGACAGACCTGGAACCATAGTCCATCCTAGCCCTGACCTACTGAGACCGTGGACAAGTTAGCTGATGTAACTGCGCTTCAGAGTCTTCTTGTGCAGAATGGAACTGGAAGTACCTGCCGCACGGATAGTTATGGGGGTTAAATGATGAATGCGGGTAAGTGTCTAACAGAAACTGCTATATGTGAAGGTTCAATAAGTGTTAGCTTCCTACATTTACCTCCTTCAGCACTGTAGAAACTGACAGGTTTACCCCAATCTAAGATAGTCACTTGTTTACATGTCTAACACTAAGATCTTATGGGAGTGGCCAGGGAGGGGGAGGGTTATCTCCTTGTTCCACGTGTTTTTGGTTAATAGTGCCCCAGAAGCCTTTGAAATAACAAGAGAAATTAAGTGGGATGAGCAATAACAATACCAGAAATGCCAGTTGACTTTTGAACTGAGACCGGCAGGATGGCTCCAGCAAAAAAAGACTGGCAAGAAGAAGGACCATTCTGCCACCAACGAGGTGGTGACTGGAGAATCCATCGTCAATGTTCACAAGCGCATCCACAGAACAGGCTTCAAGAAGCATGCCCTCGGGCACCCAAAGAGACCCAGAAATTTGCCATGAAGGAGAGGGGAGCTCCAGATGTGTGCGTTGACACAAAGCTCAACAAAGCTGTCTAGCCCAGAGAGTACGAAATGTCCCGTACCCTACCCCTGTGCGGTTGTCCAGAAAATGCAATGAGGATGAAGCTTCACCAAACAACCTTGACACATTGGCTACCTGTGTACTAGTCACCAATTTGAAGGATCTACAGAAACTCAATGTGGATGATGAGAACTAACCCTAATTGTCAAATAAAGTTATGAAACTGCCAGATGGGAGGGGGTTGGGGGATGGGCAAAATGGGCACAGAGGAGTGGGGCGTGTAGGCTTCCAGGAATGGAATAAATAAGTCACAAGGATAAAAGTCACAGGGAATATGGTCCATGATATTGTGATAACATTGTATGGCAACAGATGGTAGCTACACTTGTGATGAACCCAGCCTAACATAGAGAGTTGTCAAATCACTATGTTGTACACCTGAAACGAACATATCAATTTAAAATAAATAATAATAAATAAATAAACAAGGCCAAATTTTTTTAAAGTTATGAAACTGCCAAAAACAAACAAACAAAAAACCGAACCAACCAATTAGCTTAGGTACATAGCTAGTTGCTCTCCACATAGCCAGATGTATATTCATTCACCAAATTCCTTGTTAGGGGGAGATTTAGAATTCTTCTGGCTTCAAGCAGCTTAACATAAGCTCTTAGTCCCAATCAGGTTCTGCATGCAGTAAAGTAGGTTGACCTCTGCTGAAGTAGGAGTCAAAATCCAGTCTAGTCTCCACTTGCCAAGCCAAGAACCCTGGGTAAGGTTCTGTCTCCCAGAGGAAGGGGCACCTGTTTCTACTTCACACAAAGGCACCAGATAGACTGTCTCCAAGGCCACAGTCCTACTCTTTCTTCATGGGCATTCTCTCCTCTCCTTTGCCCTCAGGTCCAACTTTCTGGTTTCATGTGGGCCTACACCAATTGCTTTAAGGAGTTCTGGGGTTCTCAGGCTTCACTCTGTTTAGGCTTAAAGCTGATATTTTCCAGCAAAAGAGCTTGTCACCATTAACACAAAAACCTTCCCTGCTCTTCCATCTCTTTGTTATAGTATATCTGCCCTACCTCAGGGCCTTTACATATACTGTTCCCTGGCCTAGAACAAGCAGTCTTCCTGTGGTAGAATCCATCTTGTGTTTCAAGTATTGGCTTAAACATCAACACTTTCAAGGGGCCTTCCCAGGTACCCCAACTTCATGGGTCTCACCCTCATCCGTATTATTTTCTGTCACCTTATGCCATTTGTGGTAAGTGCCATGTAATATACAAAAAATAATTTATAATCACATACTGATTTTTTAGTTTCTGCATTATGCTTTAAACTCTAAACTCTCTGAGAAAAGCGGCCATGTCTGTTTTATTCACCAGTGTGTTTCTAGCACATTCCCTGGCACAGCCTTCGCCTTTCTATTTACTGAATAATGAATGAATGAATAAATGAATGAATGAATGAATGAATGTTGGAATCACTCTTCCTCAAGAAATCTTTCTTGGGCTACATTGTACCCACTTCTAAGGGAGTTCATTCTCCTTGGATATATGAGACACTCCCACAAACAGGCAACCAAACTCCAGAGGAGCCTCCCCGCTGTGTCAATCAGGTCCTGTTGAGAACACAAAGTGCTCTAAGTTGTATGGAGATACGAATTTATTAAAGAAATCAGAACATATGCAAGTGTGGGAGGAACTGGGAAAATGGGGGTCTGGAAGGGGGAGTCAGGAAAATGAAAGACACCAGTCAACTAACATGCACCTGCATCAGGTGGACACTTTGGAGCAAACAGGATTTTCAAGAGGCCAAGCCCACCTAGCCACTGGAAAGGACCTGCAAGGGGAAATTCATAGACAATCTGTGGAGCTGCTGCCTTTGTGGGTCCATGCCAGGCACCCGGTGGTGGGCCTGGGTCCGCTAGTGGTCAGAGAGGCCAGCAATCAATAAGATGAGCTACGTAGAGAGTAGGGAACGCAGCCAAGTCAGGACCCACAATGCACTGGAGTATTTCTCTGTTACCACGGACAACCACGACCTCCCTCTAAGAGGAACATCTGCTCTTCACTGCCACCATCCAAATCCATGCAAAGTCCTCTTGGGCCCAGTCTGACCCAGAACCCCACAGTGAAGGGGATTCAGGGAACATGGCTCCCACTTTGGCCAGGCTGACATGGCACTGCCCAGTGAACCCATCTGGCCCTGTCAATGCCTCTACTTCTCTGACCACATCTCTAAGGAGCCTGGTGACCTGGATGGCCCAGTCCTGACCACACAATGACCAACAGACATCTTTTTCTGCCTTTATGACTGGCTTCCAGAGCCTCTGTGACCATGTCCCACCATGATTTTGCTTGAGTCTGCAGGTGACCCAGTCTGCCTGAACCCCACTAAGAGCAAGGGGTGCTGAGCTCGTCTATGTGGTTTGGAGAAAGGAGGGATGTCTTCTGGGTAGAGTGCCTCTGGAAAGAATGAAGAAAGGAATGTACTAACCTAGGGGAGACATGGTCTTTTCCTATTTCCTCATCAGAACTGTCCCTTAGCTGGTAAGCAAGGATTAAATCCACACTTCTGCACTAATGAAAGGTTTTCCTGGTCTGTGTGAACACCCTCTATTCCTTCTAAAGTCGAACGGACCCTCCCAACCCCACCTTCACAAGGCAGGGCCATTCCCACTCTCAGAAAAAGCCAGATAAACCAAATCTTAGCATGCGTCTGATGCCTTCCCCTGCTCATTTGCACATCACTCCTGAGCCCTTGGGTGGAAGTGATTTTGCTACCTATTCATCAGCTCTGCCCTCCAGCTATTGGGCACAGGCTCTGCTCTTCCAGCCTGGCCTCCCTGAAGGAACGTCACAGCCTCTCCCCCCCCCCCCAATGCTCAGGAACAAATGAGAGCTTCCAAGGCAGCAAAGCGCCACACCTCCCCTTTCATTCCCAGGGCAGCTGTCACGACCCTGCTCGTCTTCTCCAGAGGTGACAAGCTGTCTGGCGCAGTCCGTCACCCCACCGCTCCAGGACGTAAATCACAGGAGGTCTCCTGCCTGAGAAAAACAATTAACACAAAATACCAGGATTACCGTCTGCCACATTCACAAATCCCTCCAGCTCACATTTGTCTCTCCCGACAATTTATGCCTTCACGGTGTCAAGCTGTTCAAATACCCTGTGTTTTCCCTAAACGGACTGACTCGTGGTTCTTGGTTCTGTTTGTAGCATTTGCTGTAAAAGCCAAAGTTGTCGGCAGCAATGCCCCATCAGAGGTGCTTATGCGTGGAGAGGATTTATCTTCCCTTGTCCCACTAAAGTGAAGGCACATGTCTTCTTTCTGGTGAAAGCATGAGTTTCCAAACCTTTCTTTTTTTTACCACATGGTTTGCATGCACCTCCTTTCTGAGCTACTCAACATGACCGACTCTCCATGGTCCAAGTCATGAAAAGAAGAAACGGTCATCACAATGGATGTGGAACAATAACAACAACAATAACCCAGTGGTTCTCAACCAGGGATGATTTTGACTCCATGGGGGAACATTTGGCAATGTCTGGAGAAATCGTTGACTGTTACAAGGTTGGAAGTAGGAGTTCTATCGGCATCTACTGGGTAGGGGACAGAGATGCTGGTAAACATCCTACAATGCACAGGACACCTCTCTCCACCTACAAGAAAGAATTGTCTTCCACCACATGTCCTTAGTGTTGGGATTGAGAAACATTGCAAAGAACCCAGTGTGGGTTGGCCTCTCTCACATTCTGCTTCATGTACCTGAGAGGCTCACCTCAAAGCAAGATGGCACCTGGAGGGGAATGAGAGAGCAGGGTTCGATGGCTCACTACTTCCTGATCTCTCTTCTACCTCCAAGAAGCAGCGATCTGAGAGCATGATTAGGCAGAAAGAACATTTTACCAAAAACAAACTGTGCACATTTGGGCATTTATCCCCCGGAGGCTCAGTTTCCTTATTTGCACACTGTGGCCATGAAACAGCCCTGCCTGGCTCACAAGGTTATTGCCGCACTCACGAGAGGTGGCGTATTAAAAAGTTCACTGGGGGAAATCAGAGGGGGAGATGAACCATGAGAGACTATGGACTCTGAGAAACAAATTGAGGGTTCTAGAGGGGAGGGGGGTGGGGTGATGGGTATTAAAGAGGGCATGTACTGAATGGAGCACTGGGTGTTATACAGTGAATCATGGAACACTACATCAAAAACTAATGATGTAATGTATGGTAATTAACATAACATAATAAAATACAATTAAAAAAAAAAGTTCACTGGAGCTCCAGGCATGTGAAGTGGTAGTTAGGAGAATGCACCGTGGCGATGAAGTGAAAGCAAGTACTGTTCATAGCTGGCACAAGAACAAGCTCTCCTGCTGGAGAGAGAATTCTCCCTTCGTGTCCCTCTTCCTCCTGGTCCTTTGAAACACACGGGCGCCAGCACATGCGTGCGCACACACACACACACACGCGCACACAATGGATGAGTACACTTGAAGCAGAAGAATCATAAAGCTTTTGGAGGAGAACAGTGAAATTGGTCTGCAGAGGACCAAGAGCGAGATGTGTTGTTCCTCACTGGCAGACTCAGCGGGACCCAGATGGGGTGAAGAACTCCATGGAGTGAGATGCCTAAAAGGTATCTGAAGACAGTGATGCCAACTTTTCCATTGAGTTGTTTGGGTGATGTAATATGAAGCCACCCACTATCCTGTCCTCAAATTCTCATGAATGCTTTGAGAAAGAGTGTGTGTGTGTGTGTGTGTATGTATGTGTGTGAAAATCAAGTGCTGAGAAAATCAACACAATGTGGAGCAGAGGCAAGATTGGATATAGGAAAAGCCATGAGCATGTAAGTCATGCCCTACACACACACACACACACACACACACACACACACACACAAGCACACAGTCATAGAAATCTTGACAAAAGTCATAGGAATTTGAGGAAGACATTTGAATTAAGGACGTAAGGATGCCCAGGTCACAGGAGGGGCAGGAAAGCACCCTGCTCGACTCTAGGTGGGTTACTGGCATTAGAGTAAGATTTCTGTGTGTTTGTTAAGTTATCCTGCATTCCTATCTAGGCCATGGCACACATCTCCGCTTTCCCAACACCCTACCACCACGTGCTATGGATGGGTCACTGCAGAGATGCCAATTACAGAATCTTTCAAAGCCTATTTAACCAAAAGTGCCATGCGGCTTCTGCCAGTGCAGACAGCCTCTCTCTCCCTGAAGAAGAAAAGAAAGGCTTCTTGAGACTGAAGTTCGCTTCCTCTCCCCAGCTAGCCTCGGATGGACTTGATGATATTCGTGATTTTGTCCAAGGAACCATTGTTGGTGGTAATTGGATGGCAGCCAAGATGGCCTTTAAGGAAAAAAAAAGTTTTTAAGAGATCAACATTCATTAGTTTGGTTCTACATTAAGGGAAGCACATGTGGTGAAGGGAATAATTAGTGAAGTTAATTGCGGCTTCTTGGGGAACCAAGGGGAATCCAGTGAAATGTCCTGACATTCATGCAGAGCAGTATGTTCAGTGCTCCTGCAACTAATTGCAATTAGCAAGTGAGAGAACATACCTAGAGTCTCTATGTGTAATTAATCACACGCCTTTATCACAGTAGACACAGGCTGCTGAGTGACAGGAGACACCTGCCTTGCCCTGTGCCTCTGCACTCCTGTGCTCATTCCTGCTGTGCTTCTTTCCTTCCTTGCACCTGTTTTGTGCCTCTTGCATATTCAAGTCCTGCCTTTGTGCGACAGGCTTTCTCAACTACGTCCCTATTAAAATACAGATCTATAATCTTCTTGGCATAAAGGAGGTTCTCAGGAACTATTTCATTAATGAATGCACGTATGAATGGTGAGTAAGTTGGAAGGGTCTTCTCCCATTTGTGTAGATGACAGTGCCATTGACCCTTTGAGAGCCACAGAAAGGCAGCCTTTGAGGATACAAGGTGCAGACAAGAAGATTTCAAGCATGGGGCTAGGATGAGGCTGTTTGTCTAGAGGTGGCAGCTCCCAGGATGCTTGTGTTAGGTGAACAAGATGTCCTTGAAGAGAGTCCCCTCCCTCTTTTTCTGACACCATCTTCTCAAACATGACTTTGAATGGTCAGATACTGGCTTTCATTGTTGCCCCCAAATTATATCTCTAATACTCCCCACCATCAAGAGAAACATGATCCACTCATATGTAAAATATAAATACTTGCTTCTTCATTGATTTTGCAAATCTTAGACTAGCAAAGGAGGTGATGCCCTGGAAAAGGATTGGATCTTGACTCTTTGATACCTGAAGATTTGAGAAGTTATTTGAGTTTGGGAGTACATAAAATTTTAGATATGGAAGAGCTGAGCTTGGACCCAGAATCTTTCTGACTCTTATACCTTCAGGAATCTCATGTGACCAACAAAATCATCGAAGTTTCTGCCAGTCAAGTTACACTCTTATTATTTTGAGCTACCTTCAAACCTCAAAAATAGCCATGACTATTTAACTTGTTACAACAGAAGCTATAATAAACAGATCCCCAAATTTAGTGGCTCAAAGTACTTAGTTCAATGCTTTCCCATTTGCCAGTCCAAGGCAGGTAGCCAGTAATATTCCACGGGGTCATCCGCGGAGGCAGACAAGCCGGGAGGTTCTTTTATCCCCGACAGTGCCTTCCAAGGTTGTTTGGCATTGCCTTTCTGGACAGAGGGGAAGAATGAGTGGAAATTCATAGCGAAGGATTTCCTTTTAAGCAAGGGACACCGAAGTTGCACCCATCATTTTTGCTTAAGTCCCAGTGGGGAGAACTCAGTGCCACCAAGTTGAAAAGGAGACTGGGACATGCCATCTCTCTCCAAGAAAACTTCCCTATGTCCAGGAAGAAGGGAGGATGAAATAGGGTGGGGGACAAATACTAAAAAAGAGGAGGGCAGGTCTTAAGATATTTCATAAAAGTAGCTTTATCTCCATCATTTCAGTTACATAGAGACACATATCACATGGTCCAAAGTTAGCAGTACAGCACTTGACCACAAGCTCTTCGAAGCAAGGATGGACATGGTGCCTGGCACACAGAAAGTGCTAAGGAAACATCAGGCCATGAACAATTGAATGGATTAATGAATTGATGAAATGCCACCTAGATTCCTCCAGCCTTGTTTGGAGGACGTATTTCTCAACATTCCTATGATACTTTTTCCCTTGCTATGCTTCAGTGGCCTCTGAATAAATGAGGCCCTGAAAATAATAATCCGGCAATCCCTTAAAGATTCACTCAGTCTGGAGGTTTCTGGACTCTGTCCACTCTCCATGCAACTGGTCCCGGCACCCTGGTGTCACCAAAGCCTGACTCCCTTCTCAGCTCTCAAATGGTACTTGACTTTGCCTGGAAAATCCTGTGATAACAGAAATCCTGGGAACACTTTAATTATTAGCATCAAAAGAAAATCAATATAAAACAAAACACAGAAAGACTTGACATGAAACACAAGAGGAAAAGAGAGAAAAGGACATTTATTTGGTATGTATTGCATTAAGGATGTGATAAACATCAAGATAAATGCTGAGTGCCCAGAACATTCACACCATCCTGAGGAGTTAGCTATTATTGTCTCCAACTTGCAGATGAGAAAATGAAGTCTCAGAAAAGCTGATAACTTTCCCAAGGTCACCAATTAGACCCAGCAGAAGGCAGACCCCGAACTATCCAAATGAACCAATCAGCTCAATTCCCACTCCCCGGTAGACCAGCAAACCCAGAACTCATTTCTGAATTGACATGTGTTACAGTAACTTGGTACTTTTTCTTAAGGCTAAAGACAAAAAAATGCCCCGCCAAAATGGCACAAGCGGAGTATAATAAGAGACCTTTGCTTCAATCTCGTAGAGGGGATTTTATTTAAAGGATAGAGATACCACATAAACTCTCCTCACAGTCATCAGAGCCTCTAGACCAGGGGACTTGGGAACACATCACGGTGCAGAGCACAAGCAAGACAAAATGTTCTTTAGTCATCAACCCAAGAGTGACACGTAGCAGCTTCCCAGCTGGGGGGACACCCTTCAGGAAGCAGACAGTCTGATTATTTAAAAAGAAAGCCAGCCAGGCTGAGTAACAAATCTTGTTCCTTTCTTAGGAAACCACTGTCTCCAGAAATTCCCATGGCACAGTATAGCTGATAAGAATGAGAAGACAAGAAACAAAATCGCATCTGCCTGGGTAATTAGAAATAACTCCTAATGCCAAAACTTGCATATTATCCTCAAATGCAGGTGTAATGGTGCTGAAAATAAGGAAGAGGGAAACAACATGTGGAGCTGGTTCTACAGGTTATGGGGCTTCAGGCTAATGAACCAATGCCCCACTAGTCTGTCAAGGGGTCTTCTGCCTTCCAAGGTTGGATTAGGGACGACAAATATCTGACACACGTGCTTCACTCCTACACTCTTAGACCTAATTTATGAATCTTAACCAAACTTTAGAATGCTTTCAACATATTAATCCCTCAACCACTAACAGTCAATCTGCATTGACCAAAAAACAAAACAAAACAAAAAACAAAAAACCTAATGGTCACCTTTTGCTTAAATCAACTTCTTGTAAAGTATCTTTGATTAAGGGGAGCCAGAGCAGCCCTGAGGAGCAGAGAAGCCTGAGAAAGTACAAGGGAAGGGAAAAGCCACTCTCCTACAGATTGGTCAAATGTTGCTGGGTAACTGCCATAATTCCAAGCCTCTAAGTGAAATCCAAAAAGACAGCCACAAGGTTTTCCTCCGAGACTGTCCAGAAGATAAATGACATCCAGAGTATGTCCTAAAGCACTTGAAACTTTGAGGAGAAATCAGAAACAATTATCACAATGTCTACATTCTCCCGAAACTGTTTCTAACCCACCCAAGGTAGACTGATGACAAGCTTAGTCTCTTTTTCTTGACCAAAGGACTCTCCCTTGGCCCAACATTTTTCTCTTACACGTGTTAATCTCATTCACAGAATTCTGATTTTTAAATGGCAGCTGAGTCATATTTTGCTTAGATCCTTCTAACCAATTCATCTGTCGGGAAGCCAACACATTTTAGAGAGGCCATGCTTCGACAGCATTTGAAAAAATATATATTAAAACTTAACAGTAATGTCCCCCTATAACTAATGACCAAATTTGTGCTAATCCCCAACCTTCTAATTTTGCACTTGAAGTGTGATTCTTAAATTAGCATCATTAGCATCACTGAGTGCTTTTTAGAAATGCAGAATCTCAGGTCTACCAGAAGCCAGCTGAATTAGAATCTGCATTTTACAAGATCCTCAAGGGATTCTGATGCACATTAAGTCTGAGAAGCACCCAACTAGAACAGAGACCATTTTGTGTCAAATATCTAATTGTTCTGTCTCCAGAGTTTACTCACTCTTGCGCAGCACACTGTGCTGACTGGTTTGTTACCCAGCCACAGAGACTAAACGTGCGAATTTGAAAGAAAATCTTCAGCAGGCAATTAGTATTATTAACAAGAGAAAAAGAACAAGAGGATGAGAAGAAAAAAACAATGAACACACAAAGAGGCATACACACACACAACTTCATTATCTGACAGTACTGTAATTTATGAGCCTCCTAATTTGGGTGAAGTACCCTACACATCATCATCAGAACAAATATGGATGAGCTCTTCCTTTTTTTTTTTTTTTAAGGTTTTATTTATTTATTTGACAGACAGAGAAAGCACAAGCAGGGGGAGCAGCAGACAGAGGGAGAGGGAGAGGGAGAAGCCCTGGGGCTCTATCCCAGGACCCTGAGATCAAGACCTGAGCCGAAGGCAGACACCCAACTCAGTGAGCCACCAGGCACCACAGATGAGCTCTTTCTGATTAAATCAAGTTTGTCTATGGTCAGCCTCATCTTTAAGAAGCTTAGAAAGTTACTTGCAAAATCAAAAGGAATGCCATTAATTAAAACTCGAATCATTTTAAACATGTCACACACATGCACACACCCAAATGAATAAGTAAAAATTTTATTTTAATGACCTGAAAAGTTTTAAATGATCTAAGTAGAAATAAGGAAGAAAAATAGGGGGAAGAAAAGCAAAAGAGAAGATTAAAAAAAAAAATTGTAATCAGCTTTTGTTACCACATGCTGATCTAAATTTATGAAAGAATATGATAATCATATTTCTTAAATGGCTCCACACTACAGACCCTCGTTGGATGTTTCTCTGTGTTCTATGGCTCCTTCTTATTTGAGGATTAGGAGGGATTGCATGCTCGGCAGATACCAGTCATGGTGGATCCCCAGGTCTTTAAAAAAGAGTTTCAAGGCCTCAGTTCTATGTGACTTTGGTGCCAGCTCTGTGAGGCCCGAGCCCAAATCTCAGAGATGGGATGCACATACATAGTCTGTCCACACAGAAACACAGCCTTTGCCATCTTTTTTTTTTTTTTTTTAAGATTTTATTTATTTATCGGAGGGAGAAAGAGAGAGAGAGCACACAGAAGCAGGGGGAGCGGCCGGCAGAGGGAGAAGCAGGCTCCCGCTGAGCAAGGACCCCGATGTGGGACTCGATCCCAGGACCCCGGGATCATGACCTGAGCTGAAGGCAGACGCTTAATGAACTGAGCCACCCAGGTGTCCCCAACATTTGCCATCTTAATCTCCTTGGATTGTTGGTCACCGTTTGAGAGTGGGCCTTTGCAACCAGGTAACCAGCTCTATTTCTCATTTCTGTGCTATTCTCTGGAGACACAAAGGCAAAGGAGACGTGACTTGCCTTCAAGACATAGGGAACACTTATAATAGAGCCATATTTAAGGTAGTCTGGGAACACGGAAGAGGCAATATAAATTATCGTTCCTGGGGTGTGGGAAAGAGGTGGGTCAGGGATTACATGACTCTGCCATCTTTTTTCTTTTTTCTTTTGTAATGAACATACAATATCCTATTAGTTTCAGGTATACATCATAGTGATTTAACATTTTTATCCATTATGAAGAGATCCTCATGGTAAGTCTAGTTATCATCTGTCACCATACAAAGTTATTACAGTGTTATTGAATATATTCCCAATGCTTCCCATTCCATCCCTATGATTTATTTATTTTATAACTGAAAGTTTGTACCTTTTAATACCCTTCACCTATCTTTAAACCAAACATTGATAGTACTTTTTACACTCTGGTGTGGAAGAGTAACTCAGTCAAAATATACTCTCAAAAGCTTCTCTTCAAGTAAGTATTTAGTTTTTCTTTTTCCTCTTAAGGAAAAAAAAAATGAAAACAAAAGTAATAAGAAACAGAAACTTAATTTTCAATTAAACCAAAAGATGTGTGGTTA
This sequence comes from Neomonachus schauinslandi, assembly GCF_002201575.2. Taxonomy (NCBI): domain Eukaryota; kingdom Metazoa; phylum Chordata; class Mammalia; order Carnivora; family Phocidae; genus Neomonachus; species Neomonachus schauinslandi. Next base: position 135,891,645 of record NC_058408.1, on the reverse strand, counting down.
AGGGAAGACATTGAATACAAAATCAACTCAAAATGGATCATAGAGAAAGCTTAAAACTATAGCAGAAAATCTACTAAAGAAAACATGAGAAAATATCTTTGTGACCTTGAGCTAAGCTGATTTTTTAAGTTGAACACAAAATGCACAAGAAAAACTGACAAACTGAACTTAATAAAAAATTTCTTCAAAATTCAGATTTTATACTCCATTCCCAGAAATTCTGATTTAATAGCTCTATGGTGAGGCACAGATATCCTTATTTAGAGAAATCTTTGGGTAGTTCTGATGTAGGTGGGCCCCAAAACATGCTTCCTTTCCTTAGTCTGTGTTTCTCAAAGACAGACAAGCCAATCTGCCCTCTGATCCTGCCAAGAAGCTCCAGATGGGGCACTTTCAACACAATTTACTTTACATCTCTGAACTTTAGTTTTGCCATCTTCATAATAAAAATAATAAAACCTAACTTAAAGAGTTTAGGAAGGATTAAATAGAATAAATGAAAGTGTTTGATATAGCATCTGGCCTACAACAAATGCTCAGGGTATTATTTCCAGCCCATTCTTTTTTCCCCAGTTGGCTAGGCATGCCATATACTATATCTTATGCAATTCTATCATTTTTGTAATCTTTGTGTGACTATATTTTTAATCCATAGGTTTATGACTGATGTTCCTCCCTGGAGGCACAAATATGATTTGTGTGTGTTGTGTCCTCTGTATGATAGAATGCATATTATGGTCACTTATCTTAACTCATTAATTATGAAAGTGCTAATAAAAACTGCCAATCCATCCATCTGCCCCAGCAGCCTGCCTGAAATCCCTCCATTACCAATTAGTTCCTTGAGTTAAGCCACAGTTTGGTGCAAATGGGAAAATAAATACTCAAGGGTGGGCACTCAATCTTTCTACCTAACGAAGGAGTCTTTGGTCCTTAGTTGCTGAGTTCTTCCTCATGAAGCTAGAGGTCCAGATCAGGGAAACCTTGAGGAGGCAGGAGGGAACGAGAGATGAGGTGCATAGATTTAAGAAGGGGAAGAGGTCAAAGCCTAGATCCAGTGAAAGGAAAGTTAAGTCATAAGGTGGAGTTAGGTATCTGAGAGCCAACTTGAGAGAGAGTAAGGCGGTCCCCCGTGGTCAGCCAAGGACAACACAGAGTCCTGAGAAGAGATGGGGGTAATGGGTAATGGTGCGTGTAGTAGCAAGGGGGAGGGGGAGGCCATAGGAAACCCACTATGCTGCAGAGACACCCTTCCATTTGCCCATTCCCCTAACACCTGCTCAGGTGGCCTGGCTCCTCACAGGCTTTGAGCAACAGCTCTACAAGGGTATTCCCATGGTGCCTCCTCCTGCCCAAGGCAAAAAAAAAAAAAAGGGCATCTGCATGGAAATTTAGAAACTTCCATCCTAGCACCACATGAGAGGAGTCATCCAATGGGACATCTAGTTCCCTCTGTGGTCGGTGCTCACGTCAGCATGAGTCTTTCTTCATGCTCTCTGAGCTCAGAAACCAGGGTGTGGAAAAACGCAGAGGCTGTGTTCTAGCTGAAGAAAAGTGAATCGTGGTATTTTCCAGAAAATTCAGCTAAGGCCTTGAGGCCAGTAGGTACCAGCTGGGTCACATAAGTGGCATTCCCTCACCCCACAGCCTCGCCATATGCTCATCCTGCTCCTCACGGCCTCAGTGAAGGATGGCGTTGAACAGAAAGGATGAGGTCTTTGTTCAGGCTTTTGCAGGAGCCAGATTTCTGTGAAGAGGAAATGCAAATCCTTCTACATCTGAAAGTCAACCTCTCTAGAGGCTTCTACTCAATGCCAGCCCCTGATTCCATGGCTCTTTTGACCCCTGCCAATGGCTATAACTCTGTCCACACGAAGGCTGAAGGTCAGGGCAGCTCATCACAGGGGAGGTCCATGGGGTATTGCAGGAGAGGTCACTGCTGGTCCTGTAACATAATCCAATTCTCTATTCTTTATTATATTTGTACATATAAGATATTTTTGTTTAATATTAACACTCTATGAAGGATACCTGCTTGCTGCTAAGGGATAGAAAGCTAAACAAGCATAGTCCCTGTTCATATTCCAAGTACAGATTTGTCGGGAGGTTAATAAATATAAATTACTGACCAAGTGCTAGGCATCTTATTATATTATAATTTTAAATCTTTCATACATATAAATATATACACATATATATGAATATATGTACTTACATATTTATTCAAATTTCTTTTTTACATATATGAATATATATATCATTTCTATATATGAATGTATTTTATACTTATATATATCTTATAAATAACAGATGCATTTATGCATCTTCATATATATAAAACATTTTTTGTGTTTTGGAAATGACAATGGCATTTTGTCCTAATAATAAAAGTAATAAAGGAGTAATTAAGGGTACAGGATTTAAAGTCAAGCTACCTTTGACCTTGGGCCAGTTACTTATTTGCTAAAAGAGGCAAGCAATTCCTACAGGCACAGAGAAGGAAATGAGAGTAAGCCCATCACCCAGAATTAAAATAGTTAATATTTTGCTAAATATAATTCCTGAGTATTTTCTATACAATTCTTTACCTACACAGTCATGTACTCTGCTTTTACAAAGTGACATACTCTACTTACTGTTCATATCTGACTTTTCTCCCGAACATGGAGTAGACATCTTTATGAGTCAGTGCACAGAGAACCCTACTGTCTTTTTAATGGCTTTCCAGTAGTTCACAGTTTGCAAATTGTTTCCTCTCCTCTATTTCTTTTTCTAATAGAGATGGCACATCTGGAAAAAACACTACCAGATAACAGTTGTGACAATGCACATTCTTTTCACATTTCTGACTTTAATGGGAGTTTTACCACCAAGCATGAGGCTAGCCATGGATTATAAATATATATTTAATGCTAAAATCTTTTCCATTTATTGATATTTTATTGAGTTTTTGTATCAGGAATGGATATTAATTTTATCAAATGCTTGTTCAGCATCTATCAAGATGATCAGTTACACTTTTTTTTGCTGTTAATAAATTGAATTATATTGATTTCCTAATATCAAATGATTAATGCAATCCTAAAACAAACAAACCTTGTCATGGTGATTTTTCTCTTAACATACTGCTGGATTCTATTTACTATGATGATTACAGATGCCCAAATCCCAAATAAGATAGCTCATATAGATATACATATACAATTAATGTATATAGTATATAGCTATTATACATATAATATATATATAATACAAGCACACGGAGCGCACAAAAGGATTATATAAATATATTTATATTCTTTTTGTGTGCTCTTTGCACTTATATTAGATTTAATGCTGTTTTTTATAAAAATAATTGGAAATATTTTGTTCTATCTTTATGCTTAAAAGGCTAGGTAGATTTGTCCCCTGAAGGTTGAAAGTATTTGCAAGGAAAATAATCCTTTGACAAATGTCTCAATTTTCAACTCTAGATACTATTGTACTTTGGTTTTCTACCTCCCTTAGGGCATTTCTGGTCATTTACGTATTTTCCCATTTGCGGGTGAAATAGTCACAAAGCCCCAAGGCTCTTCAGCTGTTTGGTGAAGTCCATGCATTTTCCTCCACTGGCTACCTTTGTCAAATAGTGTTTCTAGTTCTCTGTGAAAATGGCTTTTCCCACCTCTCCTACAATTTGCTGAAACCTCTGGGTTGAGGAGTCATTCCCCCTACAACATCAGACGAAAATCAGGTGGCTATTGAGAAGCTGAATCAAAAAACAAAATAAAGTGTATGATGAGGTGTGACCTTGAGCTATGACCGCCATCCCCAATCATAGTATAGGAAGAATATTAGGCATTGCTTGCCTCCCCTGCCTTCCCAGGCCTCCAGTCCTCAGTTCTTTTAATTCTAGCAATCTATTTCATCTTACTGAATGCCCACCTTAACAGGACATATCTGTGTTGCAGAGGAACTGCCTTTTGCAGAGGAAACTGAACGTGAGAGATTTCTTAGCCAAGCTGAGCTCAACCAGGAGTCAGTGGTGCAGATCTAGGACTTGAACCTAAGGCTGTCAGCCTCCACAGTCTATGGCCCTTCCATCACTCTCACCATCATATTTAGAGTCTGAGCTCCAGAGATTCTTAAAGACCTACTGTACTCTATGCCTCCCACAGGGTTGGGGACATGACACTAAGTGACAGTTAAGTTTCTTATCACTTGCAACCAAAACAAGCCCAACTAATAAAGTTGCTAATGTGTATCTGCCCATCCCTATCTGATTATAAATTCCTTTAACAGTGCACTGTGCTTTCTCTGTAGAGCCTGCCTAGCACAAGGACTCCCATAAAAATGCAACCAGGAAGATCAAGTTCCAAGTAAGTCTGCCATCATTAGATTGATTCTGGATTCTAACTATAAATCAAAACTAACTTAAAATGTACAACATAATTAAATATTAATAAATATGTAAATAGAGATAAATAGCAAGCTAGAGGAGCTGAATCTTAGCATTCTACACAGGTACTATGTAGTCAATCCTGGCTAGTTTGGTTATCTTTTTGGATTTTAATTTCCACAGCTGTAATATAAATCACTGGACTTACATGGTATGAGATTTATGTAAATCCTTGAAGATTAAGAAGCGCTGGATGCAAGGGGTTCAATATGGTGACATAAGAAGTCTCTGAATTCACTTCCTCCACAGAAAACACCAAATTACACCTATTAATAGAACAACTCCTCCTGAAGAAGAACTGAGGGCTGCCTGAACAGCTACTGAACAACCAAAGATAGAACAGCAGGACAGCAAGAGAGATGGAACCTCCATACTGTTTTGGCACGTGATGTCATGAGCACGGGGTGTTATATACAACTGATGAATCACTGAACTCTACCTCTGAAACTAATAATACACTACATGTTAATTAATTGAATGTAAATAAAATAAAATTTAATTTAAAAAAAACAGAGAGATGGAGACAGGGTAACAAAGGGAATCCCCTCCGCTGCCAACAGCAGTGGGGAGGGATAGTACGGAGGGACCAGGAACAGATCCCTTTCTCCCTGGGCACAGAAAAAAAAAGCCGCAGTTTAAAAGAACAACTAGCATATAAAAGAGACAACACTAGAAGGCTGTCAAGTGGTAGAGGAGCCACAGTAAAGCTCTCCAGGTCAGAGGGACTGGAGAATGACACAGTTGATGTTCCCAACTCTACCTTAAAGATCTAGCCTGGAGCAGGGTCCAGACACTGTAACACATGGGTTCAGTTGTCACAGGAAGCTTGCAACCTCAGCGAGCCCAGGGCCCATGAGCCCATACCAGCTGCCCCGTAGTGCTGGGGCACAGAAAACCTGTCGTGGTTTTGTGTGTGTGTTTCAATTTTTACTGTTTTATTTTATTTTTACATTTTTTTAAAGATTTATTCATTTATTTTAGAGAGAGAGCACACACACACGCATGCAAGAGCAGGGAGAAGGGACAGAGGGAGAGGGAGAAAGAGAATCCTCAGACTCCCCACTGAGTGCAGAGCGTGGCAGGTCTCTATCCCAGGACCCTGAGGTCATGACCCAAGCCTAAATCAGTAGTCGGGCACTTAGCTGATTGAGCCCTTTATTTATTTATTTATTTTTTGAGCCCTTTATTTTTACTTTTTAAAATTTGTCTTGTTTTTTTTTTTTTCTTTTTGGTTTTGTTCTTTTCTTTCTTGTTCTCTTTTTTCTATTCTCCTTTTTTCTTCCCCTTTGTTCTTTTCTTTTTTTCCTTTTTTCTTTTCACCATGATCAGATGGGATTTATTTTTTTTTTTTTTTTAAAGATTTTATTTATTTATATGACAGAGAGAGACAGCGAGAACAGGAACACAAGCAGGGGGAGTGGGAGAGGGAGAAGCAGGCTTCCCGCGGAGCAGGGAGCCCGATGTGGGACTCGATCCCAGGACCCTGGGATCATGACCTGAGCCGAAGGCAGACGCTTAATGACTGAGCCACCCAGGTGCCCAGATCAGATGGGATTTATTACTGGGGATGCAAGGATTGTTCAACATTTGCAAATCAATCAACATCATACACCACATCAACAAAACAAAGGATAAAAATCATATGATCATCTCAATGCAGAGAAAGCATTTGACAAGATTCAACATCCATTCATGATAAAAACTCTCAACAAAATGGGATTAGATGAAACATACCTCAACATAATAGAGTCCATACATGAAAACCCCACAGCTAACATGATACTTGATGGTGATAAAGTGAGTGAAAAATAGACATGTAGATCAATAGAACCCCTGTTCTATTGTAGAGACCCCAGAAATAAACCTACATTTATATGGTCAATTAATGTATGACGAAGGAGGCAAGAATATACAATGGAGAAAAGACAGTCTATTCAATAAATGGTGTTGGGAAAACTGGATATGAAAAAGAATGAAATTGAACCACTTTTTTACACTATAAACAAAAATAAACTCAAAAGGGATTGAAGACCTAAATGTGAGACCTGAAACCATAAAAATCCTAAAAGAGAACACAGGTGATAATTTCTCTGACATCGGCCATAGCAACATTTTTCTAGATATGCCTCTTCAAGCAAGGGAAACAAAAGCAAAATAAATTATTGGGATGACATCAAAATAAAAAGCTTTTGCACAGCAAAGGAAATCATCAACAAAACAAAAAGACAACCCACTGAATGGGAGAAGATATTTGCAAATGATTGATCCAATAAGGGGTTAATATCCAAAATATATAAAGAACTCAGACAACTCAACACCAAAAAAACCAAACAATCCAATTTTAAAATGCGCAGAGGAGCTGAGTAGACATTTTTCCAAAGAAGACATACAGATGGCCAACACACACATGAAAAGATGCTCAACATCACTAATCAGGGAAATGCAAATCAAACCATAATGAGCTATCACCTCATACCTGTCAGAATGGCTAAAATCAAGAAGACAAGAAACAACTAGTCTTAGTGAGGATGTGGAGAAAAAGGAACCCTTGTGCACTGTTGGTGGGGATGTAAATTGGTGTAGCCACTGTGGAAAACAGTATGGAATTTCCTCAAGAAATTGAAAATAGAAATACCATATGATCCAATCCACTATTGGGAATTTGCCCAGGGAAAACAAAAACACTAATTCCAAAAGACATACGCACCCCTATGTTAATTGCAGAATTATTTACAATAACCAAGACATGGAGGCAACCTAAGTGCCCATCAATAGACAAATGGATAAGGAAAATATGGGATATATACACAATGGTATAATTACACAACCATAAAAAAAAGGATGATATTGTGCCATTTGAGACAACATGGATGGAGCTAGAGGGTATTATGTTACATGAAATAAGATTGAGAAAGACAGATACCATATGATTCCACTCATAAATGGAATCTAAAAAAATGAATAAAAAGCAAAAAGCAGAATCAGAACTATAAATTCAGAGAACGAAATGATCATGGCCAGAGGGGAGGGAACAAGGGGGATGGGCAAAATGGGTGAAGGGGAGAGAGAGAGATACAGGCCTCCAGTTCTGGAATGAGTAAGTCACTGGGATAAAAAGCGGGGCATAAGGAATTCAGTCAATGATATTGTGATAGCAATGTAACAGAGCAGATGGCGGCTACCTTTGTGGTGAACATGGCATAATGTACAAACTTGTCAATTCTCTAAGTGGTGCACCTGAAACTGATGTAACATTGTGTGTCAACTTAACACTCAAACAAAAAACAAAACAAGTGCTGGATGCAACCAAAAGTAACAAAATAAAATTTTTCTACAAACAGACCCCAAACCTCAGATTCCCTTCAAGACAGCAAGAACTTGATAAGAAACCGATGATCACCATTTCTTGGACGGGAAATCTGATCATGGGCAAGTTTCTCTACTAACTTGTTCTCTCTGAAAGAACACAAGTCATATTTTAAGTAATTCCTGAGGTCCACAATGTAACAGAACCTAAAACCTCCCAAAATTCCCCTCTTTCTCCTTATTTTACTCGTCTGGATTGGTCTAGATAGCTTATGAGGGTGCGAAATCAGTGCTGAGGGAACACTGACATTGTTGTAGGGTTTTCTCTTCCACTGTGCAGGTATTTTCATGTTTAGAGTTCTCTGTCTTCTTTTTTGAGAAAAGAAAAATTTGTCATCCAGAGGCATGCTACAGTTTTTTGCAGATCTCATTTTGCTGACCTTGCTAAGCACCGTCATTTCCTTTAATGATATTATTCATAAGAACAGTAATTGCCTCTAAAATGGCAAAATGCCCTATTTTTTCCTGACACAGTAACAGCAGCTTTAATGAAATGTGTCCACCTCCAAACAATGGCAGGAGACCCTTCCCCACCTCCGGGAGAATCACTTGGAGGGTATTTAATACCATGGGCTCACTGTTAACTAGAAATGTCCAAAAGAATCCTATAACAGTGCTGTTTATTGGATTTACTCATTAAAAACATGTAAGATCCACTTAGAAATTGAACAGCTGTTTCTACTTCTTATCTTCAGGTTCAAAAAAAATTATTTCCTTGCAACTAGAGCTGAGCTTTCCTCATCACCTGATGTGCTGGAAATTAATTATGCAGCAAAGATTTTGCTGCATCAGAGCTTTCTACAATCCTAAGACATAAATGTTGTCTATAACTTTATAAAAGGAGATTATATGATGAGCTCAGCTTTATTTCACCAATACCTGCAATGGAAGGAAAATAAAAAGCATCTTTTCTTGAAAAATAGCTCATCTCCAGGGGCTAACACTATACTCTCTATGCCCAGAATAATAAAGGGGATGTTGCTGGGGAAATCATAAGGATGTCCTTGCTTTTTTCTGGGGGCGGGGCAGAGGAGACCACTATTGAACATAGCTTCTAAGTTTCAAAAGAAGTCAACATGTGAATCTAGCCATTTAGTGGGAATTTTAAGGGAAACAATCTTTTCTCCATATTCCTGCCCCCACTCCTGCCATTCCCCAACTCAATGCCCATGTTCTGAGTGATAGGAAATCCAGTCCACCCCGTCGCCATCTATGGTCTTCCTCCTACAGAAATAACCCAGCAATGGAGAGCCTTCTGTGGGCTAGATGCCAGGTCCGTGGGACACTGAGTCCCCACTACTGGTCTACTGGTCTACTGCACAGGTGAGGAAAGTGAGGTTAACTGTCTCAGCTCCTTACCCAAACTATTCAAGCATTAGAAATAAAAAATAACAAAAATAAAAATAAAAAAGCAGCCCCTAGCATCCAGAAACTAACAACTGAGCTTACTGATGTTACAAACGAATCTGATGCTTACTGCCAAATCATTATCGCTCTCCGGTTGGTCATGATCTCACTTAGACAGGTCACTGCACACACCAAACACCACATGTCCCTCCTCTCCTTGGCTAAATGAGTGATTGCTGCTTCTGTACCAATTGCCACTTCATCCTCGCTAGCCTGCCCTCCTTATAGATAAGATTTATTAATCAATTATAGAATAACTCCATCAAGAGAGAAACTGCACTTCCTTGGACACTTCCTAAATGGGCCCATTTAAATCCAAAGACCTATAGTAGTTCTTTCCAATGCCCTCTTATTAAGACAGCCCACGATTACCCACCATGCGTGTTCTCCCATTGTTGCAACGAGGAGCAGACTACTTTCTCAACTACAAGTGTGTGCCTGTGGTCTAAAAGCTCTGGTCTCCAGCCACTCTGCAACGTCTTCACTTGTCCTGTGAACTGGCCTCAGCCTCTCTTTTTCTCATCTCTAAAACGAGAATGATCAAAATATCTAATTCCTCGGGTGGTTGTAAAGATTAAATGAAATGATGAGCTTACTGAATGCGAGCTCCACTTACTACCATTTCCACCCTGATCCTAATGACGACTGTTTTTACCACAGTGGCCCTTTACTGCCTCTTGGAGACCTTTTCTGAGAGCCCAATTTCAAAGAAGTCTCTCCTTCTAAAGCTCACACGTGTATTAAGCTCCTGCTGCATGCGAAGCACTTTTCTCTACCTCTCAGAATTCCTTTCTGCTGAAAATTTCAAAAAATTTTCAAAAAATAGAAAGCCTTTGCTCACTATTAAAAACTCTTTCCATATTGCCTTGTATATTATTTCTATTTTTTTATTTCTATTTTTATCCTCTTTATCTCAGACAAGATGGTTTCTGCCTTTAAGGAGCTTAACCATATCCTGGAGTTGTAACCCCCATAGCTCTTGGCATGTAGTAAATTATCAGTAAAACATGTGTTGATTGAAACAAAAGCCCAAGTATGGACAGAAATGTACCACTGAAAGTGTAAAAGAGCTACCCCCCTTTTTTTGAGAGAGAGAGAGAGCACACACGCGCATGCAGGGGGGATGGCAGAGGGAGAGAGAGAGAATCCCAAGTAGGCTCCACGCCCAGCACAGAGCCTGACATGGGGCTCGATCTCATGACCCTCAGCCGAAACCAAGAGTCAGACACTTAACAGACTGAGCCAAACAGGCACCCCCACTTTTATTCTTTTTAAGTAAACTCTACCCTGAACATGGGGCTTGAACTCATGACCCTGAGATCAAGATTGGCATGCTCTATTGACTGAGCCAGCCAGGCACCCCTAAAGGAGCTGGCTTCTTAGATCTACAGGCTCTGAGGCCTGGGGACAGGTAGGAATAAGAAATGCAGGTGCCCTTTCTCTTATGGCCCCCCTTACTGACTCCTTCCCTCCTCTCGGCGTTCCTGGTTTTTGCATTTTCAGGCTAACAAGATCATGTTGCTTTAAAGGTTTTTCCCATCAAGTTAGGAAAGAGTCTTACAAAAAGAGTACATTTCATAGTGTTCTCTTTCAAGAATTTTTTTTAATACTCTTTTTCTTTCCCACTCTACCACCAAACATATTTTTCTTGGCTCCAGATAGCATAAATTTCTATTAGTAATGAGGAAGTGAGGAAGTTTCTTTCTGATCACTCCTTTTTAGTTCATAAACATCTTCCAGGGTTTGGGTTTTTTTTTTTTTAATGATGGGGCTGCGGGGAGCAGGTTTCAACGCAACATGAATGTTTAATTTGCTCTATGTAGCAAGCACTCCTTCGATGTCCTAAGCCTACCGCATTAGATCTTCAGTATTTCTTAGAAGGTAGAGGTAGAGAGACCCCTTTCCCACTAGTAAATCTACCATTTTCTTTGAAAATTACTTGGCTTAACTGCTAGGGAAATATTTTCTTTAAAACTGAAGAGCAATGCTCCCCCCTCAGACCCTAACTGAAATTCCATCACAACTGCGGGGTGCAAGGTGCGTGCTGGCCCAGCAAAGATGTCTCCCTCTTGCCACCATGGTGACCCGATCCAAGTGACATAGCCTGTCCTCCTTCTCCACTCCCCACCATGCCTGCTGCAAGAAGGACAACCCTGCTCCTACTCCCCAACTATTTGCATTTCTTCCTCACTCAGTTGCAAGTATCAGAGGCTGGGAGGATGCTGTCCATGTCACTGCGTGTCCGCGGCTACTTGCATGAATGCATTCCCTCAGGATCTGTGCATCTGAGAGAGCCTCAGGGTATTAGTTCCAGTGAGAAAAGCCAGATGCAGTTACATATACCGCATGTTCCCACTTACGTCAACTCTCACAACCCAAATTCCTATATATATGTGTAAATATTTGTGTATGATTGTTGAAACATGAGACAAGTATAGATGGGTATATGATAAACCGTATTGGTTTAGCCCCAGGGGCAAGGGACATGGGAGAAACAGGGGCGATAGGGTAAAAATGATTATATTTTACTTATATATTTGGCGTATTTTTTCACTTCTTAGAAGAAAGCATATGATTTTTTTTTAATAAAAAATGAAAAAAATGTAATAAAAGCTCAAAAATGTCTTTTAGTCCTTTCTGACTCTTGAAGTTGTCTCTGCGGTGCTCAAAAACTCCTTCTGGCAAGAGTAAGAAATAGAAATCTCAGAAGACCACAGCATGATGAAGAAAAGGGCCCTGGGCTTCAAGTAAGAACATCCAGGTATACGGAAATTTGAAGTAAGCAAAATAGATCACTGGGTGTCTCCAAAGGAAAATTATGTATTGTTTTGCTCATACCCCTTAGGAGGATCTGATTCTCATCTTTCATTGCCTTTGAGCGACTTTACAACTCTGTAAGTTGTAGATAGTTGAGAGCAATGCAAAAGAATTTTTTTCTATAGACAGGCAATTGGGTTTTTATCTGGTAGAGGAACAAATCTCATTCCCCCACCCCCACATTTTCCTGCTATCAATATGTCTGTTCTTGGGATTTTTCTTTGAACTCCCTCTGAAATCTTACCAGTTTCCTCATTTGCAATGATATAAATAAAATGTTTATTTTATACCTGAACGAAAGTCGTCATAATTTTATTTATTTATTTTTCACTTAGTCCTTAACTTGGGATTGAATTCCATGGTGACTGGGGCCAGAGCTGCCAGCTTGTTTCCCTGTCCCCGACCAACCATCTTATTACCCTTCTGTCTGTTATATTCTGTCTCTTTCTTGCTCATATCCCTCTGTCCACATGGAGTCAGAAGGCTTTATTGTCATGATGCTCACTGATTGTCTCTGGGTGGTGGGATTTGAGGAGATGTGTAGCCTTTTTTCACCTGCTTGCACTGCTTGAATCTTTTATCATTGACATCTGCCATTCTTATAAATCAATAAAGTATATGCAAGCAAGGCCTGACACTTGTCCAAATTTGTTAAGTGCTTTTTTCTGTCCTAATTTCTTATATCTTTGATCTTCAAAGAACAAGAACAGTGAGAAATCTGACATATTAGCAGAGGCCAGTGAACTTTATCAAAGAAGAAATTAAAAGATGAGCAGCCCTCAAGGAGCAGCATTTCTGAAAGGCTGCCCTACGTGCATGGACGCCTCTGGCATTTTGCAGTCTTTTCCCAGGGCGGCCCCATCCCTGAGGCACTCCGAGAGCTCAGCCTCCATGCCCCGGAGTCCCTGAGGCACTGCCGTCCTGGTGAGGCCGTTTCCAGGTAGTCAGCAGTTTGTTGATATACGTCTCAGCTGCACCATAGAAATTGGCAAATCTGTTTTGTAACAGCAACCACCAAAGGCATTTGAAGGAAATACACCACTCAGAAAGGTAAATGTACACACCCAAGTTTGCCAAGGATGCTGTAAGAAGTTGAGCAGCATCCCTGCTCCTCCCGGCTAGATGCCAGTCGCACACTCCCCCCTCCTCCACTCCCCACTTGCAACAAGCCTAATGCCCTCTGGGGAGCACAATGGCCCCTAGTTGAGAATCACCAGTCTAGTGCATTGAGCTGCTACTCCAACCAAGCACTATGCTAAATTCTGGAATTAGAATGCTGGATACAAGAGTCAGGAAGGCAATCACCACGGTGTTTTCCACTTGCAGACCCTGATCACCATTTAGCTGAAGAAAGGAGGTAGGACTTGTCCTTCCAAAGGACTCTCTTTGAAGAATACTATTCTGATGCAGTTCTGAGTGAAGCCACATACTGTATGACGCTGTCTGGAACACAGTGCCAACACGACACGAAAAAAATCCCTTGTGACATCACTAGAACATTCCATAATTCAGTGCTCAATTATGTACGACTTTCTGATACCAAACCAGATGGAACTATTACAAGAAAAGAGAACTATAGACCAACAGCCCTCATAAACATAGATGCAAAAATCAACGAAATTTAAGCAGTTTGAATCCAGCAATATAGCAATAGGATAATATATCATGACCAACGGAAATTTATCTCATAAATCCAACATGGATTTAACATTCAAAATTCAACTGATAGAATTCAACATATTAGCAGATTTTAAAAATTAAAAAATAGATCATCATTTACATATTTTTTTCCACATAACTGTGAGAGAAAAGTCTGCAAAGCTTCTGCCACCATATAACGGGATCTATCTTCCTCTAGTTTCCAAAATTATGTTCCTCACTTTGTTCCAAGTACTTGGTGTTCTCAATATCTATCACTATGTAATATTTCTACTAAAAGTCTTTTCAAGGTGACCTTGACATTTTCTTTCTTTTTTTTTTTTTTTAAAGATTTTATTTATTGGAGAGAGAGAGAGAGAATGAGAGAGAGAGAGAGAGAGCACATGAGAGGGGGGAGGGTCAGAAGAAGAAGCAGACTCCCTGCTGAGCAGAGACCCTGATGCAGGACTCCATCCTGGGACTCCAGGATCATGACCTGAGCCGAAGGCAGTCGCTTAACCAACTGAGCCACCCAGGCACCCCGTGACCTTGACATTTTCTATTTTGTTTTTTGGAAGTCTTCCAACATCTCCCTGATTCCAAAGCTGCTCCCACATTTTAGGTATTTATTATGGCCATACCTACTTCCAGGTATCAAAATGTGTATTAGTTTTTTATTGTATCTAAAAAATCTCCACAAACACAGCAGCTTGAAACAGTATTAAAACAGTCTTTTAATACCTCTGAGTTCTTTAAGTCCAGAGCCCAAGCAGGCTCAACTGGGGTCATCTGCTGAGGGTTTCCCAAGACCAAAATTAAGACTGAATCGGGCTTTTCTCCAGAAATCTTGTGGAAGAATCTGTTTCCAAGCTCCTCAGTTTGTTGGAATGTCCTTGTGTTTGTAGAACTGAGGTAGCTGAATCCTTGCTGGCTGTCAGTAAGAGGTCACTCTAAGCTTCATAAGGCTACCTGCAGTTCCTTCTCAAGTGGCCTCCTCATCTTCAAACTAAGAAAGGCAGGTGAATTTCTTCCCATGCTTTAAATCTGTCTTCTTTCAAAGGGTTTGTATGATTAAGTTAGGTCAAGCTGAATGGTCTCCTTTTGCTGTATAATATATATAACCATCTGAATGACATCTTACAATATCCACAGGTTCCATCCACACTCAAAGAGGAGGGTATAATAAGGATGAGCTCCACTAGGGACCATTCTTAGAATTCTGCCCACTGACAAATTTTTGGAGGTGATGGCAATGGTCATTATCTTGATTACAGAGGTGGCTTCACGGCTGTACACAATGGTCGGACTCACTGAATTGTACACTTCAAAGGGATACAGTTTATTGTGGGTAAATTAAATCTCAGTTAAAGTTTAAATTTTTCACCTACTATCATACTTAAAGATGAAATATGGAAAACATTCCCCCAATATCAGAAGAAAGAAAGGACATATTCTATCACCTTGTGTATTCAGGATTGTACTAGAAATCCTAGCTAATGCAATACAGAAAAAAAAAAAAAAAGACATAAAAAGTACTATAATTGGAACCAAAGGCATAAAAACATCATTCTGCGCAACTGACATGATCGGGTATGTAAAAGTCTCCACAGAATCTGCACACATGTCCTTAGAATTAGTAAGCAAATTCAGCAATATTGTATGACTGAGGTCAATATACGAAAATCAACTGTGTTGACACACATTAACAAGAAATATTTGGGAAATGAAATCTTTAAAAAAAATACCATCTACAGTAGCATTTAAAAATATTAAATATCCAAGAATAAAGAAATATGTATAGCTCTCTACACTGAAAGCAGCAAAATATTGCCAAGAAAAATTAAAGAAGACCTAAATAAACAGAGAAATATACTGCTCTTATGAACTGCAAGAATCAATATTACTGAGATGTTAATTCTACCCAAATACATCTATAGATTTAATACCAATTAAAATCTCCAAGATTTTTTGTGTAAATTGACAAGCTTATTACAAGGGTTATATAAAAATGCATAAAATCTAAAATAACCTAAATAATTTTTGAAGAAGAAGAAATCTGGGGGACTTATACTACCTAATTGCAAGACTTCTTAAAAATGCTATTCTATTAATGTGTCACTGTTGCATGGATAGACAAATGGATCAATGGAATAGAATAGAGAATCCAGAAACAGATCACACAAATAATAATCCCTTGATTTACAATAAAAACATAATTTCAATTTAATGGGGGAATGGTTAGTCTTTTATATTGAATGGATAGTACTTGAGCAATTAGATATTCATACGGGAAAAAACTGGGTGGCTCAGTCAGTTAAGTGTAAGCCTTCAGCTCAGGTCATGATCCCAGGGTCCTGGGATCCAGTTCTATGCCTGCCTCCCTGCTTCTCCCTCTCCCTCTGCCACTCCCCCTGCTTGTGTGCCCTTTCTCTCTCAAATAAATAAAATCTTAAAAAAAAAAAAAGAAAAAGACAGTAACCCATATAAAACAGGCAGAAGGCTTGAAAAGACCTTTTACAAAGGAGACACACCCAAATAGCCCATAGACCTGTGAGATGGTGCTCAACATCAAGGACAGGTAAATTTAAACTACAAGGAGACAGCCAATCCACACCCTGTTGAATGATTCAAAGTAAAAAGACTGGAAAAACCAAGAGTTAGGAGGACGTGGAATTGTAACTCTCTCCTATAACTGCTGCTGGAAATTGGTACTACCACTTTGGAAAACTGGGTCAAACAAAGTTTGACATATGCTTACTGCATGATCCAGC